>NC_063364.1:32019180-32042382 GCF_021869965.1 Rhincodon typus | reverse complement strand
AAAAGTTTTCTGATGAAGGGTCTAGGCCCGAAACGTCAGCCTTTCTGCTCCTATGATGCTGCTTGGCCTGCTGTGTTCATCCAGCTCTGCACCTTGTTGTCAATGGTTTGGAAGGTAGCTATCCTCACCACTACACCACCATCACTTCTCTACGCCCTGCACCAGCTGCATCAATAGCCATTCTAATTTCCAGCACCTGATCCATAGTCTTGCAGGCAGATTGCCACTTTTAAAAGTCATTAGAGAAAAAGATGCATTGAATATTAGCTATGTTCTGTGGAATGCAAGGGGATCTGATTCAAGATTAACTTGCGAGGGTAAAGCTGGTGAAGAAAACATTAGACTAAATACGAGAATAATTTACGTTCTTGATTGATAAAGTAGCAATTAAATACCTTCTGACTCAGGGGAAATAAAAGGAGGCACAAAGGCTGGGATTCTATAGATAAATAGAGACAAAAAAAGCATTTAGTGAATATAGGGGGTGACAGAAAAAACTATTAGAAACATAAAAGACACTGATCAAACGACTGCGACAGTGTTGATAGATGGTCTTAAAGAAATTATTCAGTTTTCAGAGACGGGAATGTGGTGGATACCAATTATAATTTCCATAATTAGTTTGATAAAGGTATTGGTGATTTGAGATACTTAAGAAGATCAAGGCATGATATTCAAAGAAACCTAACCACATAGAAAGAGCTAGTAGGAACTGCCGATGCTGGAGTCTGAGATAACAAGGTGTAGCTGGATGAATACAGCAGGCCAGGCAGCATAGAGAGAACAATGGCTAAGTGAAAGCATTAGAGTCAGAAAACAAAGTTGGCAGGATGAATGAATTTTGAATTACAATATACAATGTACCCCAAACATTGATATTGCAAACTGTCACTTTCTGTTTGTTAAATGACTTAAATGTAAACACAGAAGGATATTGATGTTTGCTGCTATTCAATTAAGGTGCATGATAAATGACAGACAGAAAAGGCCATTGAAATGTCAATCAAGTAGCCCTTTACCACAAATAAATGTTGGGAATAAACGATGGTGAAAACACATGCTAAAAGGAAAAGATTTTTAATATAACGATGGGGGAGGTAGTAGAACAGCACCAACTGCAAAACATTCAGCAATTCAACAGCTTTAAATCGAGAAAACCATCCCAAAGCACTTCACAGAACTGATGGTAAAATCTTAGATACCGAACACAAAAGGAGACATTAGAGAATGTAGTACAAGATAATGGATATGTAAAGGTTAAGCTAGGAGCCAAGGTGAAGCTTTTATCTCTATCACAGCCACTGCATGGAGTATTAGGCAGTTGGAAGCAGTTTAAGTTAGCTGGATTCTGGCAGGGTCTCCTGATGGGAGACACATGCGTCTTACCTCATCCTGATTAGTGATAGCGAACATGCCTAAAATAAAGCGAATTTTTACTGGCCACTTTCCATAGCTCTGATCTCTTAATAAAGTATGCAATTCTGACAATGACTTTCAATCTACAGTCCAGCTTATATATTGAACCAAATGGACATCAGAGCCATTGAAAGATGTACAGGGAAAATTCAGCAAAACAATGCAGGAAAGATAGATTAATAATGAAAAAATTAGCTTAAAAAACACAAGTTTTATTCACTGCAATACAGATGGTTATGGAGAGAATCTAACACAACTTGTAAGATTTTGAAAGGTTTCCTGTCATGATTCACAAAGACTATCTGCACTGTTGGCAATCAGTTACAAGGAATAGATATAGGATCATCTCACGAATGTCAAAAAGGAAGAAATTAGAATATTTACTGTTCATGTAGGACGTTATTAGACAAACAGTACTCTATGATAAACGAGTATTGAAGTAGAAACTTGCTGTCATTTTAAGGATATCAGGCATTTTGAGAAATAATAAAAAAGGATATGACGGGATAAAAAACAGGATTGCAAAATGAACACTTTACCATCAAAGCTTCCCACTATGCTGCAGCTTCTAGCTTTCTATGATTTACAGTTTCAATAAGCAATGAAACAAATATGAAAAAAGGCTACCTCTAAATCTCCTTCAGAATTTACAACATAAAACAGCTCTGGATAAGTCTAATAAATCTCAAACTTTACTGACACGAGGAGCCCTATAACCTTATGGTCATAATTCTGCTGCTCTAACATCTAGTCAAAATAAACTAGGTTTCAGTCAGGCTGCTTTCATTACATTTCCAATTCAGTTAATTATCTAGTAAAACAGTTAACATATTTCTTTTAAAAATTGCATTTTTTTCCCTTCTAATTTCTAGATATTTGTCTTCACCAATTGTTACCAGCTCCAAAAATGTGTCAACTTCTCTCTCAGGAGACAGTAGGAAATACAATGTCATGTAGTGGGAGGAAAAACACAAACAACTTTTAAAGAAAAAAAAAATGTTGAAATACCATCAGTCAAAAAAAAATCTCAAAATGGAAACATCATTTCTGTTATTTCCCCATCTGAACGGGTCATGGATAAAGAATAGCTGCACAAAGAAAAATCATTCAAAAGAATCCATAGCTTTATCAAGACGTCTCACCTACTGACTGGGTTAGAAGTTCTTGCATTTGTTTGTTGAGAAAAGCCAAAGTAAGGTTCAGAAGCTGTTCAGAGAACTGCTTGCCTTGCGGTTCGGAATCATTTGCCCTGATTGCCGAACATAGCAAATCTAGAGCTGGCTTAATTTCTTCAACATCTACATGAAGAGGGAAATGAACAAAGAAGAAACATTGTCACTGAACTTGTATCTTAACCATTACCAAGAAGCACAAAAAAAATGCTGCTACCTTGTGTGCTTCCATTTTGCAATACACTGTAAAACATAAGCATCAATTTCCAAAGGAATGGAAAAGGGAAGGGTGGGTTGATTTGGGGTGGACTTAGATGAATTAATAGCAGCTCAACCTCGGCTGATGCACTCTGTTAAAATCTGAGTCTGATGAATCTTTTACAGCTTTAATATAAAAATGATATCACAGTAAAGTGATACAAGCAATTTAATTTTAAGGGGATTAAATAAAGCCTTTGGAATTGAAGGTTGCAAAATTTTGTTCTCCCTCAGGCTGCTGGAGGGTTGAGTTTTGCTTGGGTACAGTTCCACAAGCTAACCAGAACCACATCGAAGTTAGCATTCTACACACGCGTGTCTAGACAGCGAGTGGCATGGCTTTTTGACCACAGATGAATCACAGCTGAGATCCAGCTTGTTTGTATCTGACAGTTACACAAATGCAATGAAGATGCCAACAGCATGTGGAAGCAGAAACTCTGCCTGACGTTTCCTCCACTGAAACTAAGGAACATGGGTCACCTCTACACAGCACTGTCCCAGCTGAGATCAGTTAGCTCTGTACACCTCACGAATCAAATCACGGCCTTTTGATCTCCAGGGCTTGATTGTTTTATGCTTAGCTATTTTGATAGCATGGACACCACAGCTGAGTGATAAAACAGAGCTTAAAGAAAAACTTTAAGAACTGGACCTTATGACTGAGTTTTTTTTTTGCCACATTTGTTACAGGACACAAGACTCAATGTTGAAGATTGTGCTGTGGAACAGCAGCTTACAGACAAGCCAAATTAGCTTCTATAAACAGAACTCCAGAGACTAGATTTGGAACACAGTAACAGAAGGAAGCCATTTAGCCTCTCGAGCCCATGGCATCACTTGAATAGATCACAGCTGACCTGCATCCTTCTTTCATCCAATTGATTCCCTAATTTTTTAATATTTGCAATTTTTAAATTTTCACGCAATTTTCATTCATGGGATGTGAACATCACAGATTGCATCAGTATTTATTCCCTAGTCAAACTGGCCCAGAGAAGGTGATGGTTAGCTGTCTTCTTGGGCTGCTGCAGTCCTTGGGGTGTAGACAGACCACTATGCACTTAGGAAGGCAGTTCCAGGATTTTGACCCAGCAAAATTGAAGGCGCCAATGAAAAACTTCTTGGATTTTTCAATTCTGAGACATTTATTTCTAAGGTTTTAAGGCAAAGAATATTTCTCAACATAATAACAATAGCCTAAATAGGACATGGTTAGGAATTCAATAAATAGAAATGGTACTCAGCACCATAGTATTTCCGAAAAAATAATTATTTTCTTGTTCAGGGCTCTAGCCCCAGTTTCCCAAAGAAAGCCATATAGGGATTGAATGACAATAGTGTCATCCAGGGAGTCTCACTATCATCATAAAACCATAGCATAAATAATTTTAAAAAACAGGGGAATAAATCTTTTGGTGGAGTTGTTGCTTTGTAATCATTTAAAATTATATTAAAAAGTTATAATCTGTATTTCTTTGCTGCAGACATCAAATTCCAGTCTCAAGTTAGGAGTGTAATGGATGTATCTATTTTCATGAACAAGTGCAGTACCAACAATATTGAAGGAGCTCAATACTATTCAGAAGAAAGCAACAGGCTTGATCTGAACCCCAAAATCCACCCTTTGCATTCACTCTCTCAATAACTGATACTTCACGGCTTCAGCCTAAGCCAGCTACAAGATGCAAGCAGAAACTTGCTTGGGCAGCTCTTTCCAAACTTGTGACTGCTACCATGTGGAAGGGAGAGGGAAGCAGGGTGCGTGGAAACACTTCCAAAGCACCCAACATTCTGGCTTGGAACTGAAGCACCGTTCCTTCTAGATACATTTTTTTCTATTTTAAAGGCATCAAGGGATATGGGTAGAAACCAGGATTATGGCATTGAGATGGGGATCAGCCACGATGATACTGAATAGCAGAGCAGGTTCAAAGGGCCAAAAGGCCAACTTCTGTTTCTAGTTTCTATGTTTCGTTGATGCTGAATCAACATTTGGCAACTTCTTGTGTTGTAGCACCTTGTATGTACCTATACTGGGAGGACTGCAGCTTTTTAAGAAGTTAGTTCATATCCATACTTCTTAGCCACAATTAAGGATAGGTAATAAATACCGGCCTTGCCAGCAATGTTCAAATCCCATGAATGGAAAAAAAACATGGCACCAGATAAATGTTGCACAATATCCTTGCTAAAATTTACCAAATCACCGGGTCTTAAGTAATATTGTGACTGCTTGAAAACAAAGTAACTAAGTAGCAGCCAACAAAACAAATAATTGTAAGGCTTGTTAAGTAACAGTGAAATCTTTTTTTTTTAATAAAAGTGACATCTCAAATAATTTTGTCCACACTAACTGAGCAAATCGAATTTTGACCTGAATATCCAAGTTGCTTACTTGTTAGTTGCACTGAAGGCATCATCGCAGCTGCAGAAGGTTCTTGCACCAAAATTGCTGCTGGAGCACAAAATAGTTTTTCTTTGCTCTTCAGGAAAAAATCGACCATATCCAGCTGCCTGTTCTCAATCCCTGCCTGCAAATTTAAAGTGTAACAAATATTTTTACAGGCCAAGTGATTGCCACCCACTAAATCAAGGTCAGCACATATGGGTTGGGGCCCTCCTGAAACAGGGTTGTGAGGCTTGTCATTATCTGATTGGTGACTCCCTCCTTTCATCTGTGTTCCTTGCCATCAATTGGTGATGCCGTACATTGATATTGCTATTGTTCCTCAAATTTCCAACCTCCAAATTTACCATCCTGCACTCTTACTTCCTACCTGGCTTTGAAAGGCTTGCCACACAGTTTTAATAATAATTCTTTCCTTGCTAGCGAAGCTAAGGAGCTTCTTGCCTCCATCAATTGTCCTCTGTATTGAAATACAGAACGTATAATACTTCCTGCCAAACTCTTCCATCACACCCATCAATCTTAAACATGAATGCCATTTGTCACACAGTGTCATTTATACTTCCACTTAACTTGACAGCTAATTAGATTTTCCCTCCTCATCTCTCCCCATTTCTAAGCCCATCTAAACAACAACATTCTGCTTCCCTTCTTCAATCCTATTTGCTTATGAAAGCTATTAAGCATGTTCACAGTGATCTAGGGACCTATTTTATATTTTTACTAAAATGATATAAACAGGTAGTGTAAAGCAGCTTCTTGGTCATTGTGCAGAATGTAACTATAGGCTGCTCCTCAGAGTATATTTCTAAAGGTAGATTTCCAAGGCTTTTAATTATTTGGGAAGTTTTATGGGTCTGCATCAAAAATGCTGTTCTCTTAAAATATGAACGAATGACAATGTGATTTACGTAACGAAGGACTGAATTTTATAATATTTTGGCCGCGTCAATTTCATCTGGTTTCCTTTTTTCTCCGAGCCATAGCAAGATTTCTTGCTTATATCATCTTGAACTCATCATTATCTACCCACCACGCCCCTCTGTTACCCCCGTCATTTGATGCTAGCCCCATTCTACCATCTTGGCATAGCCAAAAGTATTTGGCACTTGCTGAATATCTTGGGATAAACAAGCATCCATAGCACGTGTGCCATTTTTCAAAAGCCGTAGTGTAGCCAGACAAATGCTGGCATTCAATCACTCACTTCTCATGCAAGCTCAGAAGGTATAACACTTATCCATTCACCTCCTCCCTCCTCAGTGTCCAAGGCCCCAAAACTCACCTTCCAGATAAAGCAATGATTTACTTGTACTTCTTTCAATCTAGTTTACAATAGTCGTTGCTCACAATGCAATCTCCTTTACATTGGCAAGACTAAATGCAGTCCGGGTAACCACTTTGCAAGACATCTCCACTCCATCCATAGCAATGACCCTGACCTTCCTGTGACTTGGCATTTCAATAAACCACCTTGTTTCCATGCTAACATTTCTGGGTCTGTTGCTGTGTTCTAACACAACAATGCAAACTGAACAAACATTAACTCAATGTTCACTTAGGCAATTTACAGCCTCTAGGACTTCGTATTGACTTCCACAACTTCAGAGCATGACCTCTTTCTACCATTTTTCTTTTCTCCCCATCCACGTCTTGTTGATTTTGTTCTCAGCCAAGTGGATGCATTTTCTCCTTCATTTACACCCATTTTATCAATCGCTCTCTCCTTCAGCAACATTAACTTTCCCCTCTATCCCCTTACCTGGGCAGCCTCACAATCTATTTCATCCACTTCTCCTTCCCCTTCTGCCACACCAGTTTTCAGCTCCTCTCAATTCTGAGAAAGAGTTATATTGAAACGCTCACTTGCTTTTTTTTTGTCACAAGTGCTGCCAGACCTGCTAAGTTTCTCCTACACTTTATTGATAAACTACATGCCTTAGACTTGGAGGATGGCCATTTGCTTGTATCACACTCAGCACATTTGCCGCATTAAGTGGCTGGCATATGGAGGTGTGAGATTGATGCTGTAATGTATCATAAGGCAAGATGCCTGACCCCTTGGCTGAGGACTGCTGACCAGCAAGTCAAGCTGTCAGGCTGTGACCACGCTAAGGCACAAGACAAAGCAGGAATCATCTAGGGAACCTTCTCTGAATTGCCAAGAAAAAAATCCCTCCTTAAATAAATATATAGTACTTTACATGTGGTCTCATCAATGGCCTGCATGTTGTATTAAGACTGCCCTGCTTTTACGCTCCAAGGTTTCTTGATAGAGAAAGGTCAAAATTCCATTTGCTTTTCTCATTAGTTGCTACCTTTCTGCAATTGCTCTGCATTGCTGTATTCTCTCTCCATTTAAATACTTTCTTTTATTAGAATTAGAATTAGCTTTTATTGTCACATGTACTGGAGTTATACAGTCATAGAGTCAGAGTAATACAGCATGGAAACAAGCCCTTTGGCCCAAACAGGTCCTTGCTGACATGGTGCCCACTCAGCTAGTTCCAATTGCCCGCATTTGGCCTATATTCCTTGAAACCCTCATCATCCATGTACCTATCCAAATGTTGCTATTGTGCCTGCCTCAACCACTTTCTCTGGCAGCCCATTCCATATATGCACCACTCTGCATGAAGAAGTTGCCCTTCAGGTCCTTCTTAAATCTATCCTCTCTCACCTTAAACCCATACCCTCTAGTTTTCAATTCCCCATCCCGAGGAAAAAGACTTTATACACTCATCCTATCTATGCCCCTCATGATTTTACACACCTCAATAAGGTCACCTCTCATTCTCCTACGTTCCAAGGAATAAAGTCCTATCCTAGCCAACCTCTCCCTATAACTCAGGCCTACTTGTTCTGGCAACATACTCGTAAATCTTCTTTGCACACTTTCCAGTTTAACTATGTCTTTTCTATAATAGGATGGCCAAAACCGTATACAATACTCCTAGTGTGGCCTCCCCAATGACTTATACAACTGGAACATGACATCCCAACTCCTAAAATCAAGGCCTCAACCGATGAAGGTCAGCATGCCAAATGCCTTCTTCACCACTGTCTACCTGTGACACTGTTTTCAATGAATTATGTACTTGTACTCCTAGATCTCTCTGTTCTACAACACTCAAGACTTTACCATTTACTGTAGAAGTCCTACTTTGGTTTGACTTTCCAAAGTGCAACATCTCACACTTATCTGCATTGAATTGCTTTTGCCAATCCTCAGCCCACTTCCTCATCTGATCAAGATCTCTCTAATTTTTGATAACCTTCTTCACTATCAACGATACCTCCTAATTTTGTATCATCTGCAAACTTACTAATCATGCCTTGTACATTTGCATCCAGATCATTTATGTAAATAACAAATAACAAAAGGTCCCAACAGGTCACTCACATGAGTACAGTGTAAAGTTTACAAGCTGCCATTTATGGTACCATCTTAGGTACAAATGTATCTACTTCCTACCAAAGTGGATTGCATCACATTTTCCTTCCTTATAATCCATCTACCAAATGCTTTGTCCATTTATCTAATTTATCCACATCCCTTCAACAATACTGTGTACTCCTCACACACTCAGTCTGTGGCCTTCACTGTTTTTCAGGCACAATCTTCAGGCAGCTAAACATCACTCTGGAACTGCTCCAACTGTCTTTCCACTTTGAAAAGACATCTTAAAATACATTTTAAAGCCTTTGTCAACCACAGTTTAGCATTCATTTTTCAAACTGTACTTTAAAATTCTGTGAGGGTTTTTTGTAAAGCTAAGCTGTAAAATAAATTGCAAGTGTCCTTCATTAACTATCACACGAAAGATATTTTAGCCTTGAAGGGCTTACACTACAGTTGATGGGGAAACCAGAACAAGAAGAGCTGGGTATGTGGGATTTAAAAAAAAAAAAAAAAAAAAAAAAAATCACAATACTTCCTCACACAAAGTGTCATAGAAATCTGAAACACCATCTCCCAAAAGTCTGTGAATGGGTCCAAATATAATTAGGAAAAAGATTTAAAAGAATGACAGTTTTGACTGTCTGAAAAGCCTTTCTCTGATCAATGATTTAACATATCCATTAGTGTGTATGCAAGTAGAATAGAAGAATGACATGAAAACCTTGATACTGAATATTTGAAAAATTCACAAATTCAGAAAAGATTGGATTATATGAAAAGTGAAGACTCCATTTATTCTTAACTCCTGTGAAAAGCGTTTTACTTTTTTTTGCTTTCAAATTACCGTACATTACAATTTCAGAAGCATACAGGAAAACCAGTTTGTAAAATAGCTACCAACTAACTATGGGTGAATTTTCTATTGCAGCAAAACAATGATTAAGAGTAACCATGGAACATAAGTTAACCTGTCTCAGATGTGATAATGGTTAGTAAACAGCTACCTTTTCTAAGCCCAGTCAAACTTTCTAGTACTGCACAGAGATCTGTAATGAACAGCCTAATGGAGGTATGTTTACAAGTTTACCTCAGATTTCTTATTTTTGCAAGAAAATTAAAAAGGCACAAATAATTCAAAGATTTCAAAATTTCTCAAAAAAAAAAAAATCTGAGAAGGACTTGAATACAAGTTTTTTTTCCCCTTTGCAGTATTCCACAGAGGGTCATCGAAGGGACAGGATACGTTAAGGTACTGGAGCTTAAACATCGATAGCTCCTTTAAAATGACAAGTAACAGCAGTTGCACCCTTGATCCACATGACCTCATTACTCTTTCCATTCCCAAGAAATATAGCCTTCACAAATTCTGGTTTATTTTCCTCATAAACATAGTGAGGAGATCAAATTCCAAGAGTCTTGTTACTTGATATGAAAAATGACAAACCTATTGGTGTAAGCGATTTAATCATGTGTGCAAATTCTTCCACCTATAGCAAAAAGGAGAGATTTTATTGTTTTACTATGGTATCAGCATAGCAACAAGGCTATAAAGACATTCCCTCAGTAGCAGAATTGCATTATGGACCTGCACAGTGGAACTCAGTAACTCTTTGGCTTCGAAGCCAATCAGTGCAATGTTGTTCTTTCTGCTTCTGAAGAAAGCGGCTTCTGCAAAAGTTTCCAAGGACACGGTAGTGGCCTGTCTTCCCACCTATGAATATTCATTCCACCCAGACACTCTAGCTTCACAATCCAGCAGCTGAGTGTGCAACATGGGGACACAGTCGTACAATGTCAAATCTAGCAAGGTCAAATGTTACCATTTTAGTTTAAGAATCTGACTAAAGTTAGTTAGGAGGTTCTATTAACAGTTAAATGCATGAAATGTTAATGCAATGTTGTATTCTGACTACTACAAAAATACAATAGTACTGAAAGTAACTAAAAATCATGACTGCAGGAAGTCATGAATAAGGAGTTATCTCATCACATGCCAACAGTTCTAATCCGAGAAAGCAAAGGCAGACTAAAGGTCAGTAAAAACATCTTTCCAAAGTGTCTAGAGGCACCACTATAAATCAAATGAGTTCCTTTGAATATAGGAGAATTTTACCAAATCAAACGCATTAATGCTACCACAGCTCTGTTGAATATTTTTTAGAGTTCATCATGACTTCATTTTTTTGGCTCAGTTACAACGTATTCTAAAATGCCCAGACATCAAGAGGTCAGAGCTTCTACCCTTAAAAAAACCTCTTATAATCAAGGTGCCACAAATGACAACTCCCAGATGACGAGTTTTGATCAAAAGGCAGAACTGTTCAAGAGGAATGCATGTAATTAGTTTTGTGCAAATCTACTGCAAAGTAAAATATCATCACGTCACTCAACACGTTTCATGGAAATCCAGAAAAGAATTAATAGAAAAGTGATTAAGCAGTGGTTGCAGATGTGACTGGTTAACAAAATGCTCAATTATCTTTCATAATGTGGTAAGAATTCCATAAATCCTTTCAAAAGAAGAAACTTCAAGCAACATCAAGGGAGAGGGATTTCTCTGTGCAGCAACATCATAAAAGCTGTCAAAAAGAAAAATTATGAGTCTGCTGTAAATGACAGGCAGAGAAAATCTTCCTCTGATCATTGGTAACTCTCTCTCATCTTACAGTCAGGGTGTTAGGCTGTTTCTATATTCATTTACTCAGCAGGGACCAACCATAATCAGAAAGGGTTTTGAAAGTAAGGTATTCTGTTAATAACTTTTTGGCAGGCAGAAGTACAAGGTTTTCCTCAAGGTAGACCTCTGAACAGAGTGCCCTTTGTAAATCGGAGCACATTCAAAATTTTGCTGTCAGCATACTAACTTACAACCAAGTTCTCTTCACCCATCACCTCCATGCACACTGACCCCACATCAACAATGCTTTGATTTTACAATTCTCATCCTGTTTTTCACATTCTTCTTAGGCATTGCCCTTTCCTATCACTCTAACCTCAAGTTTCATTACCATCCAAGTTGCTTGTCCGTGCAGCTTCAGTTTTCTTTACTCCACTTTGACAGCTGTGCTTTTTGCTACCTGCCTACTCACTAAATCCTCCAAATTATGTCTTTAAGATGCTCTTGTTCCAACATCTCCTTATGTGATTCAATGTTAAAATTTTGTTTGATAACACTCCCATGAAGTACCTCGAGATTTTTCATGTTTTATCATGCATAAATGCATAATTTTGTTGGATTAATACTCCAAACAATATTCAAAACAGTACACTGAAATTTAGCAAACAAAATTTAAAGTTAAGCTTTTTAAACTTGTCAAAATGACCCTTTTGTCTCCCCAGTCTCTTACCTCTAACGCATGGATGGGAATTGAACATCGATTCCAATGATTGAGATGGCACAACGAGTCAACAATGCCTGCCTTCCCATAAATCATTAAACGATTCAATAGATCTTCTTGTGAGAAAGCAAACACCACCATGGTAAGGCCAGCATCTGAACAATGTAAGTTAGAAACAGGAAAACAAGCGCTAAATCACAACATTAAAAATTCAAGCTTTTAACTTTTAAGCCATTTGTGCTAATTCTTACCATTCATTAGTCAAATAGAAAATTTACCAAACTTCCTAAATGATTTGGTTGGCAAACACATTACATTGTATGAAACCCAAGAGATCAAAATCAGCCCAGATTCAATTTACTCTGCATCAACTGATCTCAATGACTGAGACACCAGCAAGGTACTTAACCTTAGGACCAAACACTGGGTGCACCAGCCACAATCTCCGCTCCCTATTGCTGTTCTGCTACAAGTGTGCATGCGTATAATTGAGGCAAAGATCTGACTAAAGACCCTGATATTAAAAATGGTTACTTGGGCTGGCAGTGTCCATGGAGTCATAACCCTGTTAATCAGCAATCCAGCACTGGTCAACTGAAAGAAAAATCAAAGTCAAATTCACAAAATTCGGCATTCAAAACCCACATGGTTGTTGAAGTAGAATTATCATTACAAACTGGTGTTAATCTCAAATGTACTTCTTTCCTTGTTGGAGTGGGATTAGTATCTCTCTACTGGAATAAAAACACTGCAACATTGTCCCACACACAAATTTAGCAGACAAATATGTTTAATATGAAGTCTTTAAATAAAACAATTATTTACAGTTGAAATAATATATTTTGAAATGATACACATTACTAGTCCCAGAATGCTGCTCCTATTAATTAGAGGATTACTAAGTAACCACATTAATCTTCTAAGCAAACAATCCGGGCTCTATGCTTAAAGTTATGAACACTGCCTCATATTTACTCTATCATTTATTTTAATTAACTTAAACCAGATCTACTCAGATTTGTATTTCAACAATGGGGAGCTGGAGGTGTAGCGGTAACATCACCGACCTGCAATCCACACTGCTGGGCTAGTGTTTGGGTACATGGGTTCAAATCCCATTCGAGTGGGATAAAATATGGAATTAAAAACTAGTCTGAATGTCAGTGACCCAGTGTATCAGTAAAATCCATCTGGTTCTCACTTACGAAAGGAGGTCTGCCATCTTTACTGGGTCAGACCCTCCTGCAACTCCAGATTCACAGTAATGTCATAGACACAGTCAGAGTCTTACAGCACAGCATGTGGTTGACTGCTAACTGCCTTCTGAAATGGCCTAGGAAACCACTCAATTCAAGGGGTAAATTACAGGCAACAAATCCTGGCCTTGCCTATGACGCCCACATCACAAAATAAAGAAAGGAAGGTGATATTCAGTTTAATAATAAAAGTATATTTCTGGAGATCCACATCTTAAATCAACTTTTTCTCGTTGAACTTTCTGCCATTACAGAGGACAGAAGAACAAATTGGCATTGGTCTTTTGGGAAAGGCATCAGCATGTTAAAGGCAGCATCATGAGGAACAGTAGTAACAATATTTTACACTTACAAAGCATTTTACATTTATAAAAAGATATCTCCAAGTGTTTTACAATAAGGAAAAGGATATTGTCACTACTAAACACACGGAGAAAACAAACCCTTATGTCTACAAATGGTTTCTGGTACAAGTGAACAGCTCTAGTAGCACCCTCATTGCTAGATCAGAAAGCTAGAGGTCCATATTAGAGACTTGAAAGGACATAAGGAGAACCTAAGTGCAAAATCCAAACTGACTTCATTTACCAAGACATAGAGATGTTTGCTGTGCTCATGTTCTTCCCTTTTCCTTTGACCCCCACAAACATGTCCCCCGCGGGAAAAACACTGTGGCAATTAGTCACTGAATAGATTCACAAGAAATTGCCAATGTTCTTTAAATACAAGAACAGCTTAAAAAAATGCTATACAGGAAGATGTTAACATAAACAGCAAAAACAAATATTTAACCTATTTCCCAGCAATATTGTTTACAGACTCAGTTCCACTGAATTAAAACTTCCATCTTAACTCTTCTTGCTCAGATATCTAGAGATATCTTTCCAGTTGAGGCCTAGAGTCTACTTTCCAGTCCTGACAACCTAGAATTCTTCTCAATACTTACAACCTCAAAGCTTTGAAACATTTCTCCCAACTTGAAGATTTCGACTGAGTAAAGCTCTCAGTCTGGAAATCTGCAAAAACTAAGCTGCTTTTCTGCTGCCATGAAACTGTTCATCTCAACTGAAAAACGATTCTAGCCTCTGACCATTCAAGCATTCAGGAATTATCACCCCAAGTAAATGATTGAGGTATTCAAGTTAAATCAGATCCTTTCTTGTAATTGACGTCTTGAGCTCATAGTTCCAAATGACTTCTAAACTCTTAAAACCAAAATTTAAATTCCTAAATGACAACATAAATTATAAACCTTTATCAGAATATAAAATAAATTTATTCTTGTTATGAACTATTCTGACCCTTGCATAAGCACCCAAACTTTGGGATCACAGTGAATGTTGAAATGCAAAATATTCAGTTCCAGAATTCAACAGTGATCTTTTATGCAGTGGTTTCCAGCAATGAAGGGGTTACATTAAAGTGTCCTTCAGTTAACATGTTAAATGGAAATTTAGCTGACTGCCCATATAGTCCAGGATATCATTAAAACTGTTCACAGCTGAGAATTCTCTGGGGATTTTAACCAGTATCCCCGCAGCTCCCACCCTCATCCCTTCAGCAAACATGTCCAAAAACAAAATGCCTAAATCTTATTCATAGTTTCCAACAGGATATTGCTGGCAAAGAATAGTAGGTATGGTTTGTTGAAGTAATTTGAGTCATCCAGCTTGCAAACAGACTCTTCGGTCCAACCAGTCCACGCCAACCATGTTCCCAAACTAAACTTGTCCCATCTGCCTGTGCTTGGCCCACATCCTTCCAAACCTTTCCTATTCACGAACTTATCCAAATATCATTTAAACATTGCAACTTTCTCTGGCAGTTCATTCCGCAAACCACTCACTGCGTCAAAAAAGTTGCCATGTCCTTTTTAAATGTTTCTCCTCTCACCTTAAAAACATGCCCCCTCGTCTTGAACTCCCCCACCCTAGGGAAAGGGCCCTTGTCATTCACCTTATCTGTGCTCCTCATGATTTTAGAAACCTCAATAAACGTTACCCTTCAACCTCCAATGCTCCAGTGAAACAGTCCCAGCTTTTAGAGTTTATATCCCAAACACGCCATTCCCGGCAACCAGATTGTGTTTCCAACAGATGTGATAAAGATACTGCACAAATAATTTTTATAGTGTACCTGTGAGAAACAGGGATAATTCATCGTTCCCATCGCCTTCCACCGGCAAGGATCGGCCACTGATATGATGATATTTCACCTCTTGTTTCTCCAAGTCCCAGTAGGCAACAGTCACTGCTCCCGAGTCAGGTGCAACGAGAGTGAATAAAACACTGAATTCAGAAACAGACACTGTCTGAATGCTCATGGATTCCTTCAGCCCCCGAAGCTGCACCATCCCGCTCAACTTATCAGCTCTGTTGTTCAGCTCCTCTTCCTGGGCAAAGTTTTTACTAACATCATCGTAAGGCACTACAGAGGATGTACAGGAATTAACATTGCAGGTTGCATCATGAGAATTCTGGCTGGACAGGTGGTGATACCAGGGAGACCATTGCAGGAATCTTTCTGCCGATGATACTTTAGTCCGGTTGTAGAAAGTTCTCAAGCGGGCTTTCCAAGACCTTTAATATGCATATGAAACCATTTATATTATAAAACAGAATAATCGTGTAAATGCACACTCTAAGATGATAATCAACATAACTAGCCTCTGAGTTAGAAAAAACAGCATGGCCTCACACTCAGATTCTCTTCTGTTGCTATGTCTGAAAAGGCACAAAATAAACGTAGATCTTTCTTCCTTTAGACCCAACCATTTCTCATCCTCTCATTTTTCCATCAAGACACACCTCCTTGAGGATGCTTTGATCACTTCACTAATTTGTCTTTTGACTCAATATCTACATTTTCTTGCATTGTTGAAGGAAGTGGAGACACTTTCTTCTTTAAAAGGAGCCGTTAAATGCAATTCATTGCATTGAAGTCAAACTTTTCCCTTTAAAACAAGTCCATGTGTTCTCGTCTGTAATGAATTTAATCCCTTGAATCCTTATCAGGTACCTCCACTTTTCATCTTCCCATCTTGAGAAGACCCTGAAAAGCCATTTGTGAAAGGAATGTTTGAGGAGGTTACATTAAATGCAAACCTGGAGGAGAGTATGATACTCCTCCAAACGTTGGGGTGATGAGTATTTCTGTACCCATGACCCTGGCAGCCAATGTTATTAGCCGATTGGTCACACTATGTGAATTTATAAGGACTCAAATTAGAGATGCCATTCATGTAGCACTTGATTTTTTCCAATTGATGCTATGCTACTGTCTGTCACAGAATTTAAGCTAGTTTGAAACTGCCAAAATCCACAAAGAAATGTGGCAGAACATTCTGTAATATGTACAGAATAAGCTTTCAAGCAATTTACCGAGTCAGAACTACTTAACACTATGAAATATAGATGCAGGCAGCCTTTTGGAAAGAGGCAAATTTTTTTCACTGCTTTATCAAAGCATATACATATGGGACTGTGCGTCGCATGCTGGCCTATGGAACTAGGGCTCTAGTCAATGGAAGGATTTCAGTTTTGTTGCCTCCTCCATCAAGTTCCTGTGCCAGAAGAAAAGCCAACCAAAACCCAATTTCGATCAAACTTCCAGTTGTATGGATTCCTTGCATTGCATTCCCCACAATGCTGCCAGTTTTTAGCAATCTTCCACAAGCCAGACAAATATGGGAAATTGGAAGATTACGCTGGCGTTGATTATGATACATTTCAGAAAATGTTGAGGCAGAGTAGAGATAGCTTTACTTTTTGTCCACAGTGCACCTCATTGAGCGAGAGTACAAAATATACATTATATATACATACACCAAAATATGCATATTTTGATTCAAGATTAGAAAATATGTTCTGTATAATCCAGCTCAAGGATCATTAAACAAAAATACTAAACACTTAAGCTATTTGCAATTATGTAATATAGAATTAAAGTACACAAAGAGGCCACTTAGCTCACCATGTCTTTTGTTAAAAACAGCTACAAAATCAGTCCCACTTTCAAGCTCTTTCCACATAGCTCTGCAAAGTTCTCCTGTACAAGCATTTATCCAATTCTCTTTTCAAAGCTACTATTGAATCTATTTCCATCATCCTTCAATAACCATATTCCACATCATAATACGCTATGCAAAATAAATTGAATTCTCTTGCATTTTTGTATATTGTCTTAATTTAAGATTTCATAAAAATGGAATACACAATTCATAGAAGGTAAAAGCAAATGCATTTAACTGTCATTTATGAAAACAACTGTATTCCTCCTACACTTACCTATCCATTTGAAATGACAGGTTGAGCTGTTTACTGCTATATACCGAACTGGCAAGGTCATCTTCATCAATGCCAGCAGGTGCTTTCAAAGGTGCATTATCAGAAGCATTTTGTAGACACTCCAAGTTCTCAGGGTGTTTTCTGCAATAGCAACAATAATCTGAATTTAATGTACCTTATCAATTCTAATTCCCACTGAAAGTTCATAAAACAAATGTCAAAGCTGTCTTTTGAAAACACTGACTAGCAGATCCTCCTTGATGCTGCGCGCAAATTATTTGACATCTAGTTTCACAATTATCATGAATTAGTCCACTACTGTGCAGGTGGCTCGTTTTGGATTTTAGACAGGTGGGTGGAAGATTCCAAGTAGATTCCATGCTCTTCCAGGAAAGACAAGGAATCAACTAGTTGAGATGACCCACTGCTATATGTCTCACCTCAAGAATAGCCACAGCAAATGGCTCTAACACTCTGCAAGCAGAGTTAGTGTATACAATAAAACATATGGGCAAGACATTTCTCCATAATGCTGAAAATTTTGAATGTGGAACATAATATTTATGGGAACATAATGTAGATTTTAAAATTTAAAATATTGAGGTAAGGCACCATTTCATTCCAAATCTATTATTGCAGCTATCACAAGTATAATCTGAAGAACTCCAGCAAAGCCAACACTTAATATTTCAAAAATATTGTTCCAGGACAGGGGGTAAGCAGCAGATAGCATTTGCTATAGGATGCTATTAACCCAGAGTCAGAGGAAACTGGTGTTCATTCTGTCAGGTCTAGAACCTTTGTTGGGGAAGAGATGACATTTTGGGGTATGCCTTCTCATAAATTTCCCCAAGTCCTACACTATTTAACCAACTCATTCAACCTCAAAGTCTGATTATTTCTGCCTTTTTATGTAAAAACATTAAAAAAGAGATTTACCTGAAAAAATTACTCAAGTTGACACAAACAGCAAAATTAACATAGTTCACAGCCACAGCAATGTGCAAATCATGTGATAACCAGAGTCTGTTCAGGCAGGACAGATTACAGACATCATTCGCCTCTTCGGTTTCTCCAGTCTGGCAAAGGGCAAGATTAACACTGCCACGCTGTTTACCATCAACAGTATCATAGATATCTTAAAAATCATTATTTAAGGAAAGCTACCGCAAAGATTTGTGATCCAATGATGGCTGTACAGTCAGAAAGTAATTTCAAATTTGCTGCACAGGGAACCAGAAGGCCATGCACAAGCTGTGGTCCTTTAAATGTGCACAAACAGAGTCATGCAGCAACCTTTAAGAGATCACACAGTGCAACAAATAAATCACAATAGCATAGGATTACAGTTTAGGTAATCAAATAGTGAATTCAAATCCAACCACAGCAAGCTGTGAAATAAAATGTAATAATTCTGGTAACTTGAGGGGCAGCACAGAAAATTTACTACGAAAGTCACTGTTCCCCAAGACAGAGTCTGCAAACCTGGTGTGGTTTGGCTGACATGTGGCTCCACTTGTACATAATGCGATTTAACTTTATAGTTATGGGATTGGCCTAGCAAGTAACTTAGTTGTCAGAACTATAAAAGTGACATTCGCCAGGGTGTCCCACATCCACAAAACAAATTAAAAACACCCACTTTGCTCAATTTACTGCATTAGCAACATCATGGACTTCATACAATCCTAGACTATTTATTAATTTTAATAGTTATTTTTTAAAGTAGGTTTTGAACAATGTGATTGAGTTCAAACATTTTTTTCTGGTTGCAAAAGACCCATTATTTCAAGACCCCACACCCTCAACCGCATAAACAAATGATGTTCCAATAAAAAACCTGATCAAAAACACAAAAAAGCAAATTATGGTTTCTGATTGGCAAGAACAAAAATAAATAAAACAATACTGCATCTACACGTTTATTGCTCACCTTCTACCACAAATCTATTCTTTGTGATGCTGTTCACTTCGACCCCACTTAATAACTTACTAACCACAAAGGTGTGTTAGAAATACAGTTTAAAAGAGTGTGCTGTTTTGGGGCTGTCTTTAAATTAGAGTAAAATGGAGGAATAAAGGTGCCTCATGATCCACATGACAACAAGCTTAGGTGGCTTGGTTGATAAAAGCTGAAGAGGGTCACACGCTGGTTTTCTGTGAAGACGCAAGATGTTCAAACCTGCAAACAATGACAAGAACATCTGTGCTAATTGTGATTGGATTATTAATCTCTAAGCGTTAGGAATAAAAAAAACTACAAATGCTGAAAATTTGAAATAAAACAATTAATGCTGGAGAAACACTAGTCTGGCAGCATCTATGGAGAAAAATGAGAGCTAATATTTTGAGTCCAAAGTGACTCCCTGTCAAAACTAAATATCAAGTGTTAGGAAGAAATATCAGGTTTTATAAACTTCTATATACTCTAAGGTTTTAGAGTAGATTTGTAGCTTGGGTTGTGGATGTTGTGGTTGGTTGGTTTGCTGAGCCGGTTCGTTGTTGTTCCGCAGACGTTTCATTAACCTGCTGGGTAATATCATCAGTGCAGCCTCCGATGAAGCACCGTTTTGTTTTCCCGCCTGGTATTTAAACTCTGGAGTCCGTTGAGCTGGATTACTTCACTTCCAGTTTTCCTTCGCAATGGAGTGTATATGGGGTCGAGTTCTATGCGTTTGTTGATGGCTTTCTTCGTGGAATATTAGGCTTCTAGGAACTCCCGTGCTGGTCGCTGCTTTGCTTGTCCCAATCGAATTGGTGGTTCTCCTTATCCATGTTGATAGAGATGAGTGAGTATCGGCTAGCGAGAACACGTACCAGCAAGTACAGACAGACCAGACACCGCAACTAGGCAACAAAATCCTCAACACGCTAAAAAGCCTCAAACAGACCAGACAGATCAACAAAACAGACTTAAGAATGAAACCCAAAGGAACCAACACACCCCGATTCTTTGGCCTCCCAAAAGTACACAAACCGGAAGTACCCCTCAGACCCATAGTCTCCCTACCAGGCATGCCATCACACAGATTAGCCAAGGAGCTACAAAGAAGACTCAGGCACCTAGTCAACAAGTCACCCCACTCTATCCACTCAGCCCGAGAATTCCCCAATTCCAAAGACATAAGGATAGATGACGATGAGACCATGGTATCGTTTGATGTCATTGCCCTATTCACATCAATAGACATACCACTAGCAAGGGAAACAATGACAGCACTAATAAAACAAGAACAAGACCCCAGTGAAACCATCTCCACAGACAACATGCTGAAGCTACTGGACCTATGCCTCACTACCCACTTCACTTTCAACAGCCAAACATACAAACAGATCAACGGGACACCCATGGGATCACCTATCTCCGGACTAATAGCCGAGGCGGTGATGCAAAGACTGGAAAGTACGGCCCTTCCGCTAATCCAACCAAAACTATGGATACGCTACGTAGACAACATCTTTGACATCATTAAAGTGGACCAAACTAGAGGAGACACAAACTAATAAACAACACCCTCACTGGAATAAGATTCACCAGCGAGAAGAACAAACAGCTCCCATTCCTGGACGTCATGGTAGAGCGCAGGACAAATGGGGAATTCCTAACGAAGGTACACAGCAAAGCCACACACACTGACCAAGTACTGAACTTCAACAGTAACCATCCTAACACACACAAACTAGCTGTGTGCGAACATTATTTAAACGGGCAACAACACACTGCAGCAGCACAGAACTACGCCGAGAAGAAGAAGAGTATCTTCTAGGTGTTCAAGGACAATGGATACCCGAAAAACTGGGTCAGAAGAGGCCTACTAAACAAACGACACCAGGAGGATACCCACACGCCCCGACACTCTTCACGCTACCTTACATCAGGAAGGCATCAGAACTAACCACAAGACTCCTACAACCACTGGGCATCAGAATAGCACACAAACCCTCATCATCCAGACGACAACTGCTCAGCCAAACCAAAGACCCACTACCCACCATGGACAGGACCAATGTTATATACAAGATCCCCTGCAGAGGCTGTGACAAACACTACATCAGACAAACTGGAAGGAAATTAACACGAGTAGACGAACATTAACTGGCTACAAAAGGACATGTCCAATACTCACTCATCTCTATCCATGTGGATAAGGAGAGCCACCAATTCGATTGGGACAACACCAAGATCCTGGGACAAGCAAAGCAGAGACAGGCACGGGAGTTCCTAGAAGCCTGATACTCCACGAAGAAAGCCATCTACAAACACATAGAACTCCACCCCACATAAACTCCATTGCGAAGGAAAACCCGAAGTGAGGTAATCCAGCTCAACGGACTCCAGAGATTAAATACCAGGCGGGAAAACAAAACTTCATTGGAGGCCGCACTGACGATGTTACCCAGCAGGGTAATGAAACGCCTGCGGAACAACGAACCAGCTCGGCGAGCCAACCAACCACAACTTCTATATACTATTTAATACTAAAACAGGATGGATTTGGGAGACTAAAGGATAGCTACTTGGCATTTCTACTTGGATTCAAGGTCAATGTGACTCACCTGCCATGGGAGATGGATTTTAGGAAGGAGAGATCAATAAAAAAACCATTATGATGTTAGGTTATAGGTTTCTTAAGAAAGCTCTGAACCACCAAGATAGATCAGTTTGTCAGAATCCAAGAAAGAGAGATCAAGGAGACATATGGATAGTCAGTTCTGCTCCTGAAATGGAGAAATTCCTGACTACTCATTGCTGGTGGGTGCTCACACATTTGTGGAGGTCAAGGTTTAAATTCTCATGACAAGCCTGGAAGATACCCTGGAGATTCGTCCTTCCACCCAAAGTAATTCTCATCAAGGAAGTCAGTTCAGGATTAGAAGTTACTCAGGTGGGAAATGAAAAAATGTGGCAGGCCATTGGGAAGGAAGGTTAACTTTGGACTGGTTCCAGGAGAAGGTGAAGTGTCTACTTAAGAGAAAAAGTATAACCATGGCAGTCATTTTAAAATTAAATGGGAGGGTCATTTCTGTATCTTTGAGAACAAGTTAGCTACTGGACAGTGTTCCTTTTACTATGTTGCATTAAGATTTAAATTACATTGACTGGAAGGCTTGCATAGTCACTGGAAATTCAAATATCTTTTTACAAGTTATCAGTCTCTAAGATGACCGCATTTCAAAATGTACTTTTCAGATCTACAGTCTCCAATTAACAAACATTAAATCAATGTTTTGGTGTGGAGAAACTATTGCTGTACTGGAATGAAGGGGCAGGAAGATGAAGCAAAGTTCTGCTGGACAAAGGTGAATAATGTGAAAACTACATCCTCATGTTGCCCTATAGCAGTAAAGGAAAATAAAACTGAATGAGACATTAACTTCTGAAAGTGATTATTGATTTTCAGAAGCAATAAAGGCACGTGTTTTTGAAGATTAGTTTGTGTAATAATAAGTGGAGCATTGCGTGGTGGGGGATCTATTGGCAGATAACTTGCAGCAATCTTATAGCATCCACCATCCAGACTCCCTTCAGTAAAATCTATCACAGCTTTAATTTTAAAATATAGATTGTTTTGGAAACATATTCACTCCTGAAGGGGAAAAACATGGGAATTGCTGAGACTCACCATGAAAGGAATCTGTAAGTCATATTCATATGAATCATT
>NC_063364.1:32005460-32018680 GCF_021869965.1 Rhincodon typus | reverse complement strand
TCCATTTCAGTAAAATCTAGGTGTTGAAACAGCTTTTTTTAAAAATCTTACCTTGTGTTTGAATGGTAAACACCTTTGCAACTTGACTCGTAGACAGAGACCTACAAACAAAAAAAAGTGCAAAAATTAGCACTAATACCTTTCATAGCCACTTTCTTTTCCTTGCCAATTCTCTCCTACTTTGAACTCAATCACTTCTTGCTGAGATAGTTTCAGGAACACCTCTCAATTTCTGTCCTTTATTGGCACTCAGTTTGGGGATATTGCACAAACCCTTGTCCTATTTTCACCTCAACGTCAGAAACAGTCACCAACTGTGGAAACCCTGTTTGATTTTTTTCCCCTCAGCTTATCAGATATCAGCTAGTCTGCCCAATTCAAAACAGATCAAGGATCAAACCATCATCTTCCTGATATGAGTCTCAGTTACTCCATGGAGAGGCCCTATAAGCCAGAAGGGAAATGCTGATTGATTCTATGATTCTATGACTTCAGTAATTTTTCAATTTACAAATCCTTGCATAAGAGTTCCCTCATCAAGAGGTTTAAGTGTATGGTTTAGTCTGACACTCCCAGTCAGTACTGAAGGAGTCCTGCACAATCTGAGAGACCATCTTTCAGATGTGACATTAAATAGAGGCTCCAGCTGCCCTTTCAGGACGTTATGAAAGGTCCCATGGCAGCGCTTGAAGATGAGCAGGGGAGCTCTCCCAGTTTCCTGATCAATATTTAACACTCAATGCACAAATTTAATGAAGAGAGAGTAGAATGCTCCAACTGGAGCTCCTCCATTCCTTCTGTTTCTTTCTCTTTTTTTCCCCTTTGGTCTCCCAGTGGGTCCAGGTCTGGTCTCCCAGTGGCTCATGGCCGGTCCCAGGTCTGGTCTCTCGGCAGCATGCTGGCCCTCAGCCTGGTCTCTCGGCAGCATGATGCCCCTCAGCCTGGTCTCTTGGCGTCTCGTGGTGGTGTCTCGGCTCAGTGTGCAAGCGTGGATTCTGCCTGGGCACGTTCCTGAGGCACTGGGAGATCTGAGAGGTGGCAGTTTCAGCAGCATTGATGGTATCCGTGGTAGCTTCTCCAAGAGCAGACAGCTGTGGTGTCCGGAGTGTGAGATAAGCGGAGGACTTATCAAACTCTGTTGAACTTCTGGCTTATTCTTTTCTTTTCCTAGTTTAAGCTATGAAAGACTTTGAAGTAAACTATGTCTTTATTTTTTGGCTATTTTTTGAAATAATGCTTAATTTTTTAAACTCGTTTCTCTTACTACTTTGTACCTAAGCTTTTTTTATACCAAGATATTTTGGTATCTTAGATGGCGCCATGTGTGGCGATATTATGCACTTTTCTGTATTTCTATACTTGAGTACATGTGACAATAAAATCTAAAATATTGTCATAGCAAAAACCAGCAAATTGTCTGGTCAGCCTTTTTTTCAATTCTTTCATCGGATGTGAGCGTTGCTGGTAAGGCCAGCATTTGTTGCTCAGCCCTAATGTCCCTTGGATTGATTTTGGACAGTAGTGACTAAGAATCATCCACACTGCTGTGGGTCTGATGTCTGATGTAGGCCAGCTCAGGTAAGGATGGCAGATTTTATTCCCAAAAGGACTTTGGTGAACCAGATGGTGCTTATGCCATTAGTTTCCTGATCATTATTTCTGAGGCTAACTTAATATTCCAGACTTTATTCATTGCATTTAAATATCACCAGCTCCCTGAGGGGCTGAAGTCCATGTTCCCAGAGCATTAGCCTGGGCTTCTAGCTTGCACCTGTAAATACAAGTTCAGTGTGGGAGATTGTTTTGAGTTTTTGCATGCAAGGGAGTTAGGACTTAACCCCAATTCACCATCCTGTGCTCGCAGCTGAATGTACAGTTCCTCCCACTGTGCCCCGTTAACATACTCTAACCCAAATCCATAGAGCAGCACCCGTGAATAGAATGCCATAATTTCCTATTTCTCACATTTTGGTCAGGCTGTATCCTCAGGAATATTTAAGCTGTTGGCTTGAGCCTAAAAGTAAAGTCAAGACAAACCAATTTCAGCTCGGACCCTTATATCCTGGCAGTGTGGAGACATTCATCCTCTCAATCTGCATGTATCTAATCAGTCAAGCCCTAAAGGTCAAAGTGCAGCTTTTTAACCCACTGAGTCAAACAGTCTTCCTTCACCCTCATCGCTTTTTTTAAAAAACAGGTTTTGCTAAGTAAGAATGGACGAGGATAGCAATCTCCTACATCTAACGTTTTCCCATGCCTTGTGCAACAAATAATTAGCTTTGTCAATAGATTATTCAGAGAAGAATAAAGCTCTAATGATCAACTGTGTGAAAATGCTTTCAACTCTCAACAAGAAAACTGATTGAGTGCCCTTTGACCTTCAACCTTCAACCTGTTAACCCTCAAATACAATTACTTTTAAACATTTAGCATGGGTCATAACCCACTGCATGGAAGAAACAGGAAGCAACAATGCCCAGGATCTATATTTCCATTTTATTTATCGAAGAAGAGTGACAGCTCTGAGCATCAAGCCATCGGGAGGTTAATTCTTTTTGAAGTAAGTCACAAACTTGTAAAAATAATACAACAGCTGTGGAAACCTCCCATCTCCCGCTCAAAACTCAGCAACAATGACACAGTATTAATACTGCAAAGCATTTAAATAGTGTCTGTCTTGTTCTTATTACCGGGCTCAGCAGAACATTCACTGTCAAGGAAAGGTTTTGTAGGAGTTTCAGTGTGGGTCACTGTGTAACGTTGGCAACAGCAGGAAGTTTGCAAAGGAGTTGGGAGTGGTGGTGGTGGGGAGGGACAGATAAGGATGATTAAACAGCAGTCCGTGACCTGAGGGAAAACTCAGAATGCTGTTACTGCCAGCAGACATTCACAACTGTCTCTGATAATCGTACAATAGTCTCTCACTCATCAGGTTGCCCACCTGCTCAGGAGGAATCATGTAGCCATCATTAGTAGATCTCAATTCTTTCAAACACAGCAATTTTCTATGAAATCCTTGTTACAATTTGTGCACAGGTTATTCCCTCTTTAATTTTACCTCCCTTATGGTGAACTGGTTACAGTGTGTTAGAGGGCTATGCAGAGTTTGTTGCATTTGGCCCAGTGGTGGACTGGTAACATTAAGCATCAAGACAAGAGAAATGACAAATGTCACCTTGCCAGTAGTCAATATTCAAATAGAAGCCACATGAAAAACATGCTGAACTCTGATAAGAGTGGAGTGGCAGAATACAAGGAACTTTAACTTTTTTCTATGTTACCCCTCTCATCAGGGCCTTAATCTGTATTGTTCAAGGAACAGGATGCCCAGCAGATAGATCTATCTACAAAACTGCAGCCTCTGATGGATACAGCGCTTGGTTCCAGCTAAGTTCTTTTTTATAAAGTGGCTGGTTCACTGATGATTACACAATGATCACAACTGTTTGCGACTCCTCAGATACAGAAGGAGTCCATGTTTAAATGAAGCAAGACCTGGACAATGTCCAGGCTTGGGGTGACAAATAGCAAGTAATATTTCTGCCACACAAGTGCCAGTCAGTGACCATCTCTAACAGGCAAGAATCTGAGCATTGCACCTTGACATTCAATAGTATTACCATCACTAACAATATCCTGGCGGTTACCATTGACTAGAAACCGGACTGGACTTGCCATATAAATAGTGGTCACAAAAGCTGGTCAAAGCAGTGAGTAACTCACCTCTTGTCTCCCCAAAGCTTGTCCAACACCTACAACGTGCAAGTCAGATGCGTGATGCAATACTCCCCACTTGCCTGGATGAATACAGTTTTACCAAAACTCAAGAAGCTTGACACCATCCAGCCCCCTTGACAAGCACCACATCCACGAGCATTCACTCCGTCCACCACCAACACTCAGTAGCAGCAGGGTGTATTATCCACAAAACGCACTGCAGAAATTTATCGAGGCTCTTTACATAGCACCTTCCAAAAACATAGCCATTACTATCTAAAAAGACAAGAGCAGCAAATACATGGGAACACCACCACAAGCAACTCTTTAAGCCACTCAACATCCTGATTTGGAAATATATCATTAGGTCAAAATCCTGAAGCTCGCTCCCTAATAGCACAGCACATGGGACTGCAGCCATTCAAGAAGGCAGCTCACCACTACCGTTTCAGTGGCAAACTAGGGATGGGTAATAAACACTGACCCAGCCAGAAATGCCCACATCCATGAATGACTCACTCCAGAGATCTGAGCACAAAATCCAGGCATACGCTCTCAGCAGAGTACCGAGGCACTGCTGCACTGTTGGAAGAACTGTAACTTGGATGAGATGTTAAACCAAAATCTTGTGTGTTGTCTCAGGTGGCATAAAAGATGCCAGGGCATTATTTCAAAGTGCAGGATAGTTCTCCCTAGTGTCCTGGACCCAATATTTATCTCTCAATCAACATCAATAAAACAGATTATCTGGTCATTGATATATCGCTGCTTCTGGGAGCTTGCTGTCTACAAATTGGCAACTGCATTTCCTACATTGCGATGGTGTCTATACATCAAAAGTATTTTATTGCTTTAAAATTGTTTTGGATGTCCTAAGGCCATGAAAGTCATTCCACTAATGCAAGGTCCTTCTTTCGTTCTTCACTCACCAATCAGTGTGGCTAGAGAGCAGTGAGGTACTGTTGGTTTGAAATGAATAATGATGAGGTACTCATCGTCATCCAATGTTTTCACCTCGATACATTCTTCAGCTACCACCTCCAACTCTTCCAGAGAGTTGGGCTTCTCTGGGTCACGAATTGTACGAATGATATCTGACCGGACAAAGACACAAAAAAAGTTAATACTTTTGCGTATCATTATCTTTGTTTTTGGTTACAAAACTCATTTAAATCTCAACAGAATTCTGATTCAGACTTTTACAAACCTCCAAAATGATGCTCTCCATCATAAAGGAATTCCCACTTCACCCCTAACTTGCAGTCTCAGAATAAGTTCATTGGTACTTTGGTTTTAACTGGTTACGGTTTGGATTCTTGTCTACAAAGAAGAGTTTGATGTTTCCCAAACATGTTTGCTGGCAAAGTGGAAAGTTTAATTTACAATCTATTTCAATTCAGCAGTGAATGAAGAACACCTTTCCAACCACTGCATCACTTTCTCACAGTTTATACCTTTAAAGTTCACAGTCTACAATTAGATAACCACTCTACTAAATGTCTCAATGCAGTAACTCAATTAGATCATTCAAAAGTTAAAAATACAACTCTTGCTTCCAGGCACTCCTTTCACTTAACTTTAGTTTGGACAGCTCCTGCATATATTGTATTCCTTTTAAACTGAATTTAAGTAACATCGCTTAGCGGAAAGAGCTATAGGGATGGGACAGAAAAGCAAATGAGCTAGGGGTTTCAGGTTCTGGGAGAACCAGCAATGGTGTCTGTAATTTGAACCACTGGACTTTGTAGTGTTCAAACATGATAATAAAACCACAGAATTATTACAGCACCTTAGGAGGACATTTGGCTCATCTTGTCTAAGACATCACATTAGAAGAAAACATTTGCATTGATATAGCATTTATGACATAGTGATTCACAATGGAGATACAATTGAGTCACTTTGTAGCATGAGTTCAGTTGGATAGCCAAAAGAACAGACCAAAAGACAAGCTTTGAGGAGATTTTGAAGATGCATAGAGAAACAGTGCGGAATCTTTGGGGGGTGGAGGTGGTGTTTGAGGAATCTAGAGAGGGAATTTAAGATAATGCAGCAAAATTAGCCAAAGGCTTTGCTACCAGTGTTGAAGGATGGGAGGCACAGAGGTGTGAGTCAGAGATCTAAAGGACTTGTGGTAAAAATAAGACCTCGTAGTGGGTTGGTCCAGTGAGGAGATTGCTGGAATTAAATAATGTAGATCTCAAGAATTTTACTGCGTTGCCAGTAGAACAGTTATTGATACAGGATCCTGGATTTTATCTGGTGATACAGATGGTAAAGCTTTAGATGGATTGGAGGAAGGATGTTTGGGGAAATAGTCTGGTGTGAACTTAATATAACAGTTCTTGGTACTTGGAAGAAGGCTGGTATAGTCACTCTTGCTTACAAATATAGTTTAATCTGGACAGTAAACACTCAGTAATGTGGTAATTGCAATTCACCGCTGATGATGCCACTATGTATACCTTGGTTTTCAAAAGTTATTAAATAGTTTTGGAAGTCTAGAGCTACCTTCTTTTCCCCAAATAATTTTAAAAATAACTTGTAAAATATTTTGCTTTATTTTCTTTAATTCTCCATAAGCGAAGCATTATTCCCAACCTGACAGGTTAGAGAGATGAACAAAAAAAGCTGCTCCACATTCTTGCCCTAAGAAAACCACAACGATTAAAAGCACTTATGGTTGCAGGTTTACAATCCAAAGATTGAGAGTTCAAATCCCACCATAGGAAATTACAAAATTCGATTCATTAGCTGCAGTGATTTATAAATTAAAAATAGCTAAGGTTCACTAATGCTTTTCGGGGAAGGAAACACTTCCCCTCCACCGGTATGGTCTGACTGATAACTCCTGCCTCACAGTGGGCAGTTCTTCTTGAATCCATTTTGAAGTGGTCTAGTAAGTCATTTTGTTGTATGAACAATAACACTTGGGTGGAATGAATCCAATCTTTGAAAAACAACATCTGACTATTGCCCCACTGTACCACTAAGGCAATGCAATTTCAATTTAATTGACACACATGCCAACCATCTTTAATACCCAACTTGGAAACAGTCTGCACATAATGGAATTACAAATCAATGACTGTCTAGTACAATCCTCCTTTCAATAATAGGTTGGCATAGAAATTAAACCATTCACTTTCGAGCTGAAGCAACTCACATAAGTATGACTGTACACTTTGACCCATATTCCCAACTCTCCCCTCCACCAATGCATGTTCCACAGACTGTGAAGTTTTACAAAATGGAGCTAATGTGATTCGTCCAGCTTTTCGGAAGTTTCTATCACAGTTTATTTTCACCCCCAACCATCCTCCGCCATCCACCACCCACAACACCCCATGCCCCCACCCCCTGCCCACACATACACATACACATACACAAAGCTTCAGGAATCCAACAAAATTTTTAAAAATGTATCCTGTGAGAACATACAGCCAAACATACACAACGTATTTTCTGTAGTAATCTCTCATGTGGATGATGTCTATAATGGTAGCAATGAAAGTTTAAGATCATCTCATTCCCTCTATACTCACTGTTCATTAATCATCTACAGAAGCTTAAACATCACTATTAGATCAATAAATCTTACTGAAAAACTACAGCACAAATTGGCATTGCGTCAATATCTCAGGTGTGAACTAACCCAAGGTACATTCAAGTAGTTAGCCGGAGACCATTTCCAGGAGTGAGTACTCGCAAGCCCTTCTTGCTTTCATTAACTTTAAGTAACATTTAAAAGATTGGGAGACCTGGAACTTTGAAACTCTTTTTGTCTTTTTTTCAACATTGGTGAAGTTGACAGAACTATGTCCCCTCTGATGTTCAAATATGGCAAGTAAACAGCAGCAATAAGTGGAGATCCAAACACTCATTCTTATAAGCTTGAGCATAATCTTTATTTGGCCAGCCAACAGGACAATACAGAGCGAGCAGGATGAAGGATGTCTGGCAGGCTCAAAACCTATCCAATACCATCCCTTCGACTTTATAAACATTAACATTTTTATAACCATACAGTTTTGGACAGATTCTGAAAGGGACTAAATCCAAGACCGACAAGGCTTGTTAATTTTTAACTTTCAGAGAAGATACCATGTAATTAAGGACCTGCTCTCTAAATGGTCTAGCAAGTTACTCAGTTGTATCAAAGACCACTGGGGATGGACAGTTAATATTGGCCTTGGCAGTGCCATGTCTAATATCAGTTTGAAAATCACACAATCTTGGGGAACAGTTTCTACACAGATATTACTGGTACATGAGAACACACACAGTTTTGAATGGAAAGTATATATGCACTAACTATCTGGTTTAATGCATTCTTTTGGGACATTGTATTAGGGTGATTGGCATCAAAATTAACTCTTGACTACTTTAGTGCTATGCAGAAGTTATAGAAATTTGCTAGGTCTGAAGCTTCCTTTTTTCATTAGTTTGACCTCCTTACTGAACAACACCTACCTCAATTCGGTTTATATAGCCTTACCATAGACTTCTAACACTTTCTCTTCCATTTTTTTGATTTTCTCCGCATCTTCTTTATTCGAGAGCCGCGAGAGAAAGAAAAACTTTGCAAGGGCGTAAGACACAAGCCCAGAAACTATTTCCATCCTTCAGCCATTACGCTGCAACTGCTGCAAAACTGACACAAATTAAACTTCCGGGTCTGCCGGGCCTAACACATCGAGCACAGAGAAGGAGATGGAGAGTTAGAGTTTAGATTCTACTTAAATGCCTTTGAATAAATTGTACAAAAATAATGTTACTTACGCAGTTCAGTTGCTGAGGTATGTATGCTGTAGGAGCAAATAGCTAATGAACATAGATAAAAGTTAATAAGTGAAAATGTCATGTTTGCTATTGAGGGAGTCCAGCAAAGGTTCACCAGACTGATTCCTGGGATGACAAGACTGGCATATGAGAAAAGACTGCATCGACTGGGCTTGTATTCGTTGGAATTTAGAGGAACGAGGGGGATCTCATAGAAAGAAATAAAATCCTGATGGAACTGGACAGGCTACATACAGGAAGAATGTTCCCAATCGCAGAGAAGTCCAGAACCAAGGGTCACAATCTAAGCATAAGGGGTAAGCCATTCAGGTCTGAGATGAAGAAGAATTTCTTCAGTCAGAGAGTTGTGAACCTGTGGAATTCTCGCCCATGGGAAGCTGTTGGGGAAAGTTCATTAGATACATTCAAGAGCGAGCTGGACGTGGCCCTTGTGGCTAAAGGGATCAAGGGGTATGGGGAGATGGTGGGAATGGGATACTGAGATTGCATGATCAGCTATGATCATATTTTGAATGGTGGTGCAGGCTTGAAGGGCTGAATGGCCTACTCCTGCACCTACTTTCTATGTAAATACAACAATTTTGATTTTGAATAATTACTATGATTAATTTAATAAACATTTAATTCCTGCATAAATTCTGTGTTGACTTCTTTCCCATGTAAACTTCTAGATCTACCTTGGTCATGAATACTGCTTGCATAAAATTACCACTCTAATTGTACCTTCCACCCTTGAAGGAGCAGCAAACCACCATTGGCTTATTATAATGTGATGTTTAAACAGGAAGTTTCCATTATTTATTTTTTAGGGCTCTTGTGCAGGGGCAATGTCCCTACCTCTGAGCCAAGCAGCTCACCTTCAAGTGTCACCTGCCCCAGAGATATGTAATGACATCTTTGAACAGATTGATTAGAAAATATCTATAACTGCGGACATAAGCATTTAAGATGACAGTGGATTTAAAAATAAGATTTTTGAGCAAGACTGTAAAGTAGGAGAATCCTCAATCAGAATAGTGGTTTTGTGAAATAAGTTCGGAGCAAAAGTAGGGGTTGATATTGAGATAATTAATATATTTTAAAAGTTGAGTAAGTACAAATTTTTGGTTGGGAATTGGGATTATGAGGTAGAGAGTTATAAAATCATGAGGGGCGTAGAAAAGGTGAATAGCCAAAGTCTTTTCCCCAGGGTAGCGAAGTCCAAAACCAGAGGGCATGGGTTTAAGGTGAGAGGGGAAAGATTTAAAAGGGACCTGAGGGGCAACATTTTCAAACGGAGAGTAGTGTGTATATGGAACGAGCTGCCAGAGGAAGAGTTTGAGGCGGGTACGATTACAACATTTAAAAGATATTTGAGCAGGTACATGTATAGAATTACAGGGATATGGGCCAAACACAGGCAACTGGGACTAGTTCAGTTTAAGAAACATGGTCGGCATGGATGAATTGGTTTGAAGGGCCCGTTTCCGTGCTGTATACTCTAGAGGGATGGGTCCTGGAATGGGCTGTTTCATGAGGATAAGCTGGAAAGGCAAGATTTGTTTCCACCGGCGTTTAGGAGTGAGGAGTCACTTGACTGAAGTACATTGGTATGATCTAGTTAATACTGGATAAGTCAGATCCCAGATTAAAATCTAGCCTAAGAGATCACATTTGGTTTTTTGTTCATAACATGACGGTTTATTAATTAAAGTGAAGTACACAATGCTGTAGGTTTGGTTTTTACAATAAAACAAAATTTTATTTCCAAAAGAAATTAATATTAAATAGAACAAATCAAGCTATTTACACATAACACAATTTGAAATATTTTGAAATGCACAGCAAAACAAAATCTCCAACTATCCCAACACTGTCATTTTATAATACTCAAATACCAGAAAGAGCTCCCCTCTGTATTCCACCTAAAGGTTCTGATTTAACTATTTATTTCAATTCCTGGTCTTGTGAGTTTATCAGTCACACAACTGAGCTTAAACTTTCTTAGCTTCAAATAACCCGTTTATGACCAAAGACTTATGGTCTGGAATTTTCAAATCAAAACACTTACACCAAAAGTAACCTTTTCCTAATTGTTCTAAACTCTAGGAGAAACCATTCTTATATCTGACCACAGCTAGGCCTTCTGGAAGGTCTTCTAGAGAACTGCCAAAAGCTTTTCAACATATAGGCTTTTCCTCAAAAAAAAGTTCTTGATTATCCTAAAGCCAAGCTAATGCCTTTCAATATTTGCTGTCTTTTATCATAAAACTCTCCTAAAACAAACACATTTTCATAATCACTCCAGATTGGCCCCTAGTCAGCTACTCTCTGACACATACTGATTTAAAATCATGGTTCCATAAACACTAATATTATTGTTATTAAACCATTTCATAAACACAGATCAAAGTCCGCATGCCACTAATTCAAAATCCAGACTCTGAAATAAATGATAAGTATAAAATTCACACACCTTACAACACAGTATAAGATTGTGAATGGTACTGACAAAATGATTCCTCATGAGGGCCAGTCCTGAACTAGCAGACACTGTTTTAAAATTAGGGAACATCACTTCAGAAGAGGCACAAGTAGAATATATTTTTCTTTTGTGGGGGCTTTGGAACTCTTTCCTCAGAAGGTGGTGGAAGTGGAGTTAATGAATAGTTTACTGACAGGGATGGATAAATTCTCGTCAGGTCAGGTTGGGAATCAAGGTTATTGGGGTAGATGGGAATGTGGAATTCAAAACACGAACAGAGCATCCATGATCTTACTGAATGGCAGATCAGGCACAGGGTCTACTTTGGCTCCTATTTCACACATATGTTTGTATAAACTAAAATTAATAATTTACTGCACAAAACAACAAATGGATTGTGACAATATAAAAATAATTGTTAACAAGAACTTGATAGGCCTGTGTGTTGAATTATAAAGAGAGATAGCCAACTTCAATATTTAGGAGTCAAAGTAACTACATTGACTATTCCTTGTGCCTTTCACAACCTGAGAACCGCCTAAAGGTCTATGTAGCATCAACACACTTTTTGAAGCACTGCCTGTTGGAAATTCAGCAGCCAATTTGTATGCAGCAAGATCCCACAAACAATAATGCAATATATGGTCAGGTGTTTTTCATATGCTGATATCCTATAATTATGCTTCAGACAATAATGTTTTATTATATTGATAGGTCATACACAAATAAAGTTAATAAATATTACCTGAGTGAGATTAAATGGATAGGCAATGTGGAGGGAGTGACCTCTTTGATAAGCCAAGTAACTAATTGAAATGGAGGTATACTGGGCTTCAGTTCAGTGAGAAACTGGAACTGATCCTCAGAGAAGAAGTTAAGTAGAAGTTAGAGGTGCTCAAAAGCACGAAGGATTTTGATAAATTAAATAAACATGCACAAATTCTAGTGGCAGCACAGCTGATAACCAGAAGACACAGTATAATGTAGTCAGGAAAACAACCAAAGGGAATATTAGAGAAATGATGACACTCGATGTTGCTGTTTTGGAATGCATTGGATTATAAGGGCAGTGGAAGCAGATTCAACGGCAACTTACAAAAAGAAGTTGGATGAATACTTGGAAGAAAAATACATTTCAGAGCTTTGAAAGAAAACACTTCCATTTATAAAGCATTTTCAATTTGATGTCTCCAAGCACCTTACAGCCAAATTTTTCTAGTGAAGTCAATATTGTAACGTACAAATCTGATAATGAATAAGCAGAATATTTGTTTTTGTGGTGTTAAGAGATAAGTACTAGCCAGGAGACTGGGTTAAATTCCATTGCACTCCCTCAAAATGGCACTACAGGTCCTTCACAGATATATGTGGCCATTCTGAAGATCAGTCATATCAGAGAAGAAATCTTAACTCCACTTCTCTCTCGATGGATGCTGCCAAACCTGTTGAGTTTCTCCAGCATACTTGTTTGTTTCAGATAACTGGGTTTAATGTCTTCTTTGAAAGACAGCACTGCTGACAATGCAATACACCCTCAGCACTGGAGAATTAGCCTTGATATTGGTTGTCAGGTCCTGGAATTGGACTACTAAACCAAAACCATGTGACTCAGGGAAGAGCAACGGGAGGGTCATGAGTTGGATAGTTTCATCAAAACAGCCAATTGACAATGGGCCATAGAGTTAGAGCTTTTACAGCATTGCAAAAGGCCCTTCAATCTGCACGGGCCATCAAGCCTCTGTCTGTTTTAATTCCATTTTCCAGCTATCACATTTCAAGTGCACATCTAAATACTTCTTAAATGTCTTAATGGCTCCTGCCTCTTCCATCCTTTTGGGTAGTGAATTCCAGACGCCCACTGCCCTCTGGAAAGAGAAAGGCTTTCCTCAAATTATCTCTATTTTCTACTCCTTACCTTAAAACTGTCATTCTTTGTTACTGACTCTTTTACAAAGGAGCCAAGTTTCTCCCTATCTATGCGGGTCATGACATCGTACAGCTCAACTAGTACCCCCTCATCCTCTGATCTAAAGGAAAACAATCCCAGCTTATGCAGTTTTTGAATTGTTCCAGCCCAGGCAACGTCCTGGTGAATATGGAACAAAAACAAAGTTGCTGGAAAAGCTCAGCAGGTCTGGCAGCATCTGTGGAGGAGAAAACAGAATTAACGTTTCGGGTCCGGTGACCCTTCCTCCACAGATGCTGCCAGACCTGCTGAGCTTTTCCAGCAACTTTG
>NC_063364.1:31993680-32005360 GCF_021869965.1 Rhincodon typus | reverse complement strand
TCCTCCACAGATGCTGCCAGACCTGCTGAGCTTTTCCAGCAACTTTGTTTTTGTTCCTGATTTACAGCATCCACAGTTCTTTTGGTCCTGGTGAATCTCCTGTGTTACTCCTACTACAGTTCTATCCTTCCTCATATGTGGTGACGATAATTGCACAAGGATCACAGCTGTGACCTATTTTATACAGCTCCCTCAACCTCCTTGTTCTTGGATTCAATGCTTTGACTAATCAAGGCAAGTGCCCATACACCACCTTAACCACCTTATCTACAGTACCTATCCTGCTGACCTCAAGGATCTATGAACATCCTCTATTTTTCCTAAGCTCCCACCATTCAACATGTGCTCCCTCGCTGTTAGTCTTCCCAAAATACATCACTTTTTTTTTCAATTTGTGATATTGTAGGTGTCATTGATTTGACCATCAATTACTGCCTATCCTTAATTGTCCAGAAGGGAGTTAAGAGTTAATCACATTGCTGTGGTTCTGGAGTAACTTTTCCGCCAGACCAGGCGAAGATGGCAGATGTGTTTTCAGCATTGGTTTTATGGTCATGAGACTCTTCATTCCAGATATTTATTGATTTCAAATTCCATGATCTTCCATTGTGGGATTCAAACCCAGGGCCCCAGAACATGCCCTGGATCTCTAGATTAATAGTCTAGCTGTAACATCATCATCATCATCACACATTTCAGCAATAAACTCCACTTGTCGCTGTTTGCCCATTTGGCTGAACAGCCTCTACACTGATATACCACAATCCGGGATCGATTGCTTTGCTCTGATTCATGGGGGAGAATGTTGTCTGATACGCATCCAAACTTGATGGCAAAATCCCCGCCCCTCTCCGGCGATTGGTTCACTGTCCCTGACGGCACCGAATCATGAAGCCGATAGGCTGAGACCCTTGTCAATCAGAGGCCCCGCCCACCATCATCAAGCTAGGTTGTTGCGGTCCGTGGCTCCCCGGTTCCCGTTTAACAACAGCAGGTGTCTGCGGGGCCTGGGTCTCGGTAAGGCCATGGAGACCAGCCCGAAGGTTCTCGAAGTCTTGCTGGACGATGCGCCAGAATGGAGAGAGGCCAAGGGTGTGCTGAAGGCCAAGGCCGTGGGTTGTGGTCAGGCTCTGTGCGGTCTGGAGCCGCCCTCAAACCGAGGGGGCGGCCTGTGCTTCACCGCCCGCTGTCAGGATTCAGGCCGCTGCTGCCGGAGGAGAGTAGCTGCTCAGGCCGGGAGCTTCACTGAGTGAGTTGTCCTGAGGTGACAGCGGCGACCCGAACCCGTCGTGTGACGCCATCCGCCCACGTGACCGGTCCCCCGGCTCGGCATTCTGGGAACTGTAGTCCGGTAGTGGGAAAGGGTTTTGAGGCACAGAACAGGGAGTAAGATCATGAGATTTAGGAACAGAAATAGGCCATTCAGCCCATCAGATCCTCTCCGTTCTGTGTGATCATGACTGATCTGATAACTCTCAGTTTTCCTGTCTTTTCCCAATGATTTTTGATTCTTTTATGATTAAAAATTAATCTCACCCTTGAATATATTTAATGACCCAGGCTCTCTGGTAAAGAATTCCACACATTCACCACCCTCTGAGAGAATACTTCCTCATTTCTGAGTTGAATGGGTGGCCCCTTACTCTGAAATTATGCCCTCTGCTCCTTTACTGTAAAGCAAAGGGAAGCCATCTCTCCTCATCCACCCCACCAAGCACCCTAAGAATCTTCTATGTTTCAATCAAGTCACCTCTCATTCTTCTAAACGTTAAATGAGCACAAACCGAACCTTTTCAGTCTCCTGTCGTGTGACAATTCCTGCACAAGTGAAACAAAACACAGAAACGCAGGAGAAATTCAGCAGGTCTGGCAGCACCTGTGGAGAGAAAGCAGAGTTAACATTTTGGGTTCAGTGACCCTTCAGAACTGTTTTAGATATCCAGCATCTGTAGATTTTTGCTTTCTTTGTTTAAGAGTTTAACTCCATGCCCTTTCTGTTCCAGGTATGCCTACCTTGAAGAGGTTTTGATCCTCTCTGCCACTTTCTATTCTAATCACTTTTTTTTTGGTTCACCATTGTTGTTGTAGCTGGATTTTGACAAGGTATTTGCCAAAACTCGCTGCCACATCACATTCCTCAGTGACTGCCTCTGGCTCAGACTCGCTTCATGTGAATTCCAACTGAAATTTAATCCTTTGTGTTTTGAATCCACCAGGGTCACAGGTATCCCCATGATGTACGACGCTCCTCAGACAGCTGTTCTGGTTGAAGTCTGAGCTCTACCCTCGGTTCATTCTAATTATTAGTATTTCTCATTCTTGAAGGTCTCGATGCTAAAGAGATCGAATCAGATATGGGCAAAACCTAGATTAGTAGAGCCAGATCATGCAAAAAATTTAATATTTGTCCTTTCATTTTTTTTTGTGCTCTCCATGCAATCCTTCACAATGCAGTGTTGGAAGAGGTTGATTGTGTCTGTCTGCAGTTGAGTGAAATGGATGTTTTTGTCAGGGTAAGCCCTTGGAAGAGCAAGCCACTGATTGAACACACAATAATTAATATACTGAAAGCAAAGCCTTAATCATTGAAATCTATACAAACTGTCAATGTTTATTGTTTAGAAAGTAGCACAAAAACTGGCTCATGGACACCTGCTCTCTGCTGGTGTTTAAGCTCCACTTGACTGCCCTCCCAACCTACTTCATCTTGGCCTACATCATTTTTCTGGTACAGCAGTTAGTTGCAGTAACTACAGCCAATGGAAACATTATTGATATGTTTCTTTTACCTCTCAATGTATTTTCTAGTTTTGTTTTTTTTTTTGGACAGGTTTGTTTGGGAAACAACTGAGATCTTACAGGCTTCACCTGTTAAGGAACGCCTTCTTGCTCTCAATAGTCGCAATGACCTGGGGATCTACGAGCTGTGTGTCCAGGATGGCATCTGTGACATCACCAATACCCACAGCTGTAGTGAGGAAGCACTGAAGAAGTTGGTTGAAAGCAAGAACCTGAGTGAGTGTTACTGTGTTTAGTAAAGAAATCCACCCTCATCCAACTGGTGAAAATGGGTGTATTTGGGGATTGTAACTGGGATGTGGGCATCACTGGCTGGGCCACTGTTTTATTGCCCATCCCCAGTTCCTCTGATGAAGGTGCTGGTGAGCTACCTTCTTGAACCATTGTAATGTTTAGGGTATACGTTATTCTGTTAGGAAGGCAGTTCCAAGATTCCAGTGATGTTGAGCGATGAACGATTATAGTTCCAAACTATAGGCTGAGCAATGGCCTAGTGGTTTTATTGCTAGATTATTAATCCAGAGACCCAATTAATATTCTGGGGATCTGCGTTCAAATCCTGCCATGGCGGATGGTGGAATTTGAATTCAATATAACATTTGGAATTCGGAGTTTTCAGCGGCAGCAGTGCGAGCCAGGGTGCTGACGGGAGGGTAACGTTTTTTTCCCTGTATAAAAACTTACCTCGTGCAGCAGGCTGCCTTGTTTTCGGCGGCGGGTTTGTGGAGAGAACGCGAGCCAGGAAGGAACTGATACATTCAGGCATTGGCTAAACCCGAAACACTACACGTGTCTCCCACCCATCCTCCCCCTCTAACCAAAAAAAATGACTGTGTGGAGGGCCGGTAAGGTGAGGCTTTTTTTATTCTTCTGGAAATCTAGAGTAGAGGGAATGGAAGCTAGGGCAGTTGCATGCTCCTCTTGCAGGATGTGGGAAGTAAGGGTTACTGCTGGTGTCCCCTCTGACTTCACCTGCGAGAAGTGCACCCAACTCCAGCTCCTCACAAACCGCATTAGGGAACTGGAGCTGGATGAACTCCGGATCATTCGGGAGGCTGAGGGGGTGATAGAGAGGAGTTATAAGGAGGTGGTCACACCCATGGTACAGGAAAAAGGTAGCTGGGTGACTGTCAGGAAGGGGAAAGGGAATAGGCAGACAGTGCAGGGATCCCCTTTGGCCGTTCCCCTCAATAATAAGTATACCGTTTTGGATACTGTTGTGGGGGACGACCTACCAGGGGAAGGCCTTGGCGGACAGGTCTCTGGCACTGAGCCTGGCCCTGTGGCACAGAAGAGAAGGGGGGAGAATAGGAGAGCAATTGTAGTGGGGGATTCAGTAGTAAGAGGCACAGACAGGCGGTTCTATGGACGCGAATGAGATGAACGGATGGTATGTTGCCTCCCGGGTGCCAGGATCCGTGATGTCTTGGATCGTGTCTTCAAGATCCTTGAGGGGGAGGGTGAGCAACCAGCAGTCATGGTACACATCGGTACCAGTGATGTAGGTAGAAAAAGGACTGAGAATGCGAAAAACGAGTACAGGGAGTTAGGTTGGAAGCTGAAGTCCAGGACAAACAGGGTAGTTATCTCTGGATTACTACCAGTGCCACGTGATAACGAGGTAACAAATAGGGAGAGAGTGTGGCTAAACACGTGGCTACAGGGCTGGTGTAGGAGGGAGGGCTTCCATTATGTGGATAATTGGAGCACATTCTGGGGAAGGTGGGACCTGTACAGTAAGGACACTGAACCGGAAGGGCACAAATATCCTGGGATGGAAGTTTGCTCGAGCTATACGGGATGGTTTAAACTAGATTGGCAAGGGGTGGGAACTGGATTTGTAATTCAGAGGATGAGACATTCAGCCTTCCAACAGACACACAACAGGGAGTGAGGTTGTTAATAAAGAAATGCGATCGATGGAGCGAAATTGTGGACACAGATGGTTTGAGGTGTGTATACTTCAATGCTAGAAGTATCGGAAATAAGGCGGATGATTGGAGTGTGGGTCAGTACTTGGAGCTACGATGTTGTGGCCATCACAGAAACTTGGGTAACTCAGGGACAGGAATGGTTGTTGGAAGTCCCAGGATTTAGTTGCTTTAAAAGAAATAAGGAGGGTGGAAAAAGAGGCGGGGGAGTGGCATTGCTTGTCAGGGCGAGTATAGCAGCTACTGAAAGGCAGTTCGAGAACGATATGTCTACAGAGTCAGTTTGGGTTGAGGTAAGGAACAAGAAAGGAGCAGTCATTTTGTTGGGGGTTTTTTACAGACCCCGTAATAGTTGCAGAGAAGTGGAGGAGCGGATTGGGAGGCAATGCTGGAAAGGTGCAGAAGTCACAGGGTTGTAGTCATGGGTGACTTCAACTTTCCAAATATTGATTGGAAACATTTTAGTTGTAATAGTTTAGATGGAGAGGATTTTGTCCATTGTGTTCAAGAAGGATTCCTGACACAGTATGTAGATAGACCAACACGAGGAGAGGCCACTTTGGATTTGGTGCTTGGCAATGAACCGGGCCAAGTGTTAGACCTGTTGGTGGGAGAGCATTTTGGCGGTAGCGATCATAACTCTGTTACTTTCGCAATAGTCATGGAAAAGGATAGGTACATACAGCAGGGTAAGGTTTATAATTGGGGGAAGGGTAATTATAATTCTGTTAGGCAAGAACTGGGTAACATAAAATGGGAACAGATGCTGTCAAGGAAGAGCACTATTGAAATGTGGAGATTGTTTAAGGAATGCATACTGCGTGTGCTCGATTATGTTTGTCCCTAGCAGGCAGGCAAGATGCGGTCGAGCAAGGGAGCCTTGGTTCTCAAGAGAGGTCGAACGACTGGTTAAGAGGAAGAAGGATGTTTATGTAAGGTTGAGGAAATGAGGAATGGAAGAGGCTCTAGACGGATACAAGCTATCCAGGAAGGAGCAGAAGAAAGGGCTTAGGAGAGCTATAAGGGGGCATGAGAAAACCTTGGCAGATAGGATCAAGGAAAACTCCAAGGCTTTTTACACATATGTGAGGAATAAGAGAATGACCGGAGAAAGGGTAGGGCCGATCAAGGATTGTAAAGGGAATTTGTGCACGGAGCCTAGAGAGATAGGAGAGGTCCTTAATGAATACTTTTCTTCGGTATTCACAACTGAGAGGGACCTAGTTGTAGAGGAGGACAGTGTGAAACAGGCTGGTAGGCTAGAGGAGGCCGCTGTTGGTAAGGATGATGTGCTAGGAATTTTGAGGAAGTTGAAGATAGATAAGTCCCCCACGCCTGATGGGATTTATTCAAGGATACTATGGGAAGCGAGGGAAGAGATTGCAGGGCCTTTGGCAATGATCTTTTCGTCCTCACTGTCCACGGGTATAGTGCCGGAAGATTGGAGAGAGGCAAACGTCATTCCCGTGTTCAAAAAAGGGAATAAGGATAACCCCGGAAATTACAGGCCAGTTAGTCTTGCGTCAGTGGTGGGCAAATTATTGGAAAGGGCTCTGAGATAGGATTTATGATCACTTGGAAAGGCACAGTTTGATTTGTGATGGTCAGCATGGATTTGTGAGGGGTAGATCATGCCTCACAAACCTTATTGAATTCTTTGAAGAGGTGACCAAACACGTGGATGAAGGTAGAGCAGTGGCTGTGGTATACATGGATTTAAGTAAGGCGTTTGATAAGGTTCCCCATGGTAGGCTCATGCAGAAGGTAAGGAGGCATGGGATAGGGAGAGATGTGGCAGATTGGATTCAGAATTGGCTGACCCTTAGAAGACAAAAGGTGGTAGTGGACGGAATGTATTCAACATGGTGCTCAGTTACGAGTGGTGTACCACAAGGATCTGTTCTGGGTCCTCTTCTATTTGTGATTTTTGTAAATGATTTGGATGAAGGAGTGGAAGGGTGGATTAGTAAGTTCGCGGGCAATATGAAGGTGGGTCGCGTTGTGGACAATGTGGAGGGCTGTTCGAGGTTACAACCGGACATTGATAGGATGCAGAGCTGGGCTGAGAAGTGGCAGATAGAGTTTAACCCTGAAGAGTGTGAGGTGATTCATTTTGGAAGGACAAACTTGAAAGCAGAATACAGGGTTAAGGGAAAGATTCTTGGCAGTGTGGAGGAGCAGAGGGATCTTGGGGTTCATGTCCACAGTTCCCTGAAAGCTGCCACCCAGGTGGATAGAGTTGTTAAGAAGGCGTGTTTGAGTTCAAGGGCCATGAAGTTATGCTCCAGCTATACAAAAAGCCTGGTTTGGCCACATCTGGAGTATTGTGTCCAGTTCTGGTCGCCTCATTACAGGAAAGATGTGGAAGCATTGGAAAAGGTGCAGCGGAGATTTACCAGGATGTTGCCTGGAATGGAGGGAAGGTCTTACGAGGAAAGGTTGAGAGAGCTGGGGTTTTTCTCTTTAGAATGATGAAGAATGAGAGGTGACTTGATAGAGGTGTAGAAAATGATCAGAGGTATAGATAGAGTAGACATCCAGAGACTTTTTCCTAGGGTGGAGGTAGCTATTACGAGGGGGCATAGTTTTAAGGTGAGTGGAGGTAGATATAGGGGGGACGTCAGAGGTAGGTTCTTTACTCAGAGAGTGGTCGGGGTGTGGAATGCATTGCTGGAGCGGGTAGTGGAGTCGGCCTCGTTAGGGCATTTAAGCAGCTATTAGATAGGCATATGGATGATAGTATAAGGTAGGGATGGAGGTTAGATAGACTTTAGGATTAGGGTAAAAGTTCAGCGCAACATCGTGGGCCGAAGGGCCTGTACTGTTCTATGTTCCAAGTTCTGTGAGTCTAATGATTGTGAAACCGTTGTCGATTGTCAGAACACTCCATCTGGCTCACAAATGTCCTTTGGGGAAGGAAACTGTCATCCTTACCTGGCTTGGCCTACATGTGACTCCAGACCCACAGCAATGTGGTTGACTCTTAGCTGCCCTCTGGGGAGTGGGTAATAAATGCTGCCCTAGCCAGTGACACCCACATCCCCGAATGAATTTTAAAGAAAAAAATTAGGATGGTGTGTAGCTTGAAGAGGCATGTGCTGCTGCTCCCCTGCATCAGTTGCCAGTGTCCTAGTTGTTTGAGGTTGTGGGCTTGGAAGGTGCTGTTGAAAGACCTGGGTGATAAGTAGTAAATAGTTGTGGGAAATAAATGAAGCGTCAGGAACAGCAGTTTTACATAGCAAGTGTTGTGATCTGGCATACAGTTGTTGATGCCATCATGATGTTCAAAAGGGAATTTGGATAAATACTCGGAAGTAAAAAAATTTACAAGGAAAGAGAAAGACAGTGAGACTAATAGAATAGTTCTTTCAAAGAGCTGGAACGGGCATGATGGATCAAAGAGCCTTCTCCTGTATCGTATCATAGAGTCTTAGAGGTTTGCAGCCAAGAGAAAGGTCCTTTGGCCCATTGAGTTGCGCCAGTCAAAAAACAACCACCAGGTGCAGTTGTAGTATGGCGCACTGACCTCTACATCGCCGATGCCGGACGCCAACTCTCCGACACCTCCTCCTACCGCCCCCTTGATCATGACCCCACCCCTGAGCACCAAACCATCATCTCGCAAACCATCCACAACCTCATCACCTCAGGTGACCTCCCACCCACGGCCTCCAACCTCATCGTTCCCCAACCTCGCACTGCCCGCTTCTATCTCCTTCCCAAAATCCACAAACCTGAATGCCCTGGTCGACCCATTGTCTCCGCCTGCTCCTGCCCCACCGAACTGATCTCCAACTATCTCGACTCCATTTTCTCCCCCTTGGTCCAGGAACTCCCTACCTATGTCTGTGACACCACCCACGCCCTCCACCTCCTCCAGAACTTCCAATTCCCCGGTCCCCAACACCTCATCTTTACCATGGACGTCCAGTCCCTCTACACCTGCATTCCCCATGCAGATGGCCTTAAGGCCCTCCGCTTCTTCTTGTCCCGCAGGCCCGACCAGTCCCCCTCCACTGACACCCTCATCCGCTTAGCCGAACTCGTCCTCACACTCAACAACTTCTCTTTCAATTCCTCCCACTTCCTACAGACAAAGGGGGTGGCCATGGGTACCCGCATGGGCCCAAGCTACGCCTGCCTCTTTGTAGGTTACGTGGAACAATCCCTCTTCCGTACCTACACCGGCCCTAAACCCCACCTCTTCCTCCGTTACATTGATGACTGTATCGGTGCCGCCTCGTGCTCCCACGAGGAGCTCGAACAGTTCATACACTTCACTAACACCTTCCACCCCAACCTTAAATTTACCTGGACCATCTCTAACACCTCTCTCCCCTTCCTGGACCTCTCTGTCTCCATATCGGGCAACCACCTCGAAACCGATATTCATTTCAAGCCCACCGACTCCCACAGCTACCTAGAATACTCCTCCTCCCACCCACCTTCCTGCAAAAATGCTATCCCCTATTCCCAATTCCTTCGCCTCCGCCGCATCTGCTCCCAGGATGAGGCATTCCACTCCCGTACATCTCAGTTGTCCTCGTTTTTCAAGGACCGTAACTTCCCCTCCTCGGTGGTCGAGAACGCCCTCAACCGTGTCTCCCACATCTCCCGCACCTCATCCCTCACACCCCGTCCACGCAATAAAAACCAAAAAAGAATCCCCCTCATCCTCACGTACCACCCCACCAACCTCCGGATCCAACGCATCATCCTCCGACACTTCCGCCATCTGCAATCCGACCCCACCACCAAAGACATCTTTCCCTCCCCACCTTTATCTGCTTTCCGGAGGGACAACTCTCTCCGTGACTCCCTTGTCCGCTCCACACTCCCCTCCAGCTCCACCACACCCGGCACTTTTCCCTGCAACCGCAGGAAGTGCTACACCTGCCCCCATACCTCCTCCCTCACCCCCATCCCAGGCCCCAAGAAGACTTTCCACATCAAGCAGATGTTCACCTGCACATCTGCCAATGTGGTATACTGCATCCGCTGTACCCGGTGTGGCTTCCTCTACATCGGGGAAACCAAGCGGAGACTCGGGGACCGCTTTGCAGAACACTTACGCTCGGTTCGCAACAAACAACTGCACCTCCCAGTCGCGAACCATTTCAACTCCCCCTCCCATTCCTCAGACGACATGTCCATCCTGGGCCTCCTGCAGTGCCACAACGATGCCACCCGAAGGTTGCAGGAACAGCCACTCATATTCCGCTTGGGAACCCTGCAGCCCAATGGTATCAATGTGGATTTCACAAGTTTCAAAATCTCCCCTCCCCCCACCGCATCCCAAAACCAGTCCAACTCGTCCCTGCCTCCCTAACCTGTTCTTCCTCCCACCTATCCCCTCCTCCCACCTCAAGCCGCACCTCCATCTCCTACCGACCAACCTCATCCCGCCCCCTTGACCTGTCCGTCCTCCCTGGACTGACCTATCCCCTTCCTAACTCCCTACCTACACTCACCTTTCCTGGCCCCATCCCCGCCTCTTCGACCTGTTTGTTTCCTCTCCACCTATCCTCTCCTCTATCCCTCTTCTATCCGCCTCCCACTCTCTCCCTATTTATTTCAAAACCCCCTTCCCCTCCCCCTTTTCTGATGAAGGGTCTAGGCCCGAAACGTCAGCCTCTCTGCTCCTATGATGCTGCTTGGCCTGCTGTGTTCATCCAGCCCTGCACCTTGTTGTCTCACCTAATGACTCTAATCCCATTTTCCAGCACTTGGCCCAAAACTTTGTCTGCCTTGGCACTGTAAGTGTACATCTAAATCCTTCTGAAATAATGAGTGTTGCTGCCTCTATCTCCTTTAAAGGCAGTGAGTTCATTCTGTGATCTGGTTTTGCTTCTATAATGTACCATAAGGGCTACTTACATCATTATAATTTACAGATCACAGTGCAGAAAGCATTTTACATTATATTAATTTAACAGGGCCACATATCCTTGAAGATAGAAAATGGATTTGTGCATTAAGATTTTATTCTCAAATGTTTTCTTAAAATTAGTTACTCATGTTATTGACCAATACAGTATGGAAAACAAACATCATGGAATGTATGTCTTCTCTTGCGTTGCTGTTCCCAGAGTTTTATAAATCTGCCTGACTAGAAAATGGAATTTTTTAAAAAAAGCTATTCCTGGATGCTGGCTTAATAGTCTATAAGATTGTTTTAATCACTTAAAAGTCAAAATGACAATGCCACACACCATGTAGATTTACAGGAAATTTGTCTTTTTTTTTTATTCTTTAGCATTTAGCTAGTTCAAAGCAAGTTGTTTTTGTTTTTTAGGTCTGCCTTCATCTTTTACTGTGAAGATTCTGTCATTTAAAAGCAGCACATCCTGCCTGTTGCTGGATAATTGCACACTGCTCCATCTGACTTGGGTGGACAGCACCTCGGCCGCTGATGTTTTTGGCTGCTTCAAACTGTGTCTGCCCCCTGGTGCTGCAGAGAGGATAACAGATGGTCAGATTCACCAAGAAATGCTTTTCTTGTTGGATAGTGCAGGCTGGATATGTATCCTTTTTACCTAAAAAGACTTGTGTTATTGAACAACCTTACATAAACCACTGCGCAAATAATTACCTCTGAGACACCAAATTTCAGTATAGCCTGCATTATAAGATGTAAGTACTTATTCATTGTGGAAAACTAACAATCTTGCAACAGTACATTCATCTGGGCCAGGGGACTAATTGACTATAATGCCATATGCTGTAATGCACTGTTGTAGCTCTTTTGACTGAAATGTGCAAAGTTGAGTGATTCTCATCAAAATATAATGGGGAAGCTTCAAACAAAGAACTTTTGTTAGCAGCCATTTTAAATTTCCTCCGTAACATTTTTGATTTATTATTAGCACTTATTGAAGAAACTATATTGGTTATGTTACCAATCCTGACCCTAGTTGGGAGCCTGAATTAACTATGCATGCAGCTAAAAT
>NC_063364.1:31982941-31993180 GCF_021869965.1 Rhincodon typus | reverse complement strand
TGCTGCTTGGCCTGCTGTGTTCATCCAGCTCTGCACCTTGTTGTCTCGGATTCTCTAGCATCTGCAGTTCCTACTATCTCTGTTCCAAACCATTAAGCTGGGTTTGATGCACAGCCGTCGTGAGGTTCTAATTTGGGATCCTCTTGTGGCGCAGTGGTAGTGTTCCTATCCCTGGATTGAGAAAAATCGGTTAAAATAAAAAAAAATGCAGTTGGTGCAGACACAGTGGGCTGAATGGCCTGATTTCACCTTTACGGGTCTGTTATGTTACTGGCCTAGTACTCTTCTATTAATAAAGCTGCAATATAAAGCTAATCTCCGTAATGGTTACTGTTGTGAAGACCCATCTGGTTCACAAAATGTCCTTTCTTAGGAACAAAGTTTTCTGTCCTTAACCAGTTGGCCCTAAGTGACTTCTGACTCAGTGATTAGTTAACTCTTGGTCCACTAAAGTTTCAGACCACTCGGTTCAAGGGCAGTTAGGGACGGGCAGCAAATGCTGGCCTTTCTAGGCACGCATACATCCCTTGAAATAATAATTATTTCCAAAGTGTAGTCTGACTTGCATTCATTATCTGGCATGGAATATTAATCCCTTATGCAATTGGTGAAATAATTGAAGATATTTCACACAATACATAACTTAATTTAGCATTTACAGTTTAAAAATAGAATATCAATTTTATGTTGTTTGATAAATATTTCTTTCCTACCACTGGAATTTATATTTTCTTTATCCACAGCCGGAGAATGCTCCCTTTTTAATGTTGTAATGTTATATTTATTGCCCATCCCTAATGGCAGTGAGAAGGTGGTGTTGGGTCATCTTAACACACTGCAGGTTTGAGGGGGATTCTTCTCTATGGTGGAGTGAGTTTGAATTCTGTTGCCAAAATAATGTTGTATATTTTCAGAGTTGGACAAGTACAAGCAAAAATGTGTGGACCATTTGACCAGTTATATTATCAAGCTCCGTAAATTTATGAAGAAATATCCTCGAACACCTCCAAATGAAACTGTAACTAGTGACTGCCTGGATGAAGAAAATGCATTACCAGATGGTAATCAAGCTTACAGAAAGTGGAACAATCTAAATACTAATGTAAGTACTTGAATTAATAATTATTTAACTTGTGATTTATCGTGAAATTAATTGTATCAACTCTACAACATAGAACCATGCCACTACAACTGTCATATAACCTATCAAAATAAGCTTCCTATTCCGTTCTCCCTTACATATTTATCCAGCATGCCCTTAAGCATCTATGCTATTAACCTCAGTTATACCTTGTAGTAGTGATTTCCACAATCTTGCAAACCACAGGGTATATTTACAAGAATGGTTCCAGGGATGAGAAACTTCAGTTTGAGGGTGGATTAGAGCAAGATGGGGATTGTTTCTCTTGGAGAGAAGAAGGCTAAGAGGAGATCTGATAGACGTTTTCAAAATTGAGGGGTCTGGATAGAGGAGATAAGGAGAAACTGTTCCCACTCATAAGAGAATCAAGAATGAGAAGGCACGGATTTAAAGTGATCTGGAATGCATTGCCTGAAAGTGTGGTGGAGGCAGGTTCAATTGAGGCGTTCTGAAGAGCATTAGGTGATTGTTTTTCATTTAAATAATGTTCAAGGCTACGGGAAAAAGGCAGGAGAACGACACCAATTCATGAAGCTCATTTGGAGAGCCAGTACAAATATAATGGCCGAATGACGACCTCTGCACTGTAATATTTATGTGATTCTTTTAAAGAAGTTTTCCCTGAGTTCTTCATTAGATTTATTAGTAACTGTCTTATTTATGGCTCCTGGATTTGATTCCACTTCAAATGGAACCTCTTCTTTATGTCTAACATTTTGAACTTCTCAATAAACAGACAGATGTCTATCAGGTCACTCCTTAGCCTTCCCATTTTCCAGAGGAAAAAATCCTCAGCCTGTTTGGTCTTTCCTGTCCAATCTCGTATTATTATTGTGAACAATGTACTTAGAAAAGCATAGAATGATCAGAAAAAGTCACCATGATTTTCTGAAAAGGAAATGATAATTTGACTAATTTGGAAATTTTAGGGCCACAGGCTATATAAAGAGAAACCAGGTGGCTGTAGAAGGATTTCCAAGGAAAACAAAAAGTTAGCATACAGGTATGGCAAGAAACTAGAATGCAAATTACACTTTGACCTTTTATTGCAAGTGGATTGGAGTAGGGCAATAAAGAAGTCTTGCTACAATTCTGTGGGGCTTTGCAGAGACACATCTAGAATATGTGCAGTTTTGTTCACTGCATTTGAGGAAGCTTCTATTTGAATTGGCATCAGTACAGTAAAAGCACACTAGATTGATTGTTGCGGTGAGAAGGTTCTCCTATAATGAGAAGCAGAGCAAATTGGGTCAGTATTCTCTGGAGTTTAGCAGAATCAGAGGTGATCTACTAGAAACATCTGAGATTATGAAGGGGCTGACAAGGCATATGCTGAGAAACCGAGCTGAATTTTACCAGAAATTGGCTAATTGTCAATTTTAGCAAGTTTCATGGAGGGTTCCTCTCTTGAGGCCTTACAAGTGTTCTTGTGCTATCTTCCCAACCTTGTCTCATTATCTATGTGCCATGCCCCACTTGTTCTATTTGCCCGCATACCGTAGGCATGAGTACTCATCACTGCCAGGATCTTCCAGGGTCCCTGGCATCACCACCATCTTTAAAACCCAGTCTTGCACCTGGTCAAGTGCAGCCAGTCCAGAGTTGCATTTCACCATCAATCTAGTGGGAGGATAACCAAAAACAACCACTTCTGGTGGCATGCAGGTGGCATGGTGACTCCTCATTGCAAGTGGAAATGCACATTTTTGCGTCTGTTACTATTTAAGAGCCACACAGCGAAGCTTATCCATCCTTTGCCTTATTCCATCTTAGAATTCTATCTAAGTGAATGCTGCTATTTCCCCAATGTCCAGTGTAACACAACATCTTATTATTCAAAATGGGATCTTGGCTTTCAAGTCCGCAGCTCCCTGAAAGTGGCTACGCAAGTAGATAGAGTAGTAAAGAAGGCATATGGCATGCTTGCCTTTGTTTGGGGAATTGAGTTTAAGAGTCAGAATGTCATGTTGCAGCTTTAGAAGACTTTGGTTGGGCCACACTTGGAGAACTGCATTCAATTCTCGTCGCCACATTACAAGTAGTAGTTTTGGAGAGGGTGCAGAAGAGGTTTATCAGGATGCTGCCTGGATTAGAGGGTATGAGCTATAATGAGAGGTGAGAAAAACTTGGGTTGTTTTCTCTGGAGCTGTGGAGGCTGAGGGGAGACTTGATAGAAGTCTATAAAATGATGAGACGCATAGGTAGGGTTGATGGTCAGAATCTTTTTCCCAAAGTTGAAATGCGTAATATTAGGGGGCATGCATTTAAGGTGAGAGGGGTATAGTTCAAAGGAGATGTGAGGAGCAAATTTTTAACAGATTTTTAGAAGTCTGGTATGCGCTGCCAGGGGTGGTGATGGAAGCAAATATGATAGGGGCATTTAAGGGACTTTTAGATAAGCACTTGAATATGCAAGGAATGGAGGGATATGGACCAAGGGCAGGCAGAAGGGATTGGTTTAATTTGACGTCACGTTCAGCACAACATTGTGGGCCAAAGGGCCTGTTCCTGTGCTGCACAGTTCTGTGATCTAAAGTGGGACGATTGTATACAGGAAAGCCTTCAAGCGATTCAAGCATTCACTTTTATTCAGCAACAGCAAAGTGAGTAAAAAACAAACTGACAGAAGATGCATTTGACTCTTGGAGCAGACAGGGACTGCTTGCCTTTGGGCATCAACACATTTACAGTTAATAAATGATCATTGTACTCCGCTCACATATACCAGAACCAGATATCAATTAATTCCTGTCTGGCTTGTTGTGCTTCACGCTGCAGTGCCCTATCATGTGGAAGGTGATGTTCCTCCTGTTCCGTGTCCCTGTTCTCCTCAGATGTTTGCTGCTTCTCTCCCAGCTCTTCAGAGTCCAACATATTTTTGTCTTTGCATGCGCCAGTTGTGCAGAACACAGCATGCAAGGGTTATGTGGCACTCTGTCTGGAGTGCATTGTGAGATCCCACCCCTTAAACTGATGCAAGTATTGGAACCTTAACTTTAGCTCCACTGTGGTCCTAGGCTGTATCATATTTATATTTGGTCTCAGTCATGAGATTGCATAACAGAGTCATTAACCTTGTGGCAGAGAGTAGCCCTTTCTTCCAGTCACCATCCTTGTAAGGCATCCGGCCCTTGAAAAGAACCAGGAACACGAGAGTTCAGAAGGATATAGGCGTCATGACAGCTACCACAGTACCTGTCACAGATTTCTAACATGTACTGATGATCACAGATGACTTGCACTTTGGAATGGAATCCTTTTCTGTTAATGTAGTCTTCTGCATCATCATAAAGTGTTGTCTGTGATAAACATATAGAACGGCGAAGTAGGTTTGACAGACCTAATGCATTTCTCCTGCTCCTATTTCTATATTCTTATGGTCTAATATGTGTTGGCTACTTTATGTCTTAATAACTGTCAATCCCAGAGCTCCTGTACCCCATTTATCACATCACTTTCCAGTGAGTGGAGGGTCTTATTTTTCTGACCAAACTACACTACCTTTATACTTCCCTTCATTGGAATTAATTTGTCAATGCAGGGCCAGTGCAGCTTAGTTTGAAATAATAGCCATAAAGTGTTCAGTTGTAATAAGTGGGAGTGGTAATAGTTGAACTAATAATCCAGAGAAGGTTGGACAGCTGGTTTGCGATAGGAAGTGATGCCAACAACATGGATTCAATTCCCGTAGTGGCTGAGGTTACCATGAAAAATTTTCCCTCTCAACCTCTCCCCTCATCTGAGCTGTGTTGTCCCTCAGTTTAAACCCCTACTAGTTGTCTCTCTAACGAATGCTGTGGGAATATAACTAATGTATATAAACTCTTCATGGCCAATTTAAGAATGAGTTTTTTTCAAAGGAAGAAATCTTGCAATAAAAAGCTGGCATTTTTTTTAAACTTGTTCGTGACATGTGACATCACTGCCTGAACCAACATTTATTGCCCATCCCTAATTGCTTGCAAGGGCCATTTCAGAGGGCAGTTAAGATCCACCACATCACTGTGGGTCTGGAGTCACATGTAAGCCAGACCAGGTAAGGAGGGCAGATTTCCATCCCTAAGGAACATTACTGACTCCGATGGGTCTTTACAATGGTCAACAGCGGTTACATGGTTACCATTAGGCTATCGTTTAATTCTAGATTTTTTTTTTATTGAATTCAGTTTTCACCATTTGTCATGGTGGGATTTGAACCCATCTCCCCTGAGCATTAACCTGGGGTTCTGGATTAGTCATCCATTGTCGTTGGTGCATAATGGCTCTGAAACTTCTGGGTTGTCTTAAAAACCCGACTGGTTCAGCAATGTCCTTTTGGAAGGGTGACTTGAGATTTTTATTCAGTATTGAGGTTGTTGATTTGGTCGTTGAGCTGGTAGGTTGGTTTGCTGATGTTTCGACACCGTACTAGTAACATCATCGGTGCGCCTCCAATGAAGTGTTGTTGGTCTGTCCTGCTTGTTATTTATGTGGCCCAGTCTGATGTGGTAGTTGGCCTCGTTTCTGGTTCTGCTTTGTAGTGGTTGGTATACTGGGTCTATTTTCACATGTTTGTTGGTGGAGTTCCAGTTGAGGACCAGGCCTCTAAGAATCCCCGTGCGTGTCTTTGGTTGGCTTGTCCTAGGCTGGTTATGTTATCCCAGTCAAATTGGTGCTGCCTTTGTCCGCGTGTATGAAAATGAGTGACGGTTGCTCATGTTTCTTGGTAGCTAGTTGGTGCTTATGTACCCTGATAGCTAGTTTTCTCCCAGTCTGTCCGACGTAGTGTTTATGGCAGTCCTTATATGGGATTTTATATATAACATTGATCCTGTTGTGGGTATGGGATCCTTTTGTTCTTGTCAGTAGTTGTGGGTTTGGTGCTACCATGATTCCTAGTGGTCGGAATAGTCTGCTGGTCATCTGTGTTCTTGATGTATGGCAGGGTGACTAGTGTATCCGGGCATGCTGTGTCTTCCTGCTGTTGTCTGTTGCATAAGTATTGGTGGACTACGCTTTTTGGGCAGCTGTTGTTTTTAAAGACGCTGTGGAGGTGTTCGTCTTCGGCTTTGCACAGTTCCGGGGTGCTGCACTGTGTTATGGCTCTTTTGAGCCAAGTTCTGATGCAGCTCTGTTTGTGGGTGTTGGTGTGGTTGCTGTTGTAATTAAGTATTTGGTCCGTATATGTTGGTCTGGAGCTCACCGCTGGCCTTTCATTCGAATATCACCACATCAAACCAGACCACATAAATAACAAGCGGGACAGACCTGCATTAGAGGTGCACTGATGATGTTACCTATTATGGTGACGAAATGTCTGTAACCCAACCTACCATCTCAGCAAACAAATCAACAACCTCATCCACAACCTGAGCTACAAATCTTCTCAAAAATTATTCAGTATTGCCTATCTTGACTTCAGCTGACTACCGTCTAAAAAGGCCTACCTGCCCATTATAGCAAGCAGTTATTTATAAATAGTGATGGGAAATACATGCCAGCCTTGAACTTTTTAAAATCTGACGTTGATTAATGTTAATTGAGTGCCACAGAAAAAAAACATGCATTGGATTGACATGACGTTCAAGATAAATTTATAAAAACAAAACTCCCCCAGTTGCTTTTATGGAAAAGAAGATGGAATGGTAGGATTTAGAAATGTCAGCAAAAAAAAGCCATAAAATTAAGTGTTTTCTCTAAACTATATTATCAAAGTGGCAGTAGGCAAAACCATATAATTACTTTTGGTGAGGGCATTTTCCCTTTCATTCTCAATGAATAGAGAAGCAAAAGCTACACATTAGTCTGCATATCAGCACTTTGCTGACTCAGTTGATTGTTTCAATGCTGTCCTGTTATAACTCATTTCCACCTGCTGATTTTCATTCCTTAGCCTATATCCCAGTGGTGGAATTTTTACTTCTGTTGCAAAATAGTGAATGTTAACTATAGTAGCTTGGGATATAAATCTTTAATGAATGACTGCAGTGTAGATTGATTCTAAAGCTTATACTTTTTTTCTGTAACTAACTTGTTTATTTTAATCTGTGTGGTAGGACAATATTGATGGAGAGTCTAGTATTTGAGTGTTCAGGTATTCTATCATCCAGATACATTTTATTTACATTTGGATTTTTCTTGCAGGAAGTCGTTCGTGATGCTGTACTCAGTAATCAGATTCCGCGAGCTCAGGGCTATTTCACAGTCCAACAGAAATCTATGAAAGATTTGAACAAACTCTTGCAAGCTGGTTTAAACCTTACATACGAATGTCTTTTGAAAAAAGACCTGCAGGAAGCGAGGGAACTTTTAAAAAATATGGTATGTAATGGAAATCAATAAATAACAATGGAACTGCTTCAGTTGTACAGTTAACAGTTTTAAATGGGGCTGAATTGGAGGATACTATGTTTTCAGAACAGCACTGATGCTTCTTTTTGCTTTTAGGGTTTTGATGTGAAGAGAGAACTGCACCACATCTGTTGCTACACAGCTGATCGAGACCTTAGAGACTTCCTGGTAAGAAACCTTCACCATTGAGTGGAAAGTGTTAAAACACATCTTCATCAAACAGCCAAAAGAGATTCCTCTTAGTTTCAATAAAGTGAGAAGTCGGACAACACCAGGTTATAGTCCAATAGGTTCATTTGAAATCACAAGCTTTCGTAGCGCTGCTCCTTTGTCAGGTGAAGTGACTTCTGACTTTGTCCACCCCAGTCCAACACCAGCACTTCCACATCTTAGTTTCAGTAAGGTGTATTTTTAGGCAATGCTTATCAAGGCATCAGTATGAACCTTGAGCGGTGGAACTTAAGGGGCCAATCAGTAAATTTTCACAGATTCACTACACTATGAAAACAGGCCCTTTGACCAAACAAGTCCACACCAGTCCTCAGAGCATCCCACCCAGACCCATCCCCCTATAACCCATCTAATCTACACATTCCTGAACACTGCAGGCAATTTTAGCATGGCCAATCCACCTAGCCTGCACTTTGGACTGTGGGAGGAAATGGAGCACCCAGAGGAAACCCACGCAAACGCGGGGAGAATGTGTAAACTCCACACTGTCACCTGAGGGTGGAATTGAACCCGGGTCCCTGGTGCATTGAGGCAGCAGTGCTAACCACGGAGCCACCGTGCTGTCTCTTTCCTTCCTTTCCTGAAGAATGTTGATTTGTGCATAGGGAAGGTTTGACAGATTTGGTATCCCTCCAGTACTTCAATCCACTGACTTTTTATTTCTATAAAAGCAAAATACTGTAGATGATGGAATTCTGAAACGAAAGCAGACAGTGCTGGAGTGACTGAACTGTGACAGCATCTATGGAGAGAGAAATGGAGTTAAAGTTCCTCTTTGAAACTCACTTATTCCTGAAACACCGAGGCAGATGGCTCGTGTGGCACACACATATATCCACTTGGGACGCAACTTCACTTGATTCATTGTTTGGTCAAAAAATCAGGATACGCTTAGGCCACCTTTTCTCTCCCTTCCTTCCTGTCTGTATTAAATAGATGATAATTGGATACAAAGCACTGTATAATGTATATTGAACGTCTGGAACGTAGTATAGTAACAACCAGTGTTTCTTCTCTTTACTGTCTATCTCTGCACCCCCACCGCCCCAAAACATACATTAAGCATTTCAAGCTGGATCTTTTTCTTGTAAATCACTGATCAAGAGAAATTTTAGCTGTTTGCAAGTGAAAGCTGCCTCAGATTGGGATGGAAAATTTTAGCAAAACCTATCTAATTACAGGATTTGGCATTATTTTGCATGTAAAGTACTTGGTACTGAGGTGATTGACTCCATGTATTATAGTTTACAGAAGGAGGAATCAAATATATGGTTTGCATGCCCTATAAAAAGAGAGGGTAGAGAAATTAGATTACATAGACACCAGTTTTAGAGCAAAGGTCGGATGTGTTTCCTCTGTGCTATAATTTCTGACATTTGTAAAAGGTCCCTTGTTGTGCACTTACCCCCGTTAAGTGAGAAACACTATCACTTAATGGTAGTTGCATGGTATTCCTGAATTTAAGGTAGAGCCAGGTTTTTCTGAGTCAGTCTTAATTCTGCATGTGATTTGTTAGTATTTTTGCTTCTAATTCTTACCATTTTTATATCCATACAAATATTTTTGTGGTTGTTCTTGGCATATAACTAACAAAATTAGCAGTGGTTTATTGATTTCCATCTATGATTTGGTTCGGAACTCAGTGATGGCTAATCTAATGCTGTTATCTTCCCTGGTGTCCTTAATAAAAATAAACCACTTCAAAAATCTTCAAACTGACAGGATGAGTAGAAGTTCATATTGTCTCCAAAGCATTAGCTTCACTGTTCTCGGGTTCGATGTATAGTTTCATTACTGTATACGTTTTACAGGTAAAGGAGGAAAGATATTTCAAAACAAGGGGAGCAAAAAGGAATAAGCCATTTTAGCACGTTTGATTGTGGAGTACATATTAATCAGGACACTGCAGAAAACAGAGCAGATACGGCCTTGGTTTAACATTTCTTCTGTAAGTTGTCACCTCTGACAGTCCCAGTGCAGCGCTGAGAGGATGGTGGACTACCAGCTTCAATTTTATGGTGGAGTGTAAACACACTTTATTTGTTTGACCTCCAGAATCAGAGAAAGAACATATTATACTCATATTTCACCATTGTTTTTGTAGAAGACAAAATAGGTAAATTACTTCCCCTTTTTTCTTTGCTTTTCCTGAACTGCTGCGCTGTTAACAGCAATAAGAGACTGTAGAAACCTGTGAATTGCTGCGATCTCTGTATAAAATTTCCCTGTCCTCAGTCCAAATGGCGTATTAACCCTTTCCAGTTAAAGAGCATTAACACCAATATTAAAATAGTGGGGGATTTTATTCAGTCTGCTTTGCAGGCTGTACTTTTCAAAGATGTGTTTCATTGATTTTGGTATTTCTGACGATGCAAGGAAACACTTTCTGATATGTTTCAGAGATAGTGGGAACTGCATTTGCTGGAGAATCTGAGATAACAGGGTGTAGAGCTGGATGAACACAGCAGGCCACGCAGCATCAGAGGAGCAGGAAGGCTGACGTTTCGGGCCTAGACCCTTCTTCAGAAAGAAGGGTC
>NC_063364.1:31976790-31982841 GCF_021869965.1 Rhincodon typus | reverse complement strand
GACCCTTCTTTCTGAAGAAGGGTCTAGGCCCGAAACGTCAGCCTTCCTGCTCCTCTGATGCTGCGTGGCCTGCTGTGTTCATCCAGCTCTACACCCTGTTATCTCACTTTCTGATATGTGTTTTGAGAACATGTCTTTGGAAATTTAGAATGAAAGATGCAATCATAAATCCTTCCTGGATCTGTTAGTTCCTGGGCTTCCATTGTTGTTGCTCAAAACAAAGTTCTATGTTACAAGTAGTAGTGACCGGTGTGTGACTTTTGCTCTAATTACTGTTGTCCCTCTACCCTATGTGTTTGTATGTTAAAAATGGCTTAAAATAAATCCAAACATTTGTGTGGGTAGTATCATGTAATAACTTGCAATGTTTGCCTCTTTCAAATTTATTCCAAGAATCTTCCTTGTTCAGTAATGTACTGTATGTTTATTGAAATGTGTTTTGCAGTGCTCACCAATTTATAGAATTAGTTTACGGCAGTGAGGGAAGTCAAGGCTAATGTTTTGGAAATGCTCCAAAGAGATCAGAGGATAAGCCACAGTCTAAACTGATCCATGTGGTTTCATCTAGAAATGTGTAGATAATCAAAAATAACTACTTAAAAAGGATGTTTTCATTATGTTTACCTAACATAGAATGATTTCTGGAAGATACCTTCTCCCTGCATCACCCTTCCACCATTTCATGTCTTTTTTAGATGAATTGGGGTGGAGAGTGAAGTTATTGTTTCTTTAGCTTCTATTTTGTGCTTCATGTTTAGCTTCAAAAACTCCTTCCTATCAATAAGTTGTATAAGACACAAGATGGTGGATCCCAAACTGACTGTGGATAGGAGTTTCCAGGAGGCTATCTAGAAGGGGGTAACTTAGACTGCTTCTGTTGGATACACCATGGAGTCTAATTGCAGTAGTGTTGGTACCATATCAAACCTGGTATGAACAGCTTTCAAATTCTGTTGAAGGCACCAGGCACTTTTAAATTCTTGTGAAATATATTTAAAATATGTATAGAGAGTCCCCCGAGGCAGCCTCTTAAGTACTTAGGATCAATTTTTCATTCCCCAGTCAGTAAGATAGTTAGATTTGTGGGATTCATGCATGCAAGGACAATTTGCCATTCATTACTCTTGACTAGTCCTGTCACATGTTTGTAATGTGCTAAATTGCATAGCATAGCCTAATCAGGCATTATGCTGAGTTAAACTAAACCCATGACTAATATCAGGGAGCACTTATTCGTGGAATGACTGAGCACTACTAGGAGTGGCTTTTCTGGATTGGGTAGGATAGGATCGGATATTATAGAGCTGAAAGGGCAAAAAAATCTGGAATTATTCAAGGATCACTTAACTAATGTTTTGGAGAAGACTATAGAGAATTGGTGCATGGAAAGAACATTAATGGTCTCCGTACACTGTAATTGTTTAATGTCTTGTTCCTGATGAATTCCTCACTTCTTTTAGGTGGAAAACCTCCAGGACTATTTATCTGTCGAAGAGAAGGAGAGGGTTAAGTTTGTTCACTTTGTAGAGAAGCTGTATTCCTCCGCACAAATCATGGAATGTCCTTTACAGAACGGGTAAAGTTCATTTTTATATGATGCACAGAGGCTATCTGTCAATTATGAGGCAATATCTCATTGCAACTTTCTTGTGTTGTCAAAAGTAACAGCAGGAATTTCTCCCTGATGAATTATTGTCTTATACTCATAGTCATAGGATCACAGAGTCATGGAGATATACAGCATGGAAACAGACCATTGGGTCCAACTCATCCATACTGACCAGATATCTTAAATTAATCTAGTCCCATTTTACCAGCATTTGGCCCATATCCCTCTAAACCCTTCCTATTCATACACCCATCCAGATGCCTTTTTAAATATTGTAATAGTACCAGCCTCCACCACTTCGTTCAGCTCGTTCCATACACACACCACCCTCTGCATGAAAAAGTTGCCCCTTTAGATCCCTTTTAAATCTGTACCCTCTCACTTAAAACCTATGCCCTCTAGTTTTGGACTCACCCAGCCCAGGGAAAAGGCCTTGTCTATTTACCCTATCCATACCCCTTATGATTTTATAAACCTCTAAGGTCAGCCCTTAGCCTCTGATGCTCCAGGGAAAACAGCCGCAGTGTATTCAACCTCTCCCTTTAGCCCAAACCCTCCAACCCCAGCAATATCCTTGTAAATCTTGTATGAACTCTTTCAAGTTTCACAACGTTGTTCCTATAGCAGGGAGACTAGAATTGAACACTGGTTAGGCCATGTTGGAATACAATGTCCTGCACATCTACAATATGACCTCCCAACTTCTATACTCAATGCACTGACCAATAAAGTCAAGCATACCAAACACTGCCTTCACTATCCTATTTGCTTGTGACTCTACTTTCAAGGAACTATGAACCTACACTCCAAGGTCTCTTTGTTCTGCAACACTGCCCAGGACCTTCCCATTAAGTGTATAAGTCCTGCCCTGATTTATCTTTCCAAAATGCAGCATCTCACATTTATCTAAATTAAACTCCATCTGCCACTCCTCAACCCATTGGCCCACCTGATCAAGGTCCCGTAGTACTGTACTTCATGCATAATGTTTTTTATATATGTTTATGTATAATCCTCTCTGCCCTGTTGTGTGTAGTGAAGCAGAGGTAAAAAGTTAATAATTATTGTTTGATGCCTTGTCAAAGCTGCTGTGCTAGGAGGCAGAAACTGACTCTCTCTACATTGAATTTTGATGTGCTATTCCACAATACTTAATAACTGAACAGTTTTCTAATGCAGGTTAAAATCCACAAATTTGCTTACACCTCTTCAACGTTGTAGTTTGAAATAGAATTGCAGTTTTCAGTTTCTTGCTGTAAATTTACTTCAATTGCCTTTGAATAATTTTTTGAAAAAATTCTCAACTTAGTCATGCTTAGACAAGCCCTCTACCTCCACAAATTGAATGTAACCTTCATGCTCCTCAATTACTTCATAGGGCACAGTTCTTCATGTTTTATAATGTACTTTTTCAGGATATGTTTTTATCTTCCTTTATTACAAATTGTGTCACTAAGCTCAGTTGGTAGCATTGTAGCCTGCGTCAGAAGGTTGTATGTCCTGTTCTACGTTAGATTTGTGAACTAAAGCCCGAGTTGACACTCCAGTTTGATACTGAGAGGGAACTACGCTATCGGAAGTTTTTGAATGAGACCTTGAAACAGTCCATGCCTGCCCTGTTGATGGTTGTACAAGGATCATATGCCATTACTTAGAAAAACAAGGGAACTTTCCCTGGAATTCTGGCCGATATTTACCATTTTGATCAACATCAATAACCAAATCATCTAGTCATTGTCATAAAACTGCTGATGGGAATTTGTTACAAACAAATTGGTGACCGTGTTTGCTGTATGCACTCCAATATGCCAACGTTTTCATGCACAAGTTTGGGCAAGACTTCCTTGCTGCACAGGACCTCCAACCAATGCTAGACATCAGATACATTGACAACATTTTCTTCCTTTTGGACTCATGGCAAGGAATTGCTGAAACAACTACATAGCTATATCAACAAGTTTCATCCCACAGTCAGACATACCATGGGCTACTCTTTAGAATCAGTCTCATTCTTGGACACCCACATCTCCATCAAGGATGGACACCTCGGTATCTCACTCTACTGCAAGCCCATGGATAATCTCACGATGCTGCACTTCTCTAGCTTCCACCCTAAACATGTTAAAGAAGCCACCCCCTGCGGACAGGCCTGCGTAGACACAGGATCTGCTCAGATGAGGAGGAATGCAACGGATACCTAAAGGTTTTGAAGAATACCCACATAAGAAAAGGATACCATGCTCAACTCAACAATTACCAGTCCTGATGTGCCACAGTGAAAAATCGCACTGACTCCTCAGAAGGCAGACACAGGATATGACTGATAGAGTACCGTTCATCATCCAGTACCTCCCTGGAGCAGAGAAACTACGCCATGTTCTTTGCAGTTTCAACATGTCATTGATGATGAGCGTTTCGCCAAGATCTACCCAACACCTCCACTTCTTTCCTTCAAGTAACTGCCAAACCTCAAACAGACCATTGCTCGCAGCAAACTTCCCAGCCTTCAGGACAACACCGACCACAACACTATACAACCCTGTCATGACAACCTCTGCAAGACATGTCAGAACATTGACATGGACACTACTATCACATGTGGGAACACCACCCACCACATACACCGTAGATTCATTATGACATACATCCCTAGATTAGGTTGGACCTACACCTGGACCTTCTGGCCCAGAGGTAGTACACTACCACTATCCTAAGTCCTGTTGTGGCATATCGTAAGAATATGTTTATAAATATTTTCTGAACAACCTGTTCAGTGATGTTATTATCCCAACTCTGGAGCGGGTGAGATTTGATCCTGGGCCTCCTAGTCCAAAAGGTACGGACACTATCAATGCACCATGTGAGCCCTCTGAGGACAGCTGCTGAATGAGACCTCAGCAAGGAGCAATCAGCTGTCCTTGTGCCTGCCACAAATGGTCATTTGTGTGGAAGCCTTGGGCTCTATTTCTCACAACTGAGTGTCTTTTCCTAATGTTGATGCACATCTCTTTCCAACAGGGATTGATAAATAATTATCAGAAATTGAATGTTTGCCTTTTATTTCACCCCCTGCAACCCAGAGATGCCAAGGTCATTTGTCACACGCCTAGTATCGGAGTCCTGGAGTGGTTAATCTAATATTTTAGATGGTGGAGATTGTATTGGGCTGCAGGGTTTATTTTGTTAAGCAAGATGTGCATGACAATCAGCCTTGGTATATTTTGAGTGTCTAACATTATTGAAGATCTGGCACATTTAGACCTGAATGTCTAGACCTGAAGACTTTGAATCCATATCTATGGATATTTGGCTACAATCTGTCTACAATTACATTTAATTGTAAACACTGTGATGGTACATTTATACTATATTGTTATTATTTAGGAACTTGGAATTGCAAATGGATGATAAGTAGGTTTTAGGTTTCAGTTGTGTGAAGGTATGACTTTATTGGCAAAAGTCAGAAGTAACTCTGAGCAGAGAACTAAAGGACAGTTTTTCCAAGAAAGCACGTGGCTTAATTTAAATAACTCGATCAGCTAATTAGGGAGTTAATTGTTGAATGATTTCAAAGTCAGGCTTTGAGACAGATGGTTAGGGGTCACTCATAAATTGAGATCAGAAGATAAGTCATCCTCACAGAAGGGCCGGTTACTAGTTCAGAGGTCCTTAGCCAGAGTGTTTGGTTTGTATTGCTCTTCAACTGAGTGTGTGAGATTTGTATAACTGTCCGGGCTCTTGCATTAGAAATGCATTTTCAGGTCATCAGAGCTGAAAAGAAGTCTTAAGCTGCTTCTGCAGGCCATGGAGGACTCAAAGGTCATTTGAGTAAGAAATTAAAAAGTTAGCTTATGAGTGGGCCTTCCTTGTGATTGACTGTAACGGATATTGCTGGGAAAAGAGTTGAGTATTTTTGCTGTTTATGTTAGGATCTTTCCAAGTTTTATTTATATATACAGTATGTGTAGTTATGTTTCCCTTTGTGTGAATATGTTCAGTGACTGAGCATTCTTCCTGTACTTAAAGTGCGAAAATCAAATTTATTTATCAAGCCAGGTTTCAGCTCTGCCTTGTCTAGTATTGTCATTAACTGGGATCACCGTAACACATATTCTGGAGTACTCGCGTTATCACTTCATAAGCTTTCTACACCATTTTAAATGGCAAACTTTGAGAGTTTTAATTATGCCTTTACTGAGGACCCAATGCACTTCTCCAGGTCACTTCTTAGCCAAGTTATTGTGGCTACCAAACGTGCAGCATTTTTAGTCTGTTTATTTAGGAAAGGAATGAGTGGAAATTTCACTTTAACTGATTTGTTAGTGAGTTTTCTAAACTTCCCTTGTTAGTGTAATTTTCTGTTAGGACATAATAGCATTGCTATGACCTGTGATACTTAGCAAAGTGAGAACAGGGGACCTTCCCATCTGACCTCCCCCCCC
>NC_063364.1:31952330-31976290 GCF_021869965.1 Rhincodon typus | reverse complement strand
TTTTGACATTTTATTTTGATGATGGAATGTTGCTTGATGTATTCCCAATAGTGTTCCTAGAAACAAATACTGGCCTTGTTTTAAACAGTACATATGGGATGGAAAACATTGCTATGTCTGGTTATTGAGGAGTTCTCCATCCCAATGAGGACAAGGGCAGTAGAAAATGAAAGCACTGCCCCCTGCTAGTTTTCCTCCAACACAACATCTGCTTTGGATCTATGTCGCTGTTCCTTCACTGTCACGGGGTCAAAAATCTGGAATTGTCTTTCTATCAGCACTGTGGATGCATTTATACAAAATTAAGTGTGGCTGTTAAAGAAGGTGACTAACCACCAGCTTTTCAAGAGTAGTTGGAAATCAACAGCACATATTGGCCTTGCTAGCACCAGTCATACCGCAATCTTTTTCGTATTGCTGAAAAAAATACATTTTGTGAAAGTTTTTTGCCTTGTAGCCATCAAGACATTTCATAAGAATATCAACATTTGTAATCTGTGAGAAGAGGGTGCTAATTGATTGACATGCAGACTCCGATTACTAGAGGCATTGCCATGGATAATGCATAGGTTAATGATGACTGACAGTTAACTGCTAATCTTTGCTTAAGGCAGATTGATTCTGATTGGCAAACACATTGTTCTGAGAATTAACCAGAGAATGGTTGTCACTTATTTATTTAAATTGAAACAGACACAGTATGTGTATTTGTTTTTTCTGTCTGCAAAGAACAGGGCCCTCTGGATTAATATATGTATCTTATCCCACATGAAAGTGTGCTACAGTGCAAGCTTGACCAGAGATTCTAAAACAGTTGTCCACATTTGTGTTACAAATACTCATATTTATTTTGCAATTGTTGTCCAACCTCAGAAACACACCTAATGTTGGACACTGTGTAGTAAGTTTTGCAAGTGCTGACTGGTTGGGTGCAGTTGCTGCCTTGCGTGTTGCAAACAGATGAGGGGAATATGCTGTTAATTTAAATCTGTTAGTTTTGGGGATTTAAGGCCAACATACCTAGCATCACATCAGAACTGAAATTGATATACCACATTGTTCATTTGTGATAGAAAGGGCATCTTTTTTGTTTGATGGCAGCAACCTGCCTGTTAGTGTTGAACACCATTCGTGTTGTTACTACATAGTAGCAATGAGAAACAGCTAGCTTACCTGGTGGTCAAACCTTTGAGAATCCTTATCCTTTTTGATTTGATTCGATTTATTATTGTCACATGTGCCAAGATACAGTGGAAAGTATTGTATTGCGTGCTAACGAGACAAATCATGCCTTACATAAGTGTATCAGGGTAATAGAACAGAATGCAGAATATAATGTTACAGCTAGAGAGAAGGTGCAGAGAGAGATCAACTCTAATATATCAGCCTCCACCACTTCCTCTGGCACTTCATTCCATACACACACCACCCTCTGCATGAAAAAGGTGTCCCTTAGGTCTCTTTTAAATCTTTACCCTCTTGTTTTCGACTTCCCTATCTTGGGGAAAGGACCTTGACCATTCACCCTATCAATGCCCCTCATGATTTTATAAACTTCTATAAAGTCACCCCTCAGTCTCTAACACTCCCAGGAAAATGGCCTCATTGCATTCAGTTTCTCCCTATAGCTTAAACTCTCTAACCCTGGCAACATCCTTGTAAATCTTTTCTGAAGCCTTTCATGTTTCGCAACATCCTTCCTATGTCAGGGAGACCAGAATTAAATGCAGTATTCCAAAAGTGACCTAACCAATGTCCTGTGCAGCTGCAACATGGCCTCCCAACTCCTATACTCAATGGACTGACCAATAAAGGCAAGTGTGCCAAATGCCGTTTTCACTACCCTGTTTGCCTGTGACTCCACTTTCAAAGAACTCTGAACCTGCAGTCCAAGGTCTCTTTGTTTAGCAACACTTACCGGGACCTTACCATTAACTGTATAAGTTCTGCCCTGATTTGCCTTTCCAAAATGTAGCACCTCACATTTACCTAAACTCCATCTGCCTCTCCTCAGCCCATCTGATCAAGGTCCCATTGTGCGCTGAGGTAACCTCCTTCGCTGTCCACTACGCCACCAATTTTGGTGTCATCTGCAAACTTACAAACTAGAACTTCTATATTCACACCCAAATCATTTACGTAAATGACAAAAAAGCAGTGGACCCAGCACAAATTCTTGTGGCACACTGCTAGTCACAGGCCTCCAGTCTGAAAAGCAATCCTTCACCACCACCCTCAGTCTCCTACCTTTGAGCCAGTTCCATATCCAAACGGTTAGTTCTCCCTGAATTCCCTGTCATCTAGCCTTGCTAAGCAGTCTACCATGCAGAAGCTTGATAAATGCTTTGCTGAAGTCCATATAGACAAAGTCCACTGCTCTGCCCTCATCAATCCTATTCGTCACTTCTTCAAAAAACTCAATCAAGCTAGTGAGACACTATTTCCTATGCACGGGTCTGTTCTTAAGTCTGATAACAGCGGGGAAGAAGTTGTTCTTAAATCTGTTGGTATGTGTTTTCAAAGTTTTGTATCTTCTGCCCAAGGGAAGATGGAATAACCAGGGTGGGAGGGGTCTTTGATTATGTTAGTTGCTTTCCCAAGGCAGCGGGATGTGTAGATGGAGTCAGTGGAAGGAAGACTGGTTTTCATGATGGACTGGGCTGTTCACAACTCTTTGTAATTTCTTGTAGTCTTGAACAGCGAATTTCCCATACCACATTGTGATGCATCCGGATAGAATCATAGAATCTCTACGGTGTGGAAGCAGGCCATTCAGCCCATCAAGTACACACCGACCCTCCACAGAGCATCCCACCCAGAGCCATCCTCCACCCTAAAACCCTGCATTTCCCTTGACTGATGGCTAATCCACCTAGCCTGCACATCACTGGACATTATGGGCAATTTAGCATGGCCAATCCACCTAGCCTGCACATCTTTGGACTGTGGGAGGAAACCGGAGCACCCAGAGGAAACCCACGCAGACACAGGGGAGAATGTGCAAACTCCAAACAGACAGTTGGCCAAGAGTGGAATTGAACCCAGGACCCTGATGCTGAAAAGAAGCCGTGCTAACTATTGAGCCACCATGCCTCCATAGGATAGAATGCTTTCTATGTTGTATCTGTAAAAGTGCTGAATTTCCTTAGCCTTCTGAGGAAGTAGGGGCTTAGATGTGCTTTCTTAATTGTACCCTTCCAGGGTATGTGTGGAAGTCTGGCTATTTTTCAGGATCAGAAGTGAGAGACATAGGCCCTGTTCATTTGTTTATGTAATATATAGCAAAGTTGATTTGATCAAGATATTCATTATCTTAGAAAATGTTTTGATTATTTTTGTTCATTGGATGTGTGTGATGTTAGCTAGGTGAGCATTTATTACCCATTCCTAATTGTCCAGAGGGCAATTAATAGTGAACCACATATCCCAGGACATTGTGGGAAATTAGAGAAGAAAGTGTGGGGCTCCTTGCAAAAATATTTTTATCATATACAGCCACGTATGAGGTGCTGGAGGACTGGAGGGTGGCTAATGTTGTGCCTTTATTTAAGGAAGGCTGTAAGGAGCAGCCTGGGAACTATAGACCTGTGAGTGGTGGGTAAATTGTTGTAGGTGATTCTGAGAGACAGGATTTACGTGCATTTAGAGGGGAAAGGACTGATTAAGGATAGTCAGCATGGCCTTATGTGTGGGAAATTGTGTCTCACAAACTTGTTTGAGTTTTTTGAGGATGTTACCAAATAGATAGATGAGGGCAGAGTGGTAGATGTTGTCTACATGAAGTATAGTAAAGCTTTTGACAAGGTTCCGCATGGCAGACTAATTAGTAAAGTTAGATCAAATGGGATTCAGGGTGAGCTTGCCAATTGGAGACATAATTGATTTGACGGCAGGAGACAAAGGGTAGTGGTGCAGCGTTGTTTTTTGGGCTGGAGGCCTGTGACCAGTGGTGCTCCACAGGAATCGGTACTGGTCCACTTTTGTTTGTCATTTTATGTAAACAATTTGGATGATGATTTAGGAACTATGGTTAGTAAGTTAGCGGATGACACTAAAATTGGTATTGTGGACAGTGAAGAAAGGATCTTGATCAATTGAGCCAATGGGGCTAAGGAATGCGAGGTATTGCATTTTGGTAAAACAAACAAGGCAGGACTTATACAATTAATGGTCGGGCCCTGGGTCGCGTTGGTGAACAGAGAGACCTGGGGATTCAGGTACATAGTTCATTGAAAGTTGCGTCACATTTAGGGTGGGTAAGAAGCATTTAGTATGCTTGCCTTCATTGCTCAAATCATTAAGTATAAGAGTTGGGACATCATGCTGAGATGTACAGGACGTTGGTAAGGCCACTTTTGGAGTACTGTGTACAGTTCTGGTTGACCTGCTATGGAAAGGATATTAATAAATTGGAGAAGGTTCAGAAAAGATTTACCGGGATTGTGCTGCCACTGGAGAATTTGAGTTACAAGGAGAGGCTGGACAGGCTGGGACTTTTTTCACTGGAGCGTAGGAGGTTGGGGTGACCTTATAGAGTTTTATGAATTCACGAGCAGTGTAAATAATGTGAACAGCAAAGGTCTTTTACCTAGGAAAGGGGAGTTCAAAACCAGGGGGCATCGATTTAAGGTGAGAGGGGAAAAGTTTAAAAAGTGACCTGAGGGAGAGCTTTTTGACTCTGAGTATGGCTCATATGAGGAATGAACTTCCGGAGGAAGTGGTAGCTGCTGGTACAGTTATAACATTTAAAAGACATTTGGGCAGGTACATGCATAGGAAAAGTTTAGAGGGATATGCCAAATGCAGGCAACTGGGACTAGTTTAGTTTGGGAAATTTGGTCAGCATGGATGAGTTGGACCTGAGGATCTGTTTCCATGCTGTATGTCTCTGTGACACATTGCTGTGGGTCTGGAGTCACGTAGATCAGACCAGCTAAGGATGCAGATTTCCTTCCCTAAAAGATGAGTGAACCAGATTTTTTTTTACAATCAGTATTGATTACATGGTTGACATGAGGTTAGCTTTTTAAAATTTTTATTGAATTCAGATTTCACCATCTGCTGTGGTACAGAGCAATAGGCTGGGGATCTGGATTTCTAATCCAGTAATATTACCAGTGTACCTCTGCCTTCTCAGAGGCTATTTCATCATCAAATATTCATGATGAACAACTTGTGGGATTCTTGAACTGCTACAGTCCATCTGGTGTGGATACCTGCACAACACTACTGGGAGGGAGTTCCAGGACTTTGACCCAGTGACACTGAGGGAATGGCAATATATTTCCAAGTCAGGATGATAAGGGGCTTGGAGGGGAACGTGCAGCTGGTGGTGTTCCCATGTATCTGCTCCTGTCATCATTCTGCATTGTAGAGGTCATCGGCTTGTAAGGTGTTGTCAAGGGATCCTCGGTGAATTTTCTGCAGTGCATCTTGTAGATGGTACATACACACTGCTGCTATTGTTCACAAGGGATTTTTTTTTAAAAAAGCAATTGATGGGACAACATACAAGTGCAGGTCGCAAGTATAGTTATGAATTGAATTGGAGAACTTCAGTTCTGAAGAAGAGTCATATCAATACTTGAACTATTAACTCTTTCTCTCTCCACAGATGCTGCCAGACCTGCCAAGTTTCTCCAGCATTTTCTGTTTTTGTTTCCAATAGCTCTCATTTCATTATGAGCTTGTGTATTTTAGAAACCAAGCACCTCATTTAAGCTTTTGCAGTAACATTACTTTAACTCCTAGAAGTGTGTTTAAGGTAGTCTGATGCTCAGGAGATGAGTCATGAGCTTGACTGAAAATTTATCAAGAAATACTTGTTTCAATTATAAGACTAAATCTTTGATCAGCATTCAAGCTAAAATAAAACTTTAATGTATCCTGCGCCATGCCAATTTCCTGATCAACCTGAAAGGAAGTGGGAAAGTTGGCTTCCACCGTGAAGAAATAGAGCAGACGAACATGCCCCTCCTGAATGAAATTATATTGTCACAATGTGGGACAAATCCCCAAACATTTGGACAAAATGACCAAATCATACCACTAGAAAAGTGGCACCGCCTTCAAGAAACCTTGCTCTTACCTTAGTATAGCCATCAGTCCATCACTCTCTCTTTTAAAAATAACATAAATTGCTGGCAAAGCTCAGCAGGTCTGGCAGCATCTGTGGGGAGAATTCAGAGTTAATGTTCAGGTCCAGTGACCGCTTTGATTTACAGCATTCACAATTCTTTCAATTTTTATTTAGTACTCTCTCTCTTTTACTGTCAGTTACTGTATTGATGACCCTTCATTAGTGAATTGCCTTTCAGAGGGAAATCTATTCACTTTATCAAAATTATTCATCATTTTAATATCCTGTTCTAAATCTAATCTTTGCCTTCTCTACTCAATGGAAAATAAATGACATGCATTTATCTAACACCTTTCATGGCTGGGAGACATCCCAAAGCTAATGAAATCTTTCGAATTGTAATCGCTGTTATAAACTGGGTAACACGATAGCAAATTGCTATGTTTATCCCCCTGACAGTGGTATGGCACAGTTATTGCTGTTCATTGTTGTTAAAGGACTTGATGAATAAACTATCCAATTTGATATTTTGCAGATCTCTTTGTCCAGGGAAACCTTTAGCCATTGAATCCCATTGATATTAGTAATGTCACAGACTCTGACCAATAGCTGCAATGTGTTGGTCTTTGGCACTGTCAAGCTGTGTAATTTGTAGTTTCTCAAACACGTTATCCTTTGGATATTGTCTCTTTTGTTGCTTAAAAAGTTACCATATGAAGAAGTTGATAAGTAATTTAAATGACATTTGTGACTTTTACAGTTGGAAATTTACATCTCACAAGGGTCACATTCTACTGAGGAAGATAGTAAGTATGTTTTAATTAAATTCTGTCTAAATACCCAAATAATAGTATTTTTATTGCTACATCACCTGTATCCAATCGCCCTTTTGTTAACTTTTTTATTGCCCAAAGAGACACATCCAACTGTTTCATATACTCACAGAGACAGTTGCCTAATTAGAAAGAAACATTTGCAAAATACAGTATTCAGAGAAATGCTCGTGTCGAGCACCCAACAGTTAGTGTCTGATGTGAGAAACAGAAACCTCCAGTATAGCAGAGAGGAAGGGCAGGTCTTTGAGGCACGCCGTAGCTTCTCACCCTTTCCATGCTCTCTGATCTCGCAGTGCTTAAATGTTGATGTGTACAAACAATCTGTAGGATGGTTTGGTCAGGTGAGGGGGAAGGGAATGTGGATTCACTTTTCCAGCATTGGCATCTTTATGTCCAATAGGCCAAAACATTTACCCAAGCAAATAAGTAAATTTGCTATACACCATCCTTGCACACTGTTGCATTATTTATTAATAGGTCTGCCTTTTATTCCTTTTCTTAAGTTAACAAGCAGATCAATGATAAGGAGCGAGTGGCAGCAGCGATGGAGAATCCAAATTTACGAGAGATTGTGGAACAGTGTGTTATAGAGCCGGATGACTGAACACTTACCAGCCACATGGAAATATGGAAAAACAACTCTTGCTCACAACCTGTTGTTTGCAAAGTCTGCCAAATGAGGATTGTCTCTTTACACATCTTACAAACTTTTTTTCAAAAAACTTCTTTTTACCTGCCTACTAATTAAGAGAATTCTGATATAATTGTTCAATTTCAGATTGAGAATATAATCCCAAACATGAGGATTCTCTGAAATACTTGAGGCTCGAAGTTAGTGCAGTAATTGAAAGTGCAGTCATCAAAGTATTACCCTAGTGCAAATTGTCAAGGAGCATTTAATGTTTCAGTTCTATTCAGCCATTAAAATAAGAATTTTAAAGAACAAAATTGAGGCAACACTAATGGGTTGCAGCTACTGATTCTGATTGTGGTGATCTCAGCATGTTGGAAAAGGAATGTTTTGTTCTGACACATCTATCTCATTTCCAAGGACAAAGGAAAATCATTTATCCTGGTCTTGTACATTAATAATGAGGTAATGCAGTGTTGCACAAAAAGATTCAATTCAAATTTTATGTCCATCTTTATACTGCTCAGTGCGTGTGACAGAGATTTCTAAAGACTAAAAGGTGGAAAATAGTGAAAAGCAAAACCAATATTTGATGATTTTGCCTGAGCTATAAAAAGCTGTTTTATTGCTAAGATTTTTAATGAGTAGTCCACTTTCAATGTTAATTATCTGTTGCTTCCCAAAATAACCACAACACAGACCTGTCACTGACTCCATTTAGTTGCTGAAGTTTCATGACATGAGCTCTGTTGCGTGTAATTTAACTCATCTAAATCTGCCAGACAGCTCTCAAACCATAAGTAGCAACCTGAGAGGAGCCTGCATTCCTACACGTATCTACAAAGTTGTTGCAGGACTCCAAGGATTTCTGTTCTCCATTGTTATGTGTGAATAACGAAAGGGAACCGGAGACAAGGTTTTGTTTTCAGACATTTTTAGGTTCTAAATTTGGAAAGTGCCTAAGGTCTGCTTTTTTGTTTGGGAGGAAGCCAGTAGGAAAAGGAAGATGTGGGGTGAATTCTAACTGGTCATCCACGAACCCCTTCATCCATGCCCCCTAAAAATGCCTCTTCATTCAGTCTCCCACATTCCAGATGTAGATATTCCTGGAAAACAACCTCTGAACACTCAAAGGGAGATTCTGAGGTGCTGGGAAGATTTTAAACAATCAAAAGCGATGTTGAATTTCACAGCCTGCAAACCAGATCATTAACGTAAGCAACAACAAAACTATAAAAATAAGCGTGAGCAAAATACAAAGATTTATGCCAAATGATGCTGTCAGTGTGTATTGGAGGGCAGGCATCATTGAGTCCCGGAGCCCACAATTATGTTTTATTTCTGGTAAATAAATAGCCCATTCACTGCCACAATTCTATATCATTATGTTATGTGAGAGGCTTCAGCAGCCTATCCACATATCCCTGTATTCTGCTCTCCCTCTTCAACTAACATCGATGTTTTTATAGAACCTGGCTGCTGCAATAGATAAATACAGCAGCTAAGATTTTAATTGCCCAGATCCCCTTTTCCAATGTTAGGTGGTTTACTCTCAAGCTAAACTCCTGCAGGGGACCGGTTCCTCAGATTCTTATAGCCCTCCACTACACTACCCATTTTCCAGGTATAAAAGCAATAAGTGTTAGCAGGCTGCACAGCGGTGAGTGGCGTCACTGCTGAGCCAGATCCTGTCCTTGGCCAATGTTCACAGAAGTGCACACTTTTGCAACACAGTCACTGGATGGTGACCAAGCGAGAATGGAAATAAGTCCTATTCCTCTGCCACTACCACCAACATTGCCAGCCCTTTGCCTTCGAGGGCACTCATACCAGCATCAGTCCCTAATCAATACCCTGGCTATACAAACTAGGGCACCTGGAAACTTTCAGAATCACATATACCAAGTGAATCATAAATTGCAGCTATGAGTCATGTTTGAACCCAATTTAAAAAAAACTGTCCCCTGTTGGGCCAATCTGTTGGCTGTTTGTACTTACATTAATAGCACCATGATGAATTCCTCTAACCATGATGGAGCTTCCTATCATTCCATTTACTGGTCTTAAAACCTTGCACCGGCTTTTATTAGTCAGAAGATTATTTGGGGAATGAAGAGTGCATCTGGTACACGATCCTGGTTATAAACTTGGACAGTCTACTGCTTGGTGGGTACTGTTGGCTTGGAAGTAAATGTGAGTTTACTGAGACAGTGTGTTTCAGTAATTTAAAAATGAATTGTGCAAGTTTCTGAGGGTCAAAACCTTTCTACAGTTTGTCTCCAAGAGTGAATATTTTGATTTGAGACTCTGCAATGTCTCGCAAAACATCTTGAACATTTCTGCACCTTTTACAATTGACTAGACCAGGACTGCCACTTAACATAAACAGCTTGGAGGAACGAACATTTCTGAGCAGATCTGACCAATGAAATCATTTGCTTAATTCATCTGTCTTTTGTAAGATTTTCAGATCTAATCAAACCCTTCAGCCTCTGCACTGAGTGAATACAGAGTTGTGTCAGGACTGTGTGCCCTGTTGTATATATAAAAATAAATGCAAAATCCTGCAGATGCTGGAAATCTGAAGTAACAAATTCTGCAAAACACTCAGATTAGGTATCAACACTGTGGAGAGAAGTAGTGTTTTAGATAATGACCTTTCATCTGTTATATGTGATTTTACTAATTTGTGATTTAAGAAATACATCTTATAGAAACACTTGACTACAAACGTGCTGTAATTTCTAAAAGTTTGTTTAAAAATTTGAAAACAATATAATTGGACTAGGAATCCAGAGTCCCAGGCTAATGCTCATTGGTTCAAATCCCACCATGGCCGATGGTATAATTTGAAATGAGCAAAAAGCCGGCCTGATGTAACCACTGTCAATTGTAATAAACTCCCATCTGTTTCCCTAATGCCCTTTAGGGAAGGAAATCTGCCATCCTTACCTGCTCTGGCCTGTATGTGACTCCAGACCCACTGCAATTTGGCCATCTTGGTAATAAATGTTGGTCTAGCTAGGGATGCCCACATACCATGGACAAATATTTTAAAAAATCAACTTACATCACCAAATTCTAATCACCTGTTTTTAAGATGTCCTTATGCATGGCATTATTTCTTGTTTGAACACACCCCATTAAGCTCAGTGGGCTATTACAAGAAGCTACACGTGCAATTTGTTGTATATAACACATCTCTGGTTTCTAGATCCTGAACCTCCAATACCTCACAGGTTTATTTTAAATCATGTGAAGTAAGGTGGCTATTATCAATTTCAGATGCCCTGAGGTGTATTTTACTGCGCAGTTGTAGAGGGTGTATCCAGTTCGACAAGGATCAACATACATAGTAGAATGATAATACTTCCAGTCTTTAGACAGCTGAAAAATGTTTTGGGGCCACTTGCACCCTTCCTGCAGAATTATTTACCCAACTCAGTCATCCTGGGCCACTAATGAGATCACTGTCTCCTGAGAGATGTTTGTGACTCGTGTCCCCCAACCCCCACTGCCTGTGTCTGTCGAGCTGGAGGTTTACACAGGTGGGGAAGGGTGAGAGGAACAGGAGGCTGGTACAGTGTGTTGGGGGGTGGGGAATTGTGTAATGTCACAGTCATCCACACACATCCTGGTGAATTCTGCTGAATGTGCTTAGTATCAAAAACCAACTGAATTTTAATCAAAGGGCCATCAATAGCAAGTTTGCCAAACCTCATTCTGGAGATTGGATGTGATCGCTCATTGCATTAGTCTTATTGATATTAACTCATTGTTCATAGAATTCCCTGGAAAATGTCCTTCTCTCCAAAATGCAATGTATATTTCATCAAAGGGACAGTATCAAAAACAGTTATAAAAATATATTTTACTGTGATTTCTCTCAATTCCTGAGTAAATGGATAAATGTACCATATCTGGTTTTACAGCAACAACTTTAAAAAAAATCCAAAATCAGAGCCATTTACTAAAAGAATTAAGCCATATGATTCTGCACTTTAAAGCAGAATAATTTCTATTACACGAGTCAAAGCAAACAATACTATCTTTGGTGATTTACATTCTAAACCCAAAATTAATATGTGAACAAAAATTGAGGTAAATTGCAGTAAATAATAGTCTATTAATTGTCATTCAGTAATACAGAACTTGAATTTTGCTAGATAAATATTCCAAAGCATTTTTTTCTTTCATCCATCTGGATGATTCAGGAAAACAAAACATTAGTTTAAGGGGGAAACCAATATTCCGAATCTATAACAGAAGTGCTGATTTGTTGGTCTCTGATTGGTTAGAGATATTTCATTGGAGAATGCACTAGTTAAATGATTGACAGTTACCTGCCAGGCTGTTTAAATTTTAAATCAGGCAAGTTGGCTGTAATTGGTCACAGCATTGCTCAGACAAATAAACCAATGAATGGCATCACCTATTTTGATGTGTTGAAATAGGAAGTGTACACATGATCTATCTACCAAAAGAATAGGATTCTATCAATTTATGATGATGGCCTCCAGTACACACAAATGTACCACACTGTGAGGCTGACAATCTTAAACCTAAATTGATCACCAACATAATTCTTTGCACACTCAGGATTATTTAGGAAATGTTATTATGTGACAAAAAAAAATGTGCATTGAGGTTAACAAGGTTGGTATTGAAGGTTGTCAAGTGCTTAGGCAGAAAATGAGGTGCTATTCCTCCAACTTGCATTGATCTTCTCCGCAGCAGACCCTCAGATAGAAATGTGAATATGAAAGATGGCACTGAAATGTCAAAAAAAGTGTCATGTTTGATAACTAAGCTGAGGTGTTCCACAAAGTGGTCACACAGGCTGTGTATGGTATCCCCAATGTAGAGGGGACCTCAGTGGAAAGCAGTGAATACAGCCCGCTGGATTGAAAGTGGTACAAGCGAATCAATACCTCACCTGAAAGGGGTGTTTACAACCTTTGGGTGTTAGGAGAGAAGTAAGAAGTTAAGTATTACTTCTAATTTGAATGCATGGAAAGGTGGGGTGTTGGTGTGATAATGGAGTAGATTAAGCCATCACAGATGAAACAATCCCTTCATAATGCTGATGGGAAGGGAGGGGAAGATGTGTTTGGTAGCAGCATTGTGCTGAAGGTGGACAAACTGGCGCAGGATTATGCTTTGAATACAGAGGCTGGTAAATGAGAAAGTCAGGGCAAAGATAACCCTACTACATGAGGGGGAAAGGGGTCAGACACAGCTGAGGGTCCTGTCCGCCACAGACTGTGTGTGTGTCTGGAAGGGGGTGGGGGGGTAGCTTCCTTGATCGAGAAAATGGAGGAAATGTTAGAAGAACCATTGTGGAAGTTAGCAGAACAGATGCAGTGGAGGCAGCAAATCAGAGAGAATCGAAGTGTCTTTTTGGAGGTAGGTTATTAGGAAGTGTCACTAAGGTTGCTGGGAAACCAATGGGCTCATAACAAGTATTAGTGGAAAGGCTATCCTCCAAAATAGAGACAGAGAAGTCAATGGAGAGGCGGGAAGTGTCAGAGATAGACCAAGTTAAAGTGAGATGAGTGGAAATTGGAAGCAAAATTGGTTAGTTGAGGATGAGAGCAGGAGTCATTGATAAGATCATTGATGGTGCAGTGGTAGTGTCCCTACATCTGAGCTAGGAGGCCTGGGTTCAAGTCCCACCTGCTCCAATAGTGTGTAATAAATCTCTGATCAGGTTGATTTGGAAAAGTATAAGACAGACCCAAGCCCCTGCCGTCCCTCTCACCTTTGATGGTCTACATTGCCCATAATGGGCTTTGTTTTTAAATATTTAATTGACTATATGGATGATTACTGGTGGTGGTTAATAGTTAAAAACAAAAAAAAAAGAGAACCTTGGTGATTGGATGGTGGGAAAGCTGATTGGTTGTATATAATAAAAGTTCTGGATATAAAGAAAAATTAAACAAATTTGGGTGCCATGGGCATTTAGCTCAGATGGTTACAACCTGCTGCTAATAATGTCATGGTCATGGGTTTAGTCCCCATATTGTCCAATGTTGCTGGCTTCCAATCAAGACTTCAATTCTTTGCCTGTAATGGGCCTTGTTTATTCATGTCCAATTGGCTGCATGAGTGATATACTGGTGATGTTCATAGTTAAAACCAAAAAAAAGTCACACTGATTTGGTGCTGAGAAAGCTGTAATTATGCATCTGGATAATGGAAAAGTAAAGTAAACCCAGGGATGGGTACGCAATGAGAAGTGGCTCTATTTTGGTGTTCAGCAATAAAAGATGTTCATTTCCAGTCTCCCTTCCTGAGTTATTATACAGTACTTCTTTTTCCTCTGATGCTCCAATTTTGAAAAAGTGTTATTTGAAAAATAAATCCGAAACACACTATTCCTCAGTAATAAGACTCTACTCTTCAGACTGCATTGGGTGGTCAAGGATTTCCAGAACAATGGGCCTCTCAGCCACAATACAACTGGCTTCCATTTAAGGATGCTTTATCTTTCTAATGGTGCCACCTGCTAGTACCAGATAGCCAGACAGTAACTGAGTTAAACAGACAGCTGTAGATTCAGGTGCTAGTAATTGATTTACTGAACTGTGGCTTCATTAATAAATTATTGAAATGTGGGGTGGCCTACATGTGGCTGTAGCGGATATCAAGGCTATTGAACTTCCACAACCCACGATGAATGTTGTCTTGTACAAAGTTGCGGTATTGTCTTGTAGTTAGATGGCCATTTATCGAGCTCCAGAAGAGTACATTCTGAACTTCCTTAATTACATCAACCCAAACGGTTTCCTTTATATGGATGACTCCTTACTTCCACAATTCCCAGACAAGGGGCAATTACAAAACTAGGTTTCAGCTCCCTGGAATATAAAAGGTGATGGATTGATTGGGCATTTCAGGATTTTGAAAGGAATTTCTAAAGCAGAAAGGAAGGAACATTTTCTGTTAGTGGTCTAGGGCAAGAGGGCAAAAATTTGCAATTAGAACCTGTCCAATGAGGAGAGAAGTGAGGAAACTTTCAACGAGGCTGGGAAAGGTGTGGAACTCCCTCTTACAAAAAGCAGAGGATTCTAGTTCACATAAACATTTAAAATTAACAGGCAAGAGTTAAGGCAGCTGGATGGAGTGACAGAAAGTGGTAGATTGGCCTTGATCTGGTGAATGACAGCAAATGAACAAATGAAAAAGTACAGCACAGGAACAGGCCCTTCTGCCCTCCAAGCCTGTGTCGAACATCATGCCCTAAAAATCTAAAAACAAAGCTGCCATTTTTCGATCTGTATCCCTCTATTCTCTCCTTATTCACGTACCCATCTAGGTGCCTTTTAAATGTCTTCAATGTGCCCGCTTCCACCACCTCTTCTGGTAGTGCATTCCAGGCTGCTACCTCTCTGCATTAAAAACTTCCCTCGCACATCCCCCTTAAACTTTCCCACTCTGACCTTGAACCTGTGCCTCCTTCTAATTGAAACTTCAACTCTGGGAAAAAGCCTCTGACTATCCACCCTATCTATGGCTCTCATAATTTTGTAGACCTCTATCAGGTCTCCTCTCAGCCACCATCTTTAGAGTGAAAACAATCCTAGTCTTTTTAACCTTTCCTCATAGTCAATGCCCTGGAGACCAGGCAACCTCCTGGTGAACCTTCTCAGTACTCTCTCCAAAGCTTCCACATCCTCTGGTAGTGTGGTGACCAAAACTGCACACAACTACTCTAAACGGTTCAAGAGATTGAATACACCTGTTCCTACAGCGGGTAATCATCATCAAAAATCATCCAGTTATAATTTGCAATCAGGAAATTACAACAGAATCATAGAAGCTGACGAGAGTGAGGCTACTTGTCTCTCTAGGTTTGTGTCAGCTCAGTTGTAGCAATCTGAAATGAATCCCATTGCCTTGCTGTCTCCAATAAGAATTTAATATTTAGAGCAACTGTGCTGTTAAATTATTTTATTGGCATTACAATATTATGGTCCACTATAATTTTATATATTTTATTTAAAATTAATGACATTTATGATATTAATATGGAAGTTGGATAATGTCTACAGATTCCGATTTAATCACTTCCCATCTTCCAACACTATATCATCTAGAAGACTGTATTAGATCTCAACTTCCTGTGTGCACCGTTATAAGAGATAGAGGAGGAGGAGACAAATGGTCTGTACAGTGCTGTGTTCACAGTTTTTATTTAATAATGACTTGAATTTGTATAGTACCTTTAACTTAATAAAATATCCAAGGCACTCTGCAGGAGTGTGTGACACTGAAGCACATTGGGAGATATTAGCACAGGTGACCAAAATCTTGGGTCTGGTGCTGGGCTATCAGGACAGTTATAGAATCCCCACAGGCCTATCAGCCCAACAAGTCTACACTGACACTCAGAGCATCCCACCCAGACCCATCCCCCTACAACACACCCCTGAACACTATGGGCAATTTCCCATGGCTAATCCACCTAACCTGCACATCTTTGGACTGTGGGAGGAAACCCATGCAGACACAGGGAGAATGTGCAAACTTCACACAGACAGTCCCTGGGGGTGGGATTGAACCCAGGTCCCTGGTCCTGTGAGGCAGCATTGCTAACCACTGGGCCATGTGCCACCCCTTAATGAATCCTAAAGGAGGAAAGTGAGGTGGAGAGATTCAGGCAGGAAATTTCAAAGCTCGGGTTTTTGGGAAACTGAAGAGAGGGCACACAATGGTAGAGTGACTGGAATTGGAGAAATTAGATTGAAATTTCTCAAGAGGCCAGTGGTAGACGAGTGTGATGATTTTGGAGGGCTGGAAGAGATTACAGAAATACAGAGTTGGCAAGTCCTTGGAAGGCTTTGAAAACAAGGGTGAGAATTGAGGAGATGCATCAGCAAGCACTGAGAATTAGAAGAACAGGACTTAGTGTGAATTAAGAATTCTTCCTTTCTGAGCTGAAGTTGCTGATCATTTGCTTGGTTACAGCTTCCCAATTACAGACCATTATTGCACTGATTCCCTCAACATTTTGCCTTGAAAAATGCAACCTACTGTGAATCAAAGGATGGTCCAATTATCTGAGCCATACACATTTTCAGGAAGGCTTCTTATCCCAGCAAGATTGGGACTGTTTTTGACTGTTTGAATCGCATTATTTGGTAATCTTATAGTCCTGGAGTCGGGTAGCTTTTTTAAAAATTTTGTCGCCATAACATTTTTCTCCATTTTAGTCTTAAGATTTTTCTAATGCTGATGGACTGGGCAGCTGTAATGATAATTTATTAATGGCCCTGTTCTGTAGTTATTCTGAAACTGACTGAAATTGAAATAATGAGGAAGTCAGCAGTTGCTGAGAGTCCAACTTTAGAAACATTTATTTATACGTGGCCAATATTTATAAAAGGGAAATAATGACTAATAGAGTTTGTTTTGTTCTGTCTCGGTATGTCAGTGTACCTTTAAGGAACATGCCCATGACTTCAAAACTGCAGCATATCATGTGACCCAAGGGTATAACAATCTCAAACTCCATCCTACCTCCAATCATTTGAAGCATGACACTTTCAGTAAAGCATTCAACAAGGCTCCACATGGTAGACTGGTTTATAAAAGTGAGATCACATGGGACGCAGGGGGAGCTAGCGAATTGGATACAAATTTGACTTGATGGTATGAGACAGAGGGTGGTGGTAGAAGGTTGCTGGAGGCCTGTGACCAGAGGTGTGCCACAAGGATCGGTGCTGGGTCCACTGCTTTTTGTCATTTAATGAATGATTTGAATGCAAATATAGGAGGTATGGTTAGTAAGTTTGCAGATAACATCAAAATAGGTGATGTAGTGGACAGTGAAGAAGATCATCTCAGAGTACAATGGGACCCTTGATCAGATGGGCCAATGGGCTGAAGAGTGGCAGATGAAGTTTATTTTAGATAAAGGTGAGGTGTTGCATTTGGCTAAGGCAAACCAGGGCAGGACTTACACAGTTATTGGTATGGCCCTGGGGCCCAAGGTCTCTTTGTCCTCCCTAGAGATGTTGGAGGCTGGCTTATTGAATATTTTTAAGGCTGAGTTATCTCACATTCTTGACTAACTAGAGAATCAATGGTTATTGAGGTAGACAGGGAAATGAGGCCACATTCAGATGGGCTACAATCATTTCAAATGGTGGACCAGGCTCAAGGGGCTGAATGGTTATTCCTGCTCCTGATTTGTTTGTTCGTGCATTGTTTGCCTTGTACCTGTGGTTTATTTTTAGTCAGTGATGTATATGTTAGCAGCAGTGGAGGAGGTTGCTTAGAGAGAGACTTTAATTCTTTTTATAAGATACTCCTAGGAACCTCTGCCCTTGCATTTCTCTGTTTCCTTACTGACTTCAATATGTCTACCTCCTGCTCTACTCAACTATTCAATCGAAAGCACTAGACTTCAACAAACATTTCAACAAGGCATCAGCCAAGCTAAGGTTTTGTTTGACAGTATATCTGTTTATCTGGTGCAATGGTAGATGGGGACATTGTGATGGAGACTAGGGCTATACACCCAATAATGCTACTGTTGTATTCTAATATTGTTTCCTGGCTGCCAGATCAGCTTACTATTTAGAATATGGAATCAGGGAGTGTTCAAAATTCAGCAAACCCCTGGAGTAGTATAATAGTATGGTGGTAATGCCCCTGGGCTAGTCATCCAGAACAACAAACTAATGTTCTGGGAACATGAGGTTGAATCCTACCATGATGAAGTTTGAATTCATCAAAAATCTGGAATTCATAAAAAGATAGCCTAATGACAATCATGTTAATGTAAAAAGCCCATCTTGTTCATTAATTTCTTAATCAGTCCTGATGAAGGGTGTAAACCCAAAATGTTGACTTTCCTGCCCCTCTGATGGCCTGGCCTGCTGTGTTCCCCCAGCTCCACACTGTTATCTCGGATTCTCCAGCATCGGCAGTTGTTGCCATCTCCTTAGCCAGTCTGGCTGACATGCAACTCAAGACCCACAGCAATATGGTTGAAACTTAACTGCCCCCTGCTGGGCAATTAGGGATGGACAATAAATGCTGGCCTAGCCAGTGACATCCACATCCTGCAAACAAATTTTAAAAAAAGCTGCAGGTTTCAGCAATTTGTTTGTGAGATGTTCTATAATGAAGGTCATTCTACCTGGTCTCCCATCTGCAAAGCAGGCAAACTTTCTCATTTATTTTAAAGCACAATAATTTGCACCAAATCTCTTCATCGAATCATATTATGCAGTGTCCTTCTCTCAGGCAAAGGAAGATGATGCTCTTTTAAGCTGCTCTCCTAACTAACACTGTAGAACAGAAGGACACAAACTAACATGATATTTATGAATAGTAAGTAACCCAGGACAGAGATCTGTCTCAGTTCACTTTTAATAGTTTTCATGGTGATCAGCTGAAGAGGTACAAAAAGCTACTCTGAAACAGTGACAAATAGATGTCCTTCAATACAAACTACTGGCTCAATACAAGAAAATCTGATTAGTAACTTCACAAACAAAAATAAAATTTGCTGGAAAAGCTCAACAGGTCTGGCAGCATTTGTGGAGAGAAATCAGAGTTAAAATTTTGCGTCCAGGGACCCTTCCTCAGAACCGGGTCCAGTGACCCTTCCTCACCACTACAAGAACAATATCCTACCTGACATCTGGAAAAACTGATGTCTCCAGGATTCACTATTGAACCTGCATTCATTCATTCCAAATAGAACATTCTGAGGAAGGGTCCCTGGACCCGAAACGTTAACTCTGTTTTTTTCTTCACAGATGCTGCCAGACTTTGTTTTTGTTCCTGTAATGAAAGGTTTGTCTTAGGTGGAAAGGTTGAGGAGGTTAGACCTGAATTCATACCACGAATGAGAGATTGTTCTTACTGAAACAGGTAAGATTTCAAGGGGGCTTCACAGACTGGATGCTAAGAGGTTGTTTCCCTCTAGGGGAAAATCTACAAGTAGGGAACACAGTTTAAAATATGGAGTCTCCCATCCAAGATGTGGTAACGAGGAATTTATTCTCTCAGAGGGTTGATTAGTCTTTGGAATTATCTTCCACAGAAAGTTGTGGAGGCATCGGTCACTGAATACTTTCAAGATTGTTCTCATAAGGGGTAGGCAGTTGAGTTAAGTTAAGCCAGCACATGTTACTTCAGCTGTGATCATATTGAATGGTGGAGCATGTTCAATAGGTTGAATGATCTGCTCCTGTTCCTATTCCGCATGAAAATCTTGGGAGTCTTTCTTGAAAGATCAAGGGAGCAAATGTTTATCAATGGAATTAAATATAAATGCTGCACAATCCAATATTGTCTGTTTTACACCACTACAAAGACAATATTCTACCTGACATCTGGAAACTGATGTCTTCAGGATCCACTGTTGAATCTGCATTCATTTATTTCAACCAAAAATAGAACAGAAGGAACAGGAGCAAGAGGAAGCCCTTTAACCCTTCAGGATAACTTTGTATAATGAAGCAAGACCCTTGCTTTCAGCACTATGAGATTGCAGAGATCTCAGTCACAAAAACATTCATTTAATGAATGGTTGCTTTCAATATCAAGGGGAAAATGACAATAAACAAAAGGAGTAGCAGAAACACCACAGGAATTAAGCAAAGAATTATCCATTGACCTCATTAAATATGAATCTCAGACTTTTATGCCTGTTTGGCTCAGCTAGATACACTCTCACCTTTGGGTAGATGGTCATTGGCTTGAGCCTGACTCCAGGACCTGAGCACACAATCAAGGTGGTCTCTGTGGGCCACAACATCACTGAGGGAACTCATCCACAGCTGAACTGTCAGATCAAGATGTGTCGACGTGTTCTGCATGTTCAGATGTTGGTTAAAGATCTGATGGCTCAATTTGGAAAAGTGCAAGGTGTTTGTTTTCTCATACAATACAGCACAAAAAGAGATTATTTGGCCCATCAGAACTGCATCAGCTCTTTGAAACAGCTATCCATTTAGTGCCACTCCCCCAATCTTTCCCCACAGCCCTGCAAATTTCTTCCTTTCAGTAAATCTCCTCATTCCCATTTAAAAATTATCCTTGAACCTGCTTTTCCCTCTTTCAGGTAGCACACTGGATCATAACGCAACAAGGGGTGAGGGAACCAGCTAGAGGGAAAAGTCTTCTTGACTAGATCCTCGCTAAACTATCTCCCCCCACCATCATTGCCTGATCTGTCACCCACATTTCACATGGGAACAATAGGCTGGTGGGAAAGAGTTGACGCTGGTAAAATGAATGAGGGAGAATTAATAGCTAATGTTGCAGATGTGCCTGTCCATGACAGTATCAGTAGGAGCGACCATCACACAGTCCTTGTGGAGGCAAAGTTCTGTCTTCATGTTGAGGTTCTCCTCCATTGTGAGACAGTAAGAACTGCCAATGCTTGAGTCAGAGATAACAAGGTGTGGAGCTGGAGAAACACAGCAGGCCAGGCAGCATCAGAGGAGCAAGAAAGCTGACGTTTCGGTTCGGGACCCTTCTTCAGAAATGGGGGAGGGGGAGGGGAAGGGAGCTCAGAAATAAATAGAGAGGGGAGGCTGGGCTAGGGAGGGTAGGTGGGATGGTGATAGGTGAGTGCAGGTAGGTAGTGGTGGGGATTGATCAGTGAGATGGGAGGAGCGGATGGGTGGGAGAGAAGACGGACAGGACAAGGAGGCGGGGATGACAGGGAGGGTTGGTCTTGAGATGAGGTCGGGGGTGGGGAGATTTTGAAGCTAGTAGAGTCCACATTGAGACCATTGGGCTGTAGGTTCCCAAGTTGGAATATGAGGTGCTGCTCCTCCAGTTTCCGGGTGGTGTTGTTGTGACACTGGAGGAGGCTCAGGATGGACATGTTGTCCAGGGAGTGGGAGGGGGAGTTGAAGTGGTTCGCAACTGGAAGGTGTTGTCATTTGTCACGAACTGAGTGCAGGCGCTCAACAAAGCGGTCTCCGAGCCTCCGCTTGGTCTCACCGATATAGAGGAGGCCACGTCGGGAACCTCCATTGTGTTGTGTGGCACTACCAAAGTGCTAAACAGGACAGTCTTCAAACAGATCTAGCAGCTCAGGACTGGGCATCCATGAGGTGCTGTGGGACATCAACAGCACCAGAATTGTATACAACTATGATCTGTAACCTCATGGCCCTGCATATCCCAATATTTATCATTACCATCAAGCCAGTTGATCAACCCTGGTTCAATGAAGAATGCAGGAGGTCACACTAGGAGCAGCAGCAGGCATCCCTGAAAATGAGGAGTCAGTTTGATGAAGCTACAACACGGAATTACTTGCATGTCAAACAGCAATAGACCAGGCGATCCGATTCCACAATCGACAGACCAGATCTAAGCTCTGTAGTCCTGCCATATCTAGTCATGAATGATGGTAGCCAATAGAACAGCAATTGGAGATGGAGGCTCCTCAGATACCCCCATCCTCAAGAATGGACATCAATGTAAAGGTCAGGACTGAAGTATTCATTGTCAGCTACAATGTGGAGTGAATGATCCACCTTGGCTCCTCCTGAGGTCCCCAGCATCACAGATGCTCGTCTTCAATCAATTTGATTCACTCCACATGATATCAAAAAATGAAATCAATTGTTTCAAAAGATCAAGACAATGCATTAATTAAATAAATATTGGAAAGAGAAAAAGAGTGAGATATAAAAGCAAATTTGCAAACTAGATTAAAAAAAAACTCAAAATACTTCAACTTGTTCTAGCCCTGTACTCTGACTACTTGTTAGACTCTACATTGCCAGGTCAATTCTATAACAGTTCACTTTCTAAGACTAAGGGAAGCTCCAATGTTCTTCTTAGTGTCAACGAACGATTATCTTTCTTGCAAGTGTCCATTTCCCATTATTTATGTTCCAGCTATTCGTCCAGCTGTTTCATTGATTGGGCATCTCCCCATCTGAAGTCGTTTGCAATATCATTGTTCATTACCAACTCTAGGTGGGAAAGCAGTGGGTGTAGAGATATCCTTGAAGACTCACTGTTCCACAGCTGGGGAATTTGTCAGGGGTCACTGTAGAAGAAACAGCTGTTTCAGAAATGATTGAAGTAAAACCATGTTCGGAAACGTATGCAGCTGTTTGTATAAAGCCTTTATGTACACACACCCAGATTGAGGAGAAGTCTGTGCATGGATAGCAGCTACAGATACTATTATGAGCTTCCTCTGTCCCCGATGCATCATCCTTTGATCTGCAGTTTGAAGCTCATTGACAAAAATTCACATTTATAGATCGAGTGGACAGCCAGAGACTTTTTCCTAGGATGGAGGTAGCTATTACGCGGGGGCATAATTTTAAAGTGAGTGGAGGTAGATATAGGGGAGACATCAGGGGTAGGTTCTTTACTCAGAGAGTGGTAGGGGTGTGGAATGCATTGCCGGAGAGGGTAGTGAAGTCGGCCTCATTAGGGACATTTAAGCGGCTATTAGATAGGCATATGGATGATAGTATAAGGTAGGGGTGGTGGTTAGATTGACCCTAGGTTTAGGGTAAAAGTTCGGCACAACATCGTGGGCTGAAGGGCCTGTACTGTGCTGTACTGTTCTATGTTCTATGTTCTAAAAACACTGCTAACAACATCTCCTGGCTGTCATTTAGACATTGCTGATGTGAGAAACGATGTGACCAGATAGACTGCCACTATTACATTGTGATTCTTTTCTCCCATAACAGAAGAATGCAATGTAGGTCACATGGTACTGAACAATACAGCAGCTGGTATCTATATATGTACATTACAATCAGGCATTTGTGTGTCTGGGCTTAAGATAAACAATTCGAACTTACTGTAGCACACTTCCCACAGCATGTCATGCTGCAAGAGGACAGAGCTCAGTAAGGTGGAGCCTAAGAGCTTTATACCATCAGGCTACATGTCATGATACAATGGTGACATCATGACCATGTCCTTTAAAGATATATCACATATCTCCTCTGAGGCATAACACCATTATGATCTCTGATACAATATGAGCGATTTTAATTCATTTTGTGGATTTTTATTGCTCCCAGTTCACTAAGAACAGTTTGTGTTTATGTAGCAATGTCAATGTTGCAAGATATCCATACAGTAGAGAGGGTTTGTAAGGAAATTCCAGTGCATAGGTTCAAGGCAACTGAAAAAATGACCAGTCTGAAGAAGCAATGGAAACTGGGGATGGGCAAGAGGATGGAGTGACAGGAAAGCAGCAATCTCGGAGTCATACTTTAGCATTGCTTCATAGTGCCTGATAACCTTCCAGTAATCTCTCAAACACACAAAACTCTCACACCTGTGAGATAGTAAGAACTGTCGATGCTGGAGTCTGAGATAACACATTGTGGAGTTGGAGGAACACAGCAGGCCAGGCAGCATCAGAGGAGCAGGAAAGCTGATGTTTCGGGTC
>NC_063364.1:31935853-31951930 GCF_021869965.1 Rhincodon typus | reverse complement strand
GCTGTGTTCCTCCAGCTCCACACTGTGTTATCTCACACACCTGTGAGCCTGGAAAGCAAGTTTCCACAACTATCCAACACTGGGGGCATCACAACTCAGTTGTGTTCTAATATCTCTTTTTTGCAGCTGCCTGTGAAATGCTATTTAATAACTTTCCTGTCTTGGCATCTTTGGCTGCAGTAAAGCTGCTAAAATAAATGCACATTGTTGCTGCACATGCTTTACAACAGGTGAAACCAGATCAACAGTTGGTTTTGTCTTCCCAAGCCCAAGGAGATCAAGATCAATTGTTCAATCTCAGTCTGGTGTGGGCTCAGTTAACATGACACTGGACCGAGTTTGAAGCTTCAGCCATTCTGATCCAGATGGCTCAGTCTTGCACAGTCAGCGCCTTCATCCTCAAGGTCAATGGGGAAGCTGACAGCAGTGAAGCTTAGAAGGTAATTGATAATGTGGCCCTGCCTACATTAAACAGGAGTGTGGCTGACTGTATAATTCAAACTGACCTGATTGAGCAATGTTACACGTGTCCCTCATGTCAATCATCTTCCTAATGAAACTGTCCACTATCTTGTGTGTGATCTGATAGCTCCCATGTGAGTTACAGTGACCTTAGACGATAATCTCCTCTGTGTAGTGACATACTTTAGTGAGTTGGTTAATTCATTGGTTTTTGCTTGGACTGGGATTGATGAGTTTCAATGACAGCCATGGCTCAATTATCACACTGTTCAGTCTCTGTGGAGCAGACTAATGATCAATCGAATGTCCCTCAAGGATAAACACAAAGCAATTAACTTTAATAAAGAAAACATACCAAATGCATTAACACGAAGTGTTGTTAGGAGCAGAGACTCACTGGAAGCTGCTTCATTGGAAGATGGAGATTTCTCACAGACTTGTGAGTGATATAAGATGAAATATTATGCCCAGTCTATTTCTGTGTCAATCAACCAGCTGCACTATTGCAGTCTGCACACACACTGAAAAAGAAAACGCAGTGGATTTTGGGCTTCTGACTCAGTAACAGCTTCTCAACTCTGTGTTCCAACTTCATGAGTTCAAACGCTGTACCATAGACTTAAGCATAAAGTTTTATGCTGCATCTCTCAACACAGACCTGAGGGAATGCTGCACTATCAGACTTGTGCTGAATTTCAACAACAACTTGCTTTGAACATGGTAAAAGAATACAAGATGCTTGTATACAAGACTATTAACAATAAAAGTTTGACATTTAGTTGTGGAGGGAGCTATCAAGACAGATAGTCAAAGATTTCATCACAAAGGTAGGTTTTGCAGAACACATTAAAGAGGAGAGAGAGGTGAAGAGGTGGGAGGTTTAAGTAGGGAATTCTAGAATTTCTGATCCTAAGGTCTAGGCAGCTGATGGCTTGGCTGCCAATCGGCAAGCAATTACAACTGGAGATCTGTAAGAAGCTATATCGAGAGTTAAACTGAGGACCATTTGCCCTCATGGCTGTAAGACATCCTATTGCATTGTTTGGAGAAGAGATTTCTTCCTGGCTAACATTTATCACACAACTTTTCAAACAAGTTACTTGGTCCTTTTGTAGTTTGCAGGATCTTTCCTCTTCATTACAACAAGATGTGATTTGAGGACATGAAAGGCATTATATAAATACAAATCTTCTTTTCTCTTCACCTAAACTCAGCTATCGATCCTGAATGTGTTATGAAAGGGACCAAGTGGAGAGTTTTTAGAAAGTTAGCATTTCAATATTATTTACTCAATTGAAAGTCTTCCTCAGGAATTGTGTTAGCAGCAAACAACAGTTAACCCGTCTTGGGAAGGTTGGGAGCCAAGATAGAGAGTAAAACAGGCAAATAAAGTATTCTTATTTTGAACTAGATTGACAGTTTCTTGAGAACCGTAGATAAACAAAGAGCTGGAGAATGCCATTTGGGCCATAGTGACCCAGGCTATCTCCAATGGCCAACAATGGTGATAAGCCAAAGGATAGGTTCTCTGCTCATTTCTCCACATCTTCCAGACTTTACTTCCCTCTTCAATCGTTCATTTTCACTTTTATGTTGCCTAACTCCACCATTCTCCTTTTCCCCCTTGGTCTACATCTCTTTAATTTTCATGCAATAATCCTCCAATAAGTTCTATGCCTTAAAATATGGACAATCGACCTTTTGCATTTTCTTGATGACAGAGTGAAATATCTTTCTACCTTCACCATTGTGATGATACTATGGCTTTAAGAGGCATATTTTGTCTTTTCTTTGAAGAGACATTTTGAGTCAGAGATGCTGAGTGGTTTGCGCAAAGCCAATAAAGTAAACAGCTTGAGAGGCCTTGGGTATCTTTTTCAAGTTGGAACAATAAATGCAGCATGAACAGGTGGGGTTAGGCTTCCACAGAACCAAAGTTTTAGTTTAGCTTTTAGTTTTTGGGGTTTTGAAGCTGGTTGTGGAAGCTGCTGCATCTCTCTCTCCTCTCTCTTTCTCGCTCTCTCTGTTACAACTAAAAGTTGGAGTTCCCTTTGTACTGCCAGAATTGCTGTGAGACAATCTATTTTACTGAATTTGCCTTTACCAAATGTGTGTTTACAGGATTATACTATATTGGAACAGTTGCTGTATAGTAGTTAAATAATTTATTATTCTGTTAAGTTTTCCAATAAAGTTAAAGGAATACCAATTCTGCTTTCTTCTGTTGTATTTTAACCAAAGGGTATGAAGAAAGTGTGGTTTGCTTAAAGCTGAGTAGTGTAACTAATAGAATTACATCTGGAACACAGCACCTTACACTTGTCTTTAAATAAGGTAAAAGCTAGGGTCTAGGCTATCTCTTTGATATATTTGCAGGGGGTTTGGTCTGTTCCATAACAACTATCCTGGTTTTATTGCTTTTATGTTCCTTCAACTGACTCCATTGACCTTCTCCAAAATCACCTTTCACAATTATTCACTCCTGGGATGTTCACTTTTAAAATGAGTAAGTCTTGAATATATCCTTTTTGTTTGCAGAATGAACTTTGGCATTCTTGCGTTTGTTCTGATGAGAGCAAGATGAAACCTTTGGCAACATGGCACTTCTTTCAGCAAGACTGAAGAAATTATATTTACTTCAAGATGATCATTTTTAAAAAAAAACGTGCAGTGGGTTCACTAATGTTCTTTAGGGAAGGAAATCTGACTTTCCAACCCAATCTATCTATAGATGTAACTTCAGACCTTCAGTCATGAGCTTGACTCTCACTGCCCCCTGAATGTGCTTTGAAAGGCACTCAGTTCACAGGCAATTAGAGATGAATAACTCATGCTTGGCCAGCAAGTGCTGTGTCCTATTGAATAGGAAAGTAAACACTGCTGTATGCTACCATCCTGTAATGTTGTGGTGAATTAAAGAAGGTATAATTAGAAATCTGGCATTTAATTCCCATCATTTAATACTTTTCATAATTATCTTAATTTTTATTATTTTTAAATGTACTTGCCTCATTATTTCCACAGGTTGAAAAGCATTTTTCCAAATAAATTTTTGGGATCATTTCAAAGAGCTCATTTAAACTTAAATTAACACCTATTTGCTAACACATTCTGCAGTTCTCGCGAGAATCGATGAAATGTTTTCACCTGGAGACAAAATGAGTCACTTTGCAAAGCAGAGCTTCCTAAGTCAGTTCCACCTCCTTTTCCATGTTTTCATGGTGGCTTTTGAGTATCTTAAAGTGCAAGAGGTGGTCATAGAATTATACAGTTAGTATCACAGTCCCACTCTGTCCAATAAACCTGCAAATGTTTCTTTGATAAATACCTAGGGCCTCTCTTAATCTCTTCAAATTTACAGCTAGCAGAATGTCACTGAAAGAAATGCATAAGAGCAATTAGAAATAGATGTGTGGCAAAGCTTTTACATCCTGCACACATCAGGGCAATATGCAAGAGTACAAATTTTGGCAAACCATTAGAACAATACACACTGCTGGAGAATAAGGTCCTGATTGGATGACAAGTCAAATCCCAATGGCTGAGGTGTTGCCATGGTGAAAACAATGGGAAACAACAGGCTCCCCAAGTCCTGGGGATAAGTAAAAATGAGTTAGTCTGGAAGATATCCCTTCTGTTTGTAGAATGAACTTTGGCATTCTTGTGTTTGTACTGATGGAAGGAAGTAGAAACCTTTGGCAACATGCCACTTCTTTCAGTAAGACTCAAGAAATTATACTTACTCGAGGTTAATCATTGGTTCCTTCTACAAGGGGTTTCTGGATCTCATAGAAACCTAACAATGGGGAAACACAGAGTGTTGGGGAGTAGATTACCCCAGAGCTAATGATCGCGGGTAATCTACAGGATCTACTGTGGGATGGATGATGACAAGGAAATCCAAAACTAAACCAGACTAGTCCCAACGAGTTGATGTGTATCAAACTTGATCATTATCAGAAGGTGTCAAATCTGGGGACCATTGAAACTCACACTCTGTTCAAAATTAAATTTTCAAATGAAGATTTTCTGTGACAACATAATGAATGAGCTCCCTCAGTTCCGATTTTAGAGCAGGGGCTGAGTTTGGGATTGATAGTCAGAAACTCAAATGATTTAGAAGACCAAAGACAACAAAAGGTTTGTTTTTGGTGATCCCAGACGACCCCAGTGTCTGTCAGATTGATTTCTGTGCCTTCATTTAATGATAACAGATTAATTCCCAGCTGAGTCTTTGAGAAAATTCCTGAGAATAGATTTCGCCAACAGGATTTCTTTTTCTATCACCTTTCACCTTGGTTTCCTATTCCAAACAGATCTCTCAGAATGCAACAGAAATAAAACACCACATATGTGGTAAATCTGAAACAAAAAATAGAAAGTGCTGGAGAAACTCAGCAGTGTGTGTGGAGAGAGAAACACAGATAACATTTCAAGTCCAACATGATGAGTTCAGAACTGAAGAAGTCCTCCAGTTCTGAAGACAGTTGATCTTTACTCCAGCTTATGTCCAAACCCATATCTTGAATCAACAATGAGGAGCATTTAGAGTGAGGCTTATTGTTGGCTATTGTGTGGAAGAGACAACTTTCTGTCATGTCATTGGCTATCTGATCCATCACAGTGTCTTCTGCAAGGGATCTGGGCTGCGTGCAATTGTGGCTCCTCCATCAATCAGACTGTAGAATACTCGACTTTCCATGGAAAATAGATTATACTTAAAAAAGGATTTTATAAAGTGCAGGACCGTGGGGAAGGAGTGGAATTAAATATCTTCAAAGATCTGGCAAGGTTTGGAGATCACAGCGGGTCAGGCAGCATCCATGGAGAGAGAGCAAGCTAACGTTTCGGGGTCTGGATGACTGTTCATTAGAGTCACCTAGACTCAAAACATCAGCTTGCTGTCTCTCCATGGACGCTGCCTGACCCGCTGCGATCTCCAGCGCATTTTGTTTTCAGTTCAGATTCCAGCATCTGCAGTAAGTTGCTCCTAGCTTGCAAGATATAATGGCCTGAAAGGCCTTCTTTTGCAATGTTTGATTTCATGATATCTGACTGCTGGCAGAAAATAGAACCTAACAGGAGGGGGCAGTAGAGAGCCATACAGAAACATATTTGTACGCTTGCAATGTAAAGTACTCAGAGCAACATTTTGCTCATGGATTCATTTATTTTTCGAGGCAAATGTTACCATCGCTAGTCTACACATCACCTCTCGGGGTTTACAATGCAGGTTTTACGGTAAGCCTTTTGGTTCTGAGTGGTGCTGGTTGGTGCCTTGTGTGTTGGTAGGTTCCTGTGAAGTACGGACCACAGGAGAAGATAAGCAAAGTCTGGGGAATCCCCTGTCAGCATATCTGCTCAGGATCACTGGTGCCAAGGCATTGAGTCTGCTCACAGCGAGAGGCAGCCAGCTCTATCGCTACAATCCCTGGAAACGCTGCTCTGTTTTTGAGAATTGTTTCATAATTTCCACAGTTCTCTCTTGAGTGCATCGCAGGAAAGAAGAATTTGGAGGTAAACTGAACTGGAGGCAGGGCTTGCATGTGTTTAAGCAGCTTAAAACTGAGTACAAGACTTCACAGCAAAACAGAGCCTTTTACTTCACAAGTGTGGTGGCTGTTTTATAATTGAAATTCATGCACAGCAAGACCCCACACAAAACAATCATGTTTTATTTAATGAAGTTGGCCAAAGGTTAAATATTGTTCAGGGCCAGTGAGAATTCTCTGCTCTTCGGTGAAATACAGCCATGGGATCTTTTACATTAACCTGGGATTTCCTGGTGGATGGAGAGGCAATGACCATCACCCAGAGTCCAGTGCCAGCAGGAAGAACAACAGACACAACTGCAACCTGCATTTATACAGCAACTTAGGAACGTAAAACTGTAGAGCAGAAGTAGGCCATTCAGCCCATCAAGTCTGCTCTGCCACTGAATAAATCATTGCTGCTCTGATAATCCTCAACTCCACTTTCCTGCCTTGTCCCCCATAACCCTCGATTCCCTTCCTGATGTGGGGAGGCAATGGCCTAGTGGTATTATTGCTGGACTGTTAATCCAGAGACCCAGGTAATGTTCTGGGGACCTGGGTTCAAATCCCGCCAAGGCAGATGGTGGAATTTGAATTCAATAAATATCTGGAATTAAGAATCTAATGATGACCATGAATCCATGGTCAATTGTTGGAAAAACCCATCTGGTCCACTAATGTCCCTTAGAGAAGGAAACTGCCATCCTTGTCTGGCCTGCCTTACATGTGACTCCAGACCCACAGCAATGTGATTGACTCTGAACTGCTCTCTGGGCAATTAGGGATGGGGCAATAAATGCTGCCCAGCCAGAGTCCAGTTAATGAATAAAAAAGGTCCTGTCTGTCTCAGCCTTGAATATAGTTAATGAACCAGCCCTTTGATGTAATAAAACACCACAAGGCACCTCCAAAACAAAATGTGACATAGAACCACATCGGGAGATATTCGGTCAAATTACAAAAATATCTTGGCTGAAGAGATAAGTTTTGAGAGGAGTCCTAAATGTAGGAAGTCAGATAGCGAGATGGAGAAGCCTCAAGAGGCAATGAATTTCAGAGCTTCGGGCCCAGGCAGCTGAAGACATGGCCATCGGGGCTGGACTGAGGAGAATCGAGGCAGAGTTGGTGATGGTTGTCAGGCTGAGAGAGGGAGGTTGAGGCCACAGAGAGATTTGATCACATAGATCCAGGAACTGATGCGTGTGAGTGTCTCCATGTGTGTCAGATTACAGGCTGCAGGATTTAGTCGAATGCATATGCTGTGTTTTTTTAATGGTGAGGTTCCAGAATTATCCCTGTGATAAAAGGCGCCTGAGACTGGATGGATCTTGAGAAATGTCTGTGCAGAAGGCTTACCGTTGACCTGCACTCCTGCTACTCTTGTTTAACACGTCTGGACCAAATCAGAAATCTCAGCTCTTTATCTCTGTGCACAGATACTGACGCAGTTTTTCCAAAAGCATCAGCCGGCCCAGTCATTCAGTAGGGTATGACACGAAGCCACAATCCACCCACATTACACAGCCTTCAGTACTGCATGTAATCAGTACAATGGAACATATGAGTGTCAGGGAACATACCAACGTTGGCCTTAGATGCGCGATTGGCACTTTCCCTTCAGTCATATGATTCTGCGTTCCAGCTCCAAATGAAGCATAAAGTCTAGGCTGGTACCTCTGTGCTCATGCGGAGTGAGTCTGTCAATAATATTCTTCACAGAGGAGTAAAGCACCACTCACTAATGTCTGTCTTATTTACAGTAGAACAATCCTACCACCAATACTTTGGCTGGGACTAAGGGCCTAAATTGGATTTTACAATGATAAAGGATCAACCTCCAGTCCAGAAAAAAGGAGATGCAATTTATTCTGTGATAGCAATCATATACAAGTTACATCAGTTTGTATGGGCCATTGTAGTACAGTGGTAGTGTCCCTACCTCTGAACCAGCAGGCCAGGATTCAAGTCCCACCTGTCCCAGAGGTGTGTAATAACATCTCTGAACATGGTTTATTAAAAATATTTGCAAAATCCACTGAACCAATTATTGAAATAGGACAAGAAGGAGCCCTGTGGCTACACTCTATGTGATCTCCAATCTGCCTCATCCCCACACAAGCTGTATGACATCATTAGATTGGGTGGAGCTTAGTGGAGCCTCCAATATTGACCCTTTCAGACCCATTACCTTAATACAACAGGGTCCTGGTTAATACCTATTGCTAACTCAATCTCTCAAAAACAGACGATCTGGTCATTTATTCATGGGAATAATATGGGAATTAGGAGTGGGAGTGCACAATTCCGCCTTCGAGCTCACTCTGCCATTCAACATGACAATGGCTGACCTTATCCTGGTCTCAGCTTCACTCTCCTGCCTGCTCCCCATAGCCCTTTATCCTACTTTTCACCAGGATTCAAATTGACTGCTGCATTTCCTACACAGCACAGCAAAGTATGTCATTGACTGTAATGTTTTGGGATGTCTTGAAGTTGCAAAATGTACTATATAAATATGCGATACTTTTGACCTAGTTTGGTGCTCTGGTGCAGTACTGAGAGAGTGCTGCACTGTTCCCAAAGATTATGTTGGGTATATGGCACAAAAACAGGCCATTCGACCCAACCATTCCATGTTAATATTTGTGCTCCACTTGAACCTCCTCCATCTTTTCATATTTACACCTAAATTTGTAGCCCTTCTTTCTCATGTGCTTCTCCAGTTTCCCCTTAAACGCATGGATACTGTTTGCATTGATAACTGCCTAAAGAGCCCTTGTGGTGCATTGATAATGTCCCTGTCTCAAAGCCAGGAAGCCTGAGTTCAAAATCCTAAATCCCACTTATTCCAGAGATGTGTCATAGCAGGTTAATTAAAAATATCTAGCAACTGCCCGGGTTAGCAAGTTTCACATTCTTACCTCTCTTTAGTGACTGTGTGGAGTTTGCATGTTCTCCCTGTGTCTGTGTGGATTTCCTCCGGGTGCTCCAGTTTCCTTCCACAATCCAAAGATGTGCAGGTTAGGTGGATTGGCTGTGCTAAATTGTCCCATAGTGTCCAGGGATCTGCAGGCTAGCTGGGTTAGCCATTGGAAAATATGGGAATAGGGTAGGGATCTGGGTCTGGGTCTGGGTGGGATGCTGTTTGGAGGGTCAGTGCAGATGTGACAGGCTGAATGGCCTCTTTCCATACTGTAGCAATTCCTTGATTCTAGTGGTTCTTACTGTTTATCTTATATTGGTAACTTCAAGTTATGATATTCCCCACTAGAGCAAACATTCTCTCTCTACATGCTAAAAGATCATCACAGAGATAGTTTTTAAATAATCTAATTTCCTACCTTCTGGTACAGCCATTATTTCAGTACAGATGATGAGGGGATTTCCTGTTTGACCGCAGTCAGATTGAAGGTCTTCTCCGATAATGGACATCCCATACCTCCATCCAGCACAAGGTTCCATCATCGTTCTTTCATCCTTGCACCGGAACTAGCTGAAAGTAACAAACTGTTCCCTCTGTGTCCCACTCCACATGAAATGAAATGAGCTCTTCCTCCAGGGTGAGAGCTCACTCAGCCTCTAGTGTAAAAATGCAACAACATAGGAGCAGGAGAAGACCACTCAGCTACTCGAACCTGTTCCTCTACTCAACACAATCATAGTTGATCTTCTTCTTAGGATATTGTTCCAACCTACCTCCATATCCCTCCGTCACCTCAACATTCAGAAAGCTAGCACAAAGATATATCCGAAGGAGCATCCAGAATCTCATGGCGCTGAGGTTTCTGAAGATTCACAACTTAACCAGGGGGCATAATTTTAAGGTGAGAGGAGAAAGATTTAAAAGTGACCTGAGGAATAACCTTTTCACACAGATGTTGGTTCATATGTGGGATGAACTGCCAGAGGAAGTGGTAGATGCAGGTACAGTTGCAACATTTAAAAGGCATTTGGAAAGGTACATGAATAGGAAAGGGTTTGATTGATATGGGCCAAATGCAGGCAAATGGGACTAGTTTACTTTGGGAAACTTGGTCGGTATGGACAGGTTGGGCGGAAGGGTCTGTTTCTTTGCTCTTTGACTCTATGACTTTGGGTAAAGAAATTCCTCCTTTTCTCTGTCCTAATTGTCCAAATTCTTATTTTGAGAATGTGACTATACCCCCAGATCCAGGTGTTTCAATCACAGAGAAACAAACTTTCAGCACCTACCTGGCAAACTGCCTCAGTGCATATATAGGTTTCCACTTTTATTTTAAAGTGTCTGACCTCAGCCTGGCCACCATATACATCTCAGAATTAAACTGATGTTACAGAACACAAAGGATGTTTGGTGTTTAGGTTCCACTTTGGTTTCCTCCCAGCCTTCCTCAGCTTACTTCATGGAGGTGTTGCTTTATTCCTTTTCCCATGTTTGTTTTTCTAGCTTCACCTTTTTGAATATCTCTAAATCATTCACATTTGAGTGGATCTTGTGTTAGGTTAAGGGTTTTTTTTCATCATTTTCCGATTGGGTTTAATGATGCTGATCTTATATTTCTAGCTGCTAGTTATGGTCTCCCCCACAAGTGGAAAGCTTTGCTCTACATCTACGCTGTTAAGCACTTTCATGATTCTTCAACCTCGGCCAGGAAGCTCAACCTTCCCTTTTCTACAAGAATACCAGGAGGCTATTCTTCTACAAAGTGCATCATAACTGAGCCTTCTCTGAGCTGGAACCAACACGCACATACACAACCCTACACACATACCCAAACACTCACCTACACACATACTGCCCACTCAAACACATCCCTACACATGCATCCACATACACCCCCACCCACTCACACACACGCCCACCCACCTATGTATACCCATTATCACATACACACTCACACCCACACTTCCACACACTCACCTACACACACAAATACACACACACACACACAAGTACAAACACACAACCACAGCACCCCCCCACACACACACACACAAACACACACATTTTCTCTCTCTCTCTCACACACACACACACACTTTCATACACATACATACTCTCACACACACACAATCTCACACACACACACTTACCTACACACACACACCCATACATACACATTACACGCACATAACCACGCTCCCCCCCCCACACACAAACATACAACCACACACAATGTTCCCCACACTCCCCACACACACACCCACACACTCACCCATACACACACAGAGGAAGTTATGGCCTAGTGACATTATTACTGGACTGTTAATCCAGGGATTGAGGTAATGTTCTGGGGATTCAGGTTCAAATCCCACCACGGCAGATGGTGGAATTTGAATTCAATTAAAAATCTAGAATTAAGTGTTTAATGATGACCATGATTCCATTGTTGATTGTCATTGAAAAACTCATCTGGTTCACTAATGTCTTCAGGGAAGGAAGTCTGCCATCCCTACCTGGTCTGACCTAAACATGACATCAGACCCACAGCAATGTGGTTAACACTTAACTGCCCCGTGGGATGGGCAATAAATACTGGCTTGTGACACCCTCACCGTTTGAATGAATTACATTTTGCACAACTCTCTTATGTGGGGAAAGCTTCTTCAATATTTGTACTTCTACATTAACAGGGAAACTGTGGTGCTGCCATAATGCCACAGGGTTAATAATCCAGAGGCCCAGGATGATGTGCTGAGGACATGGGTTCAAATCCCAACACAGCAGCTAGTGGAGTTTAAATTCCATTTGTAAATGTTGGTGTCGAGAGCTACACTCGCTAACTGTGATCAGAGTTCCCTTGAGTTTTCTTTCCAGCTGCCTGGATCTCCAAGGTCCACGCACAGCAACAACTTCCAGAACTTGAAGGCAATGCTGTGATCAGCGTGTTGTCACGTGGATTGGCCAAGTGTGCAGCTTAGAGGGAGCATTGATAATGGCCATGACAACTATCATCGACAATTTAAAACCCTGTTTAAATTTATTCACAGGATGAATCCATCACTGGCTAGGGCAACATTTCCCCTCCCTAGTTGCCCAGAGGACAGAAAGGAGTCAACCACATTGCTATGGGTCAGGAGTCACATGCAGGCCAGACCAGGTAAGGACAGCAGTTTCCTTCCCTGACAGATATTAGTGAGCCAGATGGGTTTTTCCTGACAATCGACAGTAACTACATTGATATCATTTGAGTGTTAATTCCAGGTTTTTGTTTTATCAAATCCAAACTCTATCATCTGCCATGGCAGAATTCAAACCCAAATCCCCAGAACATTACCCAGGTCTTCATATTAATAGTCTAGTGAAAATATCACTAGATCATTGATTCCCTTAAATCTGCTTCCCTGCTCTGGCCTATACGTGACTTCAGATCCACAAAAATGTGCATGATTCTTAACTGTCCTTTGCTGAGCAAGTCACTCAGTTCAAGGGAAATTGGGGATGTGTAACAAATGTTGGCCTTGCCCAGTAACATCCAGTGTAATGATTTTAACAAGGTCAACCAGCTCCGACAATACATGTTCCCTGATTGGGATGTTAATCTGGTCCAATCAGGGAGCCCTGGCTGACATATAAAAAGGGTGAGTATCAGAGATACTGACAATCTGGTGCTTGACTCTGCATGAGGTAGTACTATAGTCAGGGACTGTTCACGTGTAGATAAAGGGTGACGTAGTGGTGGGATACTGGCCTCTGTGGAGTTATTTTACCCACATGCCATGGAAGAATACACAAAAATTTTATTCTTGTGTGGCCCTACCTGTGTGATATTCAACCCAGAATTAGCCCCATGGTATCTTCAGGTCAGTGTTCTTTTGTCATGTGCTTTTATGTCCACAACCATGAGTCTGGGTCCAGGACAGACTGATTGAGGAGAAGGCAAGGTCAAGAACTGTCTTCGGGATTGGGCTTCTGTTGAACACTATTTATTACGTGCTCAGACTGAATACTACCATACATACATGGGGAGGCAATGGCCTAGTGGTATTATCACTAGACTGCTAATCCAGGGACCCAGCTAATGTTCTGGGAATGTGGGTTCGAATCCCGCCACAGCAGTTGGTGGAATGTGAATTCAATAAATATCTGGAGTCTAATGGTGACCATGAACCCATTGCCGATTGTTGGGAAAAACCCATCTGGTTCACTAATGTCCTTTAGGAAGGAAATTGCCATCCTTACCTGGTCTGGCCTACATGTGACTCCAGACCCACTGCAATGTGGTTGATTCTTACCTGCCCTCTGGGCAATTAGGGATGGGCAATAAATGCTGGCCTAGTCAGTGAATGAATAAAGGAAAAAAAAAGTGGCAATCAGGGATATACTGGGCTCTAATCTCAGTGTTATCTTATTGATAGACTTGTCCACCAACTCTAAACCTTAATGCTAGTCTGTCTACTCTTCATGTTTCCTTGCACAGATTTCCCTCTTCATCCTTTCTGCTTAAAACTCTACCCTACTGTACTATTTATGTCCAGGGAGAAGCAGCTCTGTGACATCATTGCAAGGTTTCTTCAGGGTCCTAAAGCCCTTACCCAGCAGTTACGACTGGAAATATTGCTAATCACTGTTCTGGTACCAATGTGGGCTGGGTTAACAGCACACAGATGAAGGACGGAATCTGGGTCTTTCAGGTTTCTTCGCACCATCACAGACGAACTCAACTGCTGAAGTGAATAAGATCAAAATTGGCAAAAGGGAGGAAGGTCAGATTTTTGAGTTAAAAGATGTAATAAGAACAGAAAATTTGGGTAGCTCTCAGCAGATTATGCAGAAATAGTGTAAAGAGAAACAGAGTTAATGTTTCAGGCCAATGACCTTTCTTCACAACGTCAAGTACTTCCAGCACTTTCTGCTTTTATCTTGTGTTTGTAGCGTCCGCCGCATTTTGCTATTTTCAGAAGTTATAAAACTGTAGGCGAGCTTAAAATCTGGCCATCTTTGGTGATACTAAGTCCTGCAGTAAGTCAGACACTGGATAATTCTGAGATATGAAAGAATATCCGAAATGAAAGACTGAGATTGACAAACTTTTGCTGAGCAGGGGATATGGGTTAGATGTGGAGTGCAAATCAGCCAAGGTCAAGCTGAAAGATAGGACAGGCTTCAAGGGTCTAGTGGCCTCCTCCTGTTTCCCATTTTCCAGCACAGGAGGAACAGGAAGTATCACATGAGCCAGTCACAAATCTACCCTCTCCGTAACAGAGAGGTCAGATGAACATATGAGAATAATTTCCCACCAGCATCCTTCTCCATTCCCTCCCACTCACTGGTGACTGTGGGAGGCATGAGATCAGACTGAAGGAGCCTCTGGGCCAATTTCAGGAAATAAAAACTCCGCAAAATTTCTCGCTAACTCCATAAAACAACCAAGCGAGACTCCAGGGGGTCGTGATTGAACCCTAATGCAGCGCTCAGCAAACAATTATTACTCCACAAATCATCTTTGAGCTGGAGCTTGGAGCTCAGTGATTGACATCATGTGAATCATTCCTCACTGACAGTGCCTGGAATTATTCATGGCTCAGCTGTGATTTGTTTCTGCAGCTTTAAACGCTCTCTGTGCTTTGGAGTATTCTCTGCAGAGAGAATTATTTGTGTAAAAGCTGCAGCAAACAGTTCCACTCCTTTGGGAAGAGGAGAAACCTTTCAAAATTGTCATGCAGGGCTGCTTGCAGTCATATCCCAGCTTTTTAACTTACTGGCCTTATGCTGTGCAGAAGTTGTTTCCACTTGGTGGAGGGGCACTGAAACCATGGACTATCAGACTGTCACTGATAAATCCAATGGGCAATTTTAGGAGAACTTTCTTTGACTCAAGAGTGTGAGAATGTTGATAGAGTCAGAGGAGGCCAGGGAACCTCATCATGAACCAATTTGACTGAACGGCCTATTTTGATCTGTTAATTTGACATCAGGACTTTATTGTAAAGTTGGGAGGTGTGTTAATTTCTAACTGCATGTTATTGACACTGCAAAAGCCAGCAGCCAACCCCGTGCTAGTTGTCTGTGGGGCTCGGCCTTAGCTCAGTTGGCTGGACAGTAGGTTTGTGATGACCATGTAAATAGTATGAGTTCAATTCCCACACCATCCGAGGTCACCATGAAGGACTCTCCTTCTCAACCTCTCCCCTCACCCTCAGGTTAAACTCATCACTAGTCATCTCTGTCTATGAGAGTGTGGGTCTGTGGTGACTTTACCTTTCCCATGGCACCCTTTCCTGACCATTGTTGCCATGAGTGCCCACAAGGATTTCAGGCTGGAGTTCTTTGTTGTGGTACCTTATACACTCAAGTTCAAATCTCCAAAAGAAATTACTGAGGATGCCTGATAGCCCAAGTCTCTGCTCGGTGAATCCAACTGTACCCCAGTGTGGAGGCAACCAGAACAGAGTCCAAGATTAAGGGGTCAGGCAGGAATGTGGAGTTAAGGTCCTAAGGGCCAACCATTAGCACTGGAGCAGGCCTGAATGTCCACATGGTGCTAGTCCTCCTGCTATTTTTCAATCCACAGGGTTGAGGGGCACGTAGCTTTTACATGCAGCTGTGAGGGCAGAGAGAGCCTTGGTTTACACAAACCTCTGAGAGCAAAGCATTCCCTCAGAACTGCACTGAAGCACTGGGTAGATAATGTGTTTGTGACTCTGGAGTGGGATTTTAATCGCAATGTTCAACCTGAAAAGCAAGAGCACTCAGCACTGACCCATAGCTGGCAGTGAAGAATCTTACAGAAGAAACCGATGGTGTCAATATTGACCATTAACTTCAAACGCAATATCTTCAAAATCATGGGCTAACCTCTTGTAACTGACAACATGACCCGATAGTTTACTTTGTGATGAGACAGTGAAGATCTTGAACATGCAGAGCTGCGTGTGACTTCCTGGTAAAATGATGCTTCATTTAACGATCTATAAGTGCTCTGTTGGAAAGACCATGTCTTTCTAATCTGTGATAGTAGGAACTGCCGATGCTGGAGAATCTGAGATAACAAGGTGCAGAGCTGGATGAACACAGCAGGCCAAGCAGCATCAGAGGAGCAGGAAAGCTGACATTTCGGGTCTAGACCCTTCTTCAGAAGGGTCTTTTTCTGAAGAAGGG
>NC_063364.1:31918085-31935453 GCF_021869965.1 Rhincodon typus | reverse complement strand
AGCTGGATGAACACAGCAGGCCAAGCAGCATCATAGGAGCGGGAAAGTTGACATTTCGGGTCTTTTTCTGAAGAAGGGTCTAGACCCGAAACGTCAGCTTTCCTGCTGCTCTGATGCTGCTTGGCCTGCTGTGTTCATCCAGCTCTACACCTTGTTACTTCTCTTTCTATTCTGTGTTTTTTTTTAAAATCTGGGGATTGAAATGAGAAAGAGCCGTTCTAAAGACCAGCATTTGAAAGAGTAGCTGCAGTTTTGAGAAGCATGTAACCTGACAGCCACCATAAGCATCCCATAAACAACAGTTTGATTAAGGAGTAATTGCAGATTTGCAAACAATTTTATTCACTCATGGCTCGGCCAACATTTATTGCTCATCCAGATGAGTTTTTTCCCCTCTGTTCATAACTTATCATGTTATCATGTCTGTTTGTTTGTCTGTGTGTGTGTGTGTAACAGGGAGTTTATAAGGGGATTAGAGTCTTGTAGTGTTACATGTTAATGGTTTATAACTGTTTATCTGTAGCTAGAATCTAATTGTTTGTGTTAAATAGTAATTCTTGCTCAGTACAGAATTCTGGTCTGTGTGTTTTTTTGTCAACCTGGGTCTGAAGGACTGGAAATTGAGGAATTTTACATACTTTATAAAATCTTTAACTTTGTGACGACTCTGGGGATAGAGGGGCTTGATTTCCAGTGAGGCATAACAATGGCTATGGCCTTTAACCTCGGGATTACGCTGAGTTTGTCATCTCATTGTGTGGAAACAGTGCCAATACTCAGCGAGGATTCTCTGGGTGTTTGATAACAGGTTCTGCTGCTAATTGACATGAGTGAGGCTGAGGAAAAGATCAGCACTGTCAGCTTGTGTTCAGCTTAAGGAATAACACCACAAAAGGTGAACAAAAGATTTTCATTTCCATAGCACCTGTCATGTCAGAACATTCCAAAGCATTTTACAGCCAATGAAGTGCATTTTTGAAAGAAATTTGTTGCTGTAATGTAAGAGATGCAGCGGCCATTCTGTGCACAGCAAGCTCCCACAAGCAGGAATGTGATAAATGACAGATAGTCTACATCAGTGACGTTTGTTTTGGGATAAGTATTGATCAGGACACAAGAGACAAGTATTCCAGTTCCTAGGAATTTAAGATTAACCCAATACTAACCTCCATCATAGATTTCACAATCACATTGAAGTGGACTAATTTTGGGAAAGTTGGCTGGAGTCTGCAGCTGGTTTATCCACATAGACAAATGTGAACAAAGGACTGAGAGACACAGGGTTCCATCTAATAACAAAGGAATATTAAAAACTGAAGTGGAAGGGGAGTGAAGGATATCAAAGGGAACAATAACAGCGAATGCAGTAAGTTCACTCAAACTTTGTTTTTATGTCAGACACAATTTGGTTCAATTTTAATAAAGTATACTTTCTGTGGATGCCTTAATTAATGAGGAAAGGAAAGCCCTTTTTTGTGGATAAGACAGAAGCTAGAGTTTGGGTTTGTGAGGCAATGTTCAATCTTTAATGAAGAGGGGAAGGAACTGCATGACCTTCTCGAGCCATTTTTTCACTCAGTTTAAACAGGAAAAAACCCCTTCGATTTCATAAAACAGTAATACACCAATTCTCTGTCATCCATTCACTACTAGGCAATGTCAGATTTCTGCTTTATTCAAAATCCTTCAGTTGTGACATAATTAAGAAAGGTTAGGATTTAAATAAGAAAGCATCTGGGTAGCTGAGAGTTTGGACTATATTATAGTCTCTGAAGCACAATACACCCCCATCTATCAGATGCACATGGAAGACCATGTTTGAGGAATGATGTGGAGGTGTAGGTGTTGGACTGGGGTGGACAAGGTCAGAAATTATACAACACCAGGTTATAGTCCGGCAGGTTAATTTGAAAACACAAGCTTTCGGAGCCATGCTCCTTCTTCAGGTGTCATTGTGAGAGGTGGCATCAGACACAGAATTTATAAATAAAAGATCAAAGGGTCACATCACTGATGAGGATGTATGAAACAAACCTAAGATGCTGTTAAATCTTTAATCAGTTAGAAGGTTTTAATTGATTAATATATATGTAAAGTCAGAAATTCTGGAATTTACATATACATATTAACCAATTAAAACCTTCTAACTGATTAAAGATTTAACAACATCTTAGGTTTGTTTAATACATCCTCATCAGTGGTGTGACCCTTCGATGATATTTTACTTATAAATTCTGTGTCTGATGCCACCTCTCACATTAACACCTGAAGAAGGACTGAGGCTCCGAAAGCTTGTGTTTACAAATAAACCTGTTGGATTATGAGTTCTGAGGATGGGTCACCGGATCTGAAACATTAACTCTGTTTTTTTCTTCACAAATGCTGCCAGACCTGCTGAGCTTTTCCAGCAACTTTGTTTTTGTTCCTGTTGGACTATAGCCTGGTGTTGTGTGATTTCTGACCATGTTTGAGGAAGACCATTTTTGCTATAGCACTTAGTTTCTCATTAGAGTTGCCAATTCTGATTAATTGTATTCCTGGAGGTTTCATCATGACTTGTCCTCCCAATCCAGCCATTAATTGGCCATTGCACCCACCCTTCTGAAATATTGCCTTCCTATGGCATTAGAGTTATTTTGCTTTCTAATATCCAATTGGACAGTTAGCCAAACTGCCTTCCCCTGCCATTTTCAATAGTTCAGATAAAGAGAAAAGGTTCAAGAAAACAGCAAAAAATCTTTTTTTAAATGTCATTGTGATTTTTCATCAGGTTTGTGCACAGCAGGGTCCTGGAAGGTGCTAGGCCAGTTCTCAATGGTCCTTTTCTGTCATTAGAAGAATTTGCCAATTGATACAGCATTTCATTAAGACCTTAATCTGCAGAGAGTTTGATCTGCATTTGGTTCCCAATTGCTGTATTCTCTGTTTGTCTCCTTTTTTTATTGTATTTTTTTTTGAGTTGGTGGTGCTCTGAAATGATGACTGATCTCACTCTCCCTGGTTTGCTCCATACTAGTTGCAGGTGAGAAGTTGGATCTTTTTTCTGTCATTTGCTACTCGTTAGGGTTCAGTGAGAACTCACATTCTCACCTTTCAAGCTGCACACAACCTCTTGGTCAACTTTCACCTGCAAAGAAAGACTTTGCAGATTTCCATCTGACAATCATTGTAGGTATATCAGAACAACTTGAGTATTGATTGAAGTGTCTCTATTCACTGGTTTTTAGAATAAATCTGTTGAAAAATGGATTGCCAGTTTTGTGTTTTTAGAGAGACACACGCAGAATGGTGAAAAATGTACTTTTTCCCCTTCACTCTTTTTTTCAGCAAAAGGCCCTCGGATAAATTCTGCTCCCCTCTCCACAACAACAACTTGCTGAATTTATATATAGGGTCATAGAACTATACAGCATGTAAACAGACCATTCGGTCCAACTTGTCCATGCCTGTCAGATATCCTAAATTAATTTAGTCCCATTTGCCAGCATTTGGCCCACATCCCTCTAAGCCCTTCCTTATCTTCTGAAATATAGTGGGATGCCCCAAGGGGTTTCACTGGAGTGTGTTAACCAGACGTTTGACTTTGTGCCACATAGAGAGAATGTAGAGCTAGTGAGCAAATTGTTAGTCACAGAGGTGGTTTATAGAGAATGCCTAGAACATATGCAAAGCTACGTTCTTCCTAATGATAATTTTCTGCTGCATGGACCTTTAAGGTAACCGGCTGTCCATTTGTCACAGTGCCAATCGGAAATTCAATGCTGGAACATAGCATCGCTGGCTGGACCCAGCGTTTATTGCCGTCCCTAGTCGCTCCTTGAAAAGGTGGGGGGTGAGCTGCCTTCTTGAACCGCCCGAGTCCATGTGCTGTAGGTCGACCCACAATGGCCTCAGGGAGGGAGTTTCAGGAGTTTGACCTGGTGTGCACAGAAAGTCCAAGTGGCTGTGCAGCCTCACAGCTCAGAGTGAACACTGGTGACAGGTATGTTAGCAGAGAGTGCTGGGAGAGAATACAGTCTACACAGCTGAAGCCAATCGTGGAGTGAAGGGGGACAAGCACAAGGCAGAAGATTTCAGGAAACATGGCAATCTTGGAGGGTTGTGGGGCTAAAGGAAATTACAGTGAGAAAAAGGGACAAAGTTATGGAGGAATTTGAAAACAGGCATGAGATTATAAAATCTGGAAGCAGATATAAGACAGTTCTCCCTCCCTCAGCTATCTCTTAATAAAGCAAATTAGCTCCAAGGAGGTGTCTGGTTAGGCTTTACAGGATTGTTTCCAAACTTGAAGCCACTCTCACTTGCAATCATGTATATTCATGCAGTCAAACACACACACGCACACACAGAAATGCACACTCACTCTCAATTCACACACACACATACATACACAGTCAGTTGAATATTGGTGTCTACTCCACATCAATCCTCAGGATAGTGGCTGTCTGGTTTGTGAATGCACACACCTGTACTCCACACACACATGACTGCTCAGAACGGAGGTCACATTATAAATGCTGGTCACCATTGTGAGCTTCATGACTTCACACACACACACACACATCAATGTGCACACACACACGCACATCAATGTGCGCGCACACACACACACGCATCAATGTGCACACACACATACACACACATACGCACATCAATGTGCGCACACACACACACACACACATCAATGTGCACACACACACACACCAATGTGCGCGCACACACACACACATTAATGTGCGCATGCACACACATCAATGTGCACGCGCGCACACACACACACACATCAATATGCACACACACACACATCGATGTGCACAGACATACAATGACACAGACAGACACACACGTACACAGCCACACTTTAACACCTGCAAAGATGAAGTTTTCATTTAACAATCTTATTTCCAGTTGGCCCAACTTGCCAGCTGCAGCAGTTAAAAGCGTCTCCTCCTGAACAATTTCAGATTGTTTTCACATCTAGACGGTTATGAGGATCCAGTTTGACTTCACTTTCAATTTTCTGCAAATTGTGACTTCCATTTCTTTTAAAATATTTTAAAAAATGTTTTTCTTTGCTTATCTCTTTTTCTATTATTTTCATTGTGATGGGAAGAATTTAATTATCCATTTTTATTTATATTATTATCAATTCTATTCCCCTATTAAAACACTTAGCTCCACGCTTGGTTGGAAATAGTTTGATGTCTTGCCAGATCTGCTTGGAAACTTCCCTGCTTCCATATAGTCTGCTCGGAGTGAGAGAAGTGAAATGAAGAAAAGAGCATTTTGTTACCATTGCCAGCTGATTGTTAGGTTACAAAGAAAAACACTTTCTGAAATGGTCTCCTAGGGGCTGTTGCTGCCTGACACCCCAGCTGGTTTTCCAGGAATGTACAGCTAAGGACATGATGACACAGTGCGCTCCCTGGACACTGCAGTAGGTTTCCTGCTCACTCTGACCTGCACAGGTTCCTGGTCCAGCAATGCTTTAAAAGTGAGATTTCAAATCCTTCCAGGACCTGGTCCTACCACCTCCTTCTCTAGCCTTCTGCAGCCTGACCACCCTCTGAGGTCCCTGCACTCTCTAACACTGACATCTTGTGCTAGCCACCATTGGGGCCCAGCAGGGACCAGACATTCTCTTATTCTCCCTGTACACCCATCTCCTCTAGAAATCTCCCTGTACAGTTCTTCATATCTCTGGAACTCTCCCCGTATGCCTCTCCCTTCTCCTCTTCTCTGGAATTCTCTCTGAATGCCTCTCTACTTCGCTGGAATTCTCTCTATACGCCTCTCCACTTCCTTGGAACTCTCCCTGTATGTCACTCCACTACTAAGAAATTTTCCCCATAAACTTCTGCATGCCTGTCGAATTAGCCTGCATTGGTCTCCACTTCTCAGCTTCTCTCTCCACTTTGAAGAAGCTGCTTTAAATCTAGCACTTTGAAAACTGACTCAGTCTTAAATTATGCTTGTGAATTGCTGCCATGAAGCCATTAGGATGTTTTATATTAGTCACAAAACCTCTGACTTTGTAACTGAAGGGCAGAAAAAAACACCAATTGCTGAATAACGTGCTCAGAAGGAGTTTGTCAAACTTCCAACCACCTAGCTTGAGGTTTAATGAGGGTAGGCAGCTTATTGGTTGAATAATGGTGCCATCTCTCTCTTTCATTTGTTGTGAGTGTTTTTCCCATCCCTAACTGCCCCTTGAACTTAGCAACTTGCTGGGACATTTTGGAGTCAACTGCATTTCTGAGAGTCTGGAGTCACCTGGAGGTCAGACTTGGCAAGAACGGCAGATTTCCTTCCCCGAACAATTTTCATGAACTGAATGTAGCAAACACAGAGAATTACTGGAGAAACTCAGCTGCCAGAGAGAAAGAGATAGCAAGAACTGCAGATGATGGAGTCTGAGTCAATACAGTGTTGGAGCTGGAGGAACACAGCAGGTCTGGCAGCATCAGAGGAGCAGGAAAGTCAATGTTTTGGGTCAGGAACCTTCATCAGGACTTATAGAAAGAGACTTAACATTTCAAGTCTAATATGACTTCTCTTTGGAAGACTCTAGGTGTTAACTCCGTTTCTCTCTCTTCCCAGATGTTGCCAGAGCTGCTGAGTTTTTCCAGGATTCTCTGTGTTTGTGTCACATTTCCAGAACCCGCAGGATTTTACCTGCAATGAACTGGATGAAATTTTACAACAATCAATATTAATTGTCATAATGGGGAAGAAACCAGAATATAAACAAAACCCTTGCTATAAAATCCTGTCATCAACTGAATAAGATATTGCAGTCAGAGCATTTGATAAATACAAGTTTTCAAAAAGTACCATAAATATAGCAAAATTGCCTGAATATTGAACGGTTCAGCTGGGCCTAACATTTTTAAAATATACAGCCAAGTCTGAACTTACTTCAGAGTAATAACTGTGTAACCCAAATGTAAAACTTCTTTCCAAATACTATCAGTAACGACAGAGGAAGTGTGATGTATTTATTCTGGGGATTGAAGAGGCTTTCATGCAGCTATCAGTGCTGGGGAAAAAGAAAACTGTGATCCATTTAAGTTTACATTCAGTGCCAGCATCAAATATTTCCCGATCAGGTACGGCACAGGTCAGGGCAACCTCCTCTTCTTACAACTTGCATCTTAAACAAAAATTCGGAGGAACACTCTTGGATTGCACACGAAGGCCAGGCTTGTGGGCCCTCTGATTGAGTCTGTAGTCTCTGCTCACTTCAGGGCAGTCTGCTCAATCAGCTTGTTCCCCTGAAAACTGGGATTCTATCTGCTTGGTACTGCTTCTCTGTTTGGAAATGGCAGAGATAGACAGATAGATAGATAGATCGATCCACAATGGGAGCAGAAGGAGAATGCAGATAGAATATTTCACCTCATTAATCAGGTCTGACTTTGGAATTAGATGCCACAGGTGAAAGAGTCCAGTTTAATTGTACGGAGAAAGGAGAGAAGTCTATTTTAATTACAGCAACAGATTGTCTCCATGCTCGAGAACGTTTCATCATTCAGTTTATAATCTATGGTCCATGTTTCTTATCTTTGTGTTAATACTGTAACGTAATAGACCACGACAGCCACATACTCAGTGATTACTGAGGTGAGAATTCCCACTCGAAGCACAGTCACACCTCACAGTGAGTAACAGCTGCTTGTGATGTGGCCAGTGTCACTAACCAGGACAATGATACATTTTGTCTTAATCTAGCTGAGTTTTAAACACTGGAACATACTCCCAGCTTCTCCAGCCTTGCTAATAGCTGTCCCCATTTGCATACTACTTGAATTATTGCAATCTTTGTCGAGAGTGATGTATTGCACTAACCTAATCCATAATGAATTCCCAGCTCCAAACTCCATTCTGTCCAGAGATGTGCAGTTTCTGGGCAGTTGGCACGTCAGAGAAACTATGTGGTGCTGCAGAAATTCTCAGGAGCCACAATGCAGGTGTTAATTTAGCTAAAGTCACAGATTTACACAAAACTGAGATTGTGTGCCTCACAGAAAGAGCTGGTGCTGTTGTGATATACAGAGTGACAACAATCAATGGAAAGAGAGAGTAATTGCCTCCAGGACAAGCAGTGGGCAGGTTTTTAGTAATTGGGAGTTAGTCAGCCATCCAGATGTGGCTGATTGAATTTTGATCATGTCTCTGTCCCAACTCAGGAACCCCTGAACCTTTGGTCCACTAAAGACCACCTGCATGTGTATGGAGCGAGAATACAGTAGGTCACAGACAGACCCCTCAGCCTTGAGGAGCTGTCACTGAGCAGGGACTTCAAACACAAAGGATTTTTCGATGTAGTTGACTCTTGAGGACCCTAGACAATGTTTGAGAGTGTGTAATGACAGGAACCTGACTGAAGGACAAGGCTGAGCAGATTATATGCATGAGGTAAACTCTGAATTAGCATTAGTGCCTAGAACCATCTTGTAGTATGCAAGAGAGGAAGTCAAGGGGCCAAAACCTGAAGCACATGATAGATCAGATCATAGCAATGTAGGAACGTGGAGCAGGTCATTTGGCCCATCAAGCTGGCGCTGCCATTCAACTAGATCATGGCTGTTCTTCTACCTCCATGCAACTTTCCCATACCATCACCGGATATCCCTTGGTGTCTTTATTATCGAAACATCTATCGATTTCTATCCTGGACATACTCAATTACTGAACATCCACAACCCTCTGAGGTAGAGAATTCCAAAGATTCACTGCCGTCTGAGTTTAGAAATTCCTTTGCCTCTTAGCCCTAAATGCCTACCTCCTTATTCTCAGACCACACCCATGACTCTGGAACAACATTCCCCTGCCCCCCGCCCACCAAGCAAAGGGAAACATCCCTCCCGCTTCTACCCTGTTGAGTGCTGTAAGAGTTTTATACGTTTCTATGAGATCACCTCTCATTCTTCTAAACTCTAGAGAATACAGACCCAGTCATCTCAATCCTTCCTCACAGACAATTCCATTAACCCAGGAACTGGTCCAGTGTACCTTTGCTGCACTCCCTTGATGGCAAGAATATTTGTCCTTAGGAAAGTAGGTCAAAACAGTACACAGTACTCCTGGTGTGGTCTCACCAAGGTTTCATACAGCTGTAACAAGACTTCTTTACTCCCATACTAAATCTCTTGCATACTACAAGATGGTTCTAGGCACTAATGCTAATTCAGAGTTTACCTCATGCATATAATCTGCTCAGCCTTGTCCTTCAGTCAGGTTCCTGTCATTACACACTCTCAAACATTGTCTAGGGTCCTCAAGAGTCAACTACATCGAAAAATCCTTTGTGTTTGAAGTCCCTGCTCAGTGACAGCTCCTCAAGGCTGAGGGGTCTGTCTGTGACCTACTGTATTCTCGCTCCATACACATGCAGGTGGTCTTTAGTGGACCAAAGGTTCAGGGGTTCCTGAGTTGGGACAGAGACATGATCAAAATTCAATCAGCCACATCTGGATGGCTGACTAACTCCCAATTACTAAAAATCCTTTTGTGATATCTGGCCAATCCACCATTTGCTTTGCAAATTGCTTGCTGTAGCTGTGTACTGGCTTTCAGTGACTCAGGAGCAATGACACCAAGATGCTTTCAGACCTCAACACCTCCCAGTCTCTCACCGTTTCAGAAACACTCTGAATTTCTTTGTTCCACCAAAGTAGATAACTTCACTTATTTCCACTATAAACAATATCTTATACTCTCAAGAGGGAGGAAGGTGGACTCTGTCTTAGAGACAGGGCTACAATATATTAACTCTGATTTCTTTCTGCTGTTATCCCTGTTGGTTTGAAATACAGTCACGTACAAATGTCCTTCCTGATCTGCCAGGGTCATTTGACCTCTACCACAGGGGACAAACACAACAGGCAGCCAGCTGAGAGGCACTTCAGTAAAGACTACATTCTGGAAAGACTGTTGCTGACTGAGCTCAGAACACTGCCTGTGACACAGATATGGGAGAGGAGGCAGACAATGTCAAATGGCAATTTAATTACTTTGGGAAAAAAAATCTAAGAGAGGCAAGCTCAGACAGCAGCAATTTCGTGATAGGATGTTACACAGGCAGACTGAAACCAAGGAATGAGGTGGTAACCTGACATAATGTTTAGAGAAAAATGTCATTTTGTACAATCCTGTAGAGAATCCATAGTGGAGGCTTAAATGACATTGACAGGTATTGTATGTGACTATAATACCGCAAATCTCTTCACTTAATATTGCCAATGCTACATCCACCCACACATTCAATAGAAGGAACATGACCTGTGTGTATCATATTGTATTGTTCGGCAGCACCTTACAATTTGCTGTACAACTGTTTTTAATGACAATTAGCACCATGACTCCAGCCCCTCCACATTGTACATTAGTCAGAATGACACATAATCTCCCACCTAGACTTTTGAAAAATGAAAATAAAATAGGATTAAAAAATTCAAGTATGTAAAAGTTCTGTGCTGCCCTGCAGCAACACCAAGGACAGATTAAAGGATGCTGGTCCGACGCAGCAGCACCACATTGGCATCTTCTGCCTTCCCACCACTTGTGCCATTAAATACAGCTTTTGCAATTTTTAAGAAAACTCACAAAAATGGAACTTGCCAAGCTGCTTTCAGGAGACACGTGCCTGTGTTATTAATGGGAGAGGTGTCATTCTTAAAGATTAGGAGCACCACTTAGTTGAAAATACAGTATGTATCTATAGCAACCACTAGGCCTCAGACCTTGTGGAGCAATCCTGACACTGTTAGGATTGTTGTCCTGTCAAAATGGATGCATAAACAAGAACACTGAAAGAAAGAACAAAAACAGAAGTTGCCGGAAAAGCTCAGCAGGGTATTGCAGCATCCGTGAATAAAAACTAGAATTAACATTTCGGGTCCGGTCACCCTTCCTCAGAACAGTTCTGAGGAAGGGTTGCTAGAATCGAAACGTTAACTTTGATTTTTCTTCACTGACGCTACCAGACCTGCTGAGCTTTTCCGGCAACTTCTGTTTTTGTTCCCAATTTACAGCATCCGCAGTTCTTTCGGTTTTTATTTTATACTGAAAGAAAGATTCTTCCTTATATATACGTATATATATAGAACAAGTAACTTCTTACAAATCTCTCTTTTTCCTGAATTGCTTTTGTGCCTTTCAGTCCCTGTAATCTCTTTATTTCCTTGCATTTTTTTTAGAAGTTTGTTTTTGTTGTGTTGGTGTCAGTTTCTCATCTCCTTGACACGCGTTCGTTGCCACGGTCTCGTACCCCATGTGACCGACACGTTTGGCAGCATTGTGCCTGCACTGTTTGAAGGTAGCACCGGCCCAAGAGCTTAAGGGTTTGGCAGAAGGCAAATGTCAACCGATCTCGCTCACAGATGTGACCTAAAGGATAGGAAAAATATAAACATGCATACATCAGTTAGTGCAAAGTAACCAGTCCTCATTCTTTTCCTCTCACTCTCCTTCCTCTGTTTTGTAATTCTGTTACCAGTTTGTAGTCCACCCAGGGGGCTACCATGAGACCAAGGAAATTAACCCAAGTCTATAAGGGACCAAATGGAAATCTCCCTCTGGCAAATGACTGAGACAAGGGAGATACCTTCCATCAATTGTAGGGCAAGGGATGGAGGCAAGTCTCCCCCTCTAGCACAGTGAGTACAGGATGGAACCTGCAGTAAGTTGAGACCTAAACTCGTGAAAATGAATAATAACAGGCTTTGCTGAACATATACAGAAGATGATAATGGAGGACATCATTTGGAACCAGGGTCAAGCTCCATGTGATGTGGCATCACTACAACATAGCTCCTTTTACACATGCTCAGTAGTTATAGAATAAAGATGTAATTCCATCTACTCTACGGAGCCCACAGTGCTGCCATCATTCTGCACCACACTCTAACTGTCTAGCCAACTGAGCTAACCAACTCCTGTTGTGAAAACCACAAGAGTTCTGATAACTTGCATAAGGAGAAACTAACTCCTTAGGCATGAGGGTTGGTGAACCAGAAGATATAAAGATTCAGTAACTGGCAAATGAGTTGGAAGGAGGATGAGGAGCAGTTTTTTGTTTACATACTGAGTTGTGGTGTGGAATGTGATTTCTGAGAGCATGGTGGGAGCAGACTCAATAGAGACTTTTTTAAAAAAAGTTGGATAAATACTTGGAGGGGAGAAAATTGAAGGGCTTTGGGAAAAGAGCAGAGAGTGGAGCTATTGGTTTGTTTCTACAAAGAGGGTGGTATTGTTGTGATGGGCAGAATTGTCTCTTTTGGGGCTATAAGATTTTAATAATAAGCCAACATTTCTCTGGAGAAGAAAAACAAACCCTCACACTTGTTCTTTCACAACTTCAGGATGTTTTAAAGGGTTTCAGAGCCGATGAAGTATTTGTGAAGTTAGTCACTGTTTGTAATGTTGGAATTACAGCGATCCTCTCAGCAAGCTCACGCAAAAACAAGTTGATATTGGCCTGATATCCTGTTTTAGCAACATTGGCCTGCAAGGCCTGAAAGAGCTGGTTAAAGGTGTCTGTGCTGGTAAAATCTCCTTCTCACAGACACCAGAGACTCATTTAAATATACAGCTAACCAATCTTTGACACCACACCCAGGCATCTCCTGCTTGTTCCTCTTTGATTTATTTTATCCCTCTCCCTTTTCTTTTACCCTCAGTACCCTTTGAACATTTTCAGTTAGAAGTAGGTACGGACTCCAAATTATGATTCTATAACAATGCAATGGAGGAGTCTTTAGTCGATTCTAAGCTTTCTGCAGAAATGAATTAAATTGACACACTTGTGTTTTAATGGCTAGAGATTGTTTTAATCTCTGAAGAATTTTGACCGAGTATCACACTTCCTGAAAAAAATGTGGCTTTTTCATTTTTTCCTATTTATTTAACAGATGGCACCAGGAGAGAAGGGTTTTTTTTCATTTGATGATAACAACAGCCAATCTATCCGCCACTTCCTTCTCAAATGGACCTGGATTTTTTCGGCACAATTGTATAAATACATCATGGGCAGACAGATCCTTAACAATCACTTCAAAAAAATACCAAGTCTATTTGGCTACTCTTAAACCCCTCAGGGTGACCCAAACCTGCTGGTCTTGTTCCTTTTGTAAAACAAAGAGCAAAAACAACAATTTCTATTTAGGTAGAACTGCTACCCACACAAAAAAAATCACAAAGGATTAGTGATAACACAGTGTGGAGCTGGAGGAACACAGCAGGCCAGGCAGCATCAGAGAAGCAGGAAAGCTGACGTTTCGGGTCAGGACCCTTCTTCAGAAAAGGATTAGGGAACAAGTTTCGAGACTGACAAAATCAGTTTCAGGGATTAAGGAGAGAGTTTCAGGGAGTCGGGTTGAATTTCCTCAGGGCAGCCCTCTAGATCTACGCTATCCTCAGGAAAGTCCCTCCATCACAAGGTCAGAATTAGGGACGTTTGCCGATGAATGCAGAATGTTCCGCATCATTAGCCACTCTTCAGATACTGAAGCAGTCTGTGTTCATACCCCACAACATCTGGACAAGATTCAGGCTTGGTCTCACAAGTAAAACTTCACATCTACGTCACTCAAATGTTCTTTTTCTTTATTCATTAATGGGATGAGGGCGTCACTGGGTAGGCAGCATTTATTGTCCATCCCTAATTACCCAGGGGGCAGTTCAGAGCCAACCACATTGCCCTGGGTCTGGAGTCACATGTAGGCCAGACCAGGTAAGGATGGCAGTTTCCTTTCCCAAAGGACTTTAGTGAACCAGGTGGGTTTTTCCGACAATTGATAATGGATTTGTGGTCATCATTAGATTCTTAATTCCAGATATTTTATTGAATTCAAATTCCACCATCTGCTGTGGTGGAATTCGAACCCAGAACAGGCCCCCAAAATCTAGGTCTCTGGATTAACAGCCTGGCGATAATACCACGAGGCCATCTCCTCCCCTAGTGGACAATATCCAACAAGAGAAAGTTTAACGGCCATCCCTTGACATTCAATCATCAGAATCAACATCATTGACATCACCGTGGACCAGAAACATAACTGGACCAGCCAAATATATGCTTTGGCTATTGATAACTCATAGGCTGGGAAAACTGAGGTGAACTAATTACTTCCTGTCTCCTTGTCCGTAAGAGACAAGTCAGGGGTGTGATGGAATACTCCTCCATTGCCTGAATGAGTGCAGCGTCCAACAACACTCAAGAAGCTCAACATCATCCTTTACTTCCTCCCTCCTCACTATCAAGGCTCCAGACACATCTTGAAGGTGAAGCTGAGCTTTACCTGCACTTTGCTGACTCCGGTCTATTGCACTCGCTGCTCACAACGTGGTCTCCTCTACACTGGGGAAACAAAGCACAGGCTATATAACTGCTTATGCAGAACGCCTACATTCTGCCCGCAACAAAGACCCTGAGCTTCAGTTGCCTGCCATTTCAATAAGAGAGCGGTGGGTGTGTGGAATGCACTGCCAGCAGTGGTAGTGGAGTCAGATACTTTAGAGACTTTTAAGTGGCTCTTGGATAGGCACATGGATGATAGAATAATATAGGGTATGCAGGGTAGTTTGATCTTCATAGGATAGTAGGTCGGCACAACATCATGGGCTGAAGGGCCTGTACTATGCTGTATTGTTCTATGTTCTATGTTCAACACTCCACCCTCTTCCCTGGCCAATGTGTTCTTCTCAGGCTTGCTGCAGTACTCCAGCGAAGCTCAGTGTAAGAACAGCACCTCATTTTCCCCATGGGAACTCTGCAGCCTTCTGGGCTCAATATTGAGTGCAACAATTTTAGGGCTTGAGACCATGTCCTTACCCCAAACCCCACACACCAGGCCTTGTCATCACATGTGCTGCTACCACACACAACCCATTGTCAGCCACTAATTGTCCCCGTTAGCAGCTATTCATTCCCCTGACTGACCTTTACCCACTCCTTTATCATCCAACTGTTTTTCTCTCTTTTTGGGCTCTATCTCTACATATCACTTACTGTCCCCACTCCTGCCTCCCCATCTTCTGCATAAGTATCAATGCTTTTCCTAGCTACCAACAGTTCTGAAGTTGGTTCACTGGACCTGAAATGTTAACTCTGCTCTCTCTCCACAGATGCTGCCAGACCTGATGAGCTTTTCCAGCAATGTCTGTTTTTGTTTTTGTACCATCCAGAACAATGCAGCCTGCTTGACTGACACCTCATCTACCTTCAATATTCACTCCCTCTCCCACCAAAGCACAGTGACAGCAGTGTGTACTGTACACAAGATGCACTACAACAACTCACCAAGGCTCCTTCTTCAGCACAATCCAAACACACAATCTCTACCAGCTTGAAGGACGTTCCTCTCCAAGCCACTCACCATCCTGACTTGGAAACATATCACCGTTCCTTCAGTGTTGCTGGGTCAAAAATCCAGGTACTCCATCCCTAATAGCACTGTAGATTTACCTACAACACCCCCAAAAACAGCAGTATGGATAACAATTGCCATCAAAGCCCATATGAAATAATAATTTTAAATAATTCCCAACGAGAGTTAGAAGAAGTCAAAGTGAGAAACTTGGAGGAAATGATCCTGAGTCGCAAGACAGGATTATTGAAGTTCAGAAGGGGCCTCTTCTTTTAAACAAACAAATCCATTACAACAGATGCGTTTTAACATTTAAACAACTTGCTTTATGTTGTTAACCCCGGATTGAAGATCAAGAACTTAATGATGGCAGCAGTAGGACGGTGTGTCACAAAAGGAGAAGGTACGTAGCTGTTTAGAATTGACAAGCATCTGGCAGAAAGCTGCACACTTTCTGACACTTCTCATTCCGAGAGGGGCTCAAACTCACACCGACAGCTCTTTTTCTACTTCAGAAATTACTGACTGACCCTGAGTTTCTAAGCTGCAAGAATGCAACTTTGATTCTCCGGGGGAATAGTGGTGAATTAACAAATCAAGTCAAGGTTCAGCTGTCAGTAAATTGGACCAGTGCCTCCTGCTGTTTTTATTGACCTACACTGTTTCTGGCTAACTGCAGGAATTGGAGTGAGACCTGATATTAACATACCAGGGCACTGAGGTATAATGGCAGCTGCATGTTACACAGCTACAAACACCATGATTAATCCGAAGAAGCCAAGAAACCCTTTAGATCCCTCTCTGTTAGCACCCCCCCACCCACCACCAAACACTTCAATCCTCTCTCCTCTCCTGATTCATGCTGGGCTGTAGTCTTGCCCATTCCCCTCTGCCCTGCCCATTGTCCTATTGTCATGTTTTTGTCCAGACAGCACATAATGGCGGACTCATCCAAAGGATGGGGGAAGATGACTTCAGTTCCATCTCTACCTCCCAACCACAGAAAGGCGCGTTGATAGACAACGCATTTAGTGCAGCTAGTTACTCTGACGACATCTGAAGAACATAAAAACATAAGGAATAGTAGAAATAGGCCATTCAGCCCTTCAAGCCTGCTCCACCATTTTATCAGACCAAGGCTGAACTTCTAATTCAACTCCAATTTCTGGCTAAACCCCAAATATGGTAATAAAACCAAGAACTGCAGATGTTGCAAATTGGAAACAAAAACAGAAAGTGCTGGAGAAACTCAATGGGTCTGGCAATTTCTGTGGAGAGAGAAACAGAGTTAACATTTTGGGTCCAGTCTGACCCTTCATCAGAACAACAACAGCACAAAGTGTCACAAAGTAAGTTATTTGCTTTAATATGGAATAATTTAAATGATAAAAATACTCGAGGAGTGAGCATCCACTGCTCTCTGGTGAAGAGAATTCCAAAAATTCAAAGTCGCCTGCGTGAAAATATTTCTCCTGTTTCTAAAGCTAATGGACCAAATCTTTACTGAGACTGTAATACTTGGTAAAAACTGAAAGAACTGCAGATGCTGTAAATCAGGAACAAAAACAGAAATTGCTGGGAAAGCACAGCAGGTCTGGCAACATCTGTGGAGAAACATTTCAGGTCCGTTGACCCTTCCTCAGAACTCCCAAAACAGACCCGGAACGTTAACTCTGATTTCTCTCCACAGATGCTACCAGACCTGTTGAGCTTTTCCAGCAATTTTGTCCTTGTTTCTCTAATTCTTGGTTCCTGATTCTACTATGATTATATCACGAGCTGACAGAGCAATTGTAACCTCACAATACCTCTGTCTGAATAAGAAATGGATTCTCATTTACTCATAAATTGTGGTATTATTTGCCTCTGCTCAGTGTAGAAATCCAACAGGTAGGTTTAATTTCCTTTTCCCTTGTGGAGCACACACATACAATCAAACTGGAGATAGTAGGAACTGCAGATGCTGGAGAATCCAAGACAACAAGGTGCAGAGCTGG
>NC_063364.1:31907825-31917685 GCF_021869965.1 Rhincodon typus | reverse complement strand
TGAAGGGTCTAGGCCCGAAACGTCAGCCTTTCTGCTCCTCTGATGCTGCTTAGCCTGCTGTGTTCAACCAGCTCTGCACCTTGTTGTCTATAATCAAACTGGATTTGTTTCTGCAGATGTCCCTTTAGACTCAGAAAGTTGAACTAAACTTTTGTTTTGACTGGGTCTAAGGAACTGGCGGCAGCATCTTTCGACCATAAATATCAGACAAGAATTTTCTGGAAGTGTGAGCTGATAACAGCACAATGAATGCAACAAGGTATCTGGGACATTAGTAAACAGCAGAGACAGTTAAATCAACCTGCAAGGTTTGGAGATTCACAACTCACAGCTGGTTGAAACATTAAGATGCTGTGCAGTATTAATGGCTAGTTACATTTCCAACAGGGCTGGCCCACTCTTTCAGATTCCTGCAATGCAGGTCACTCAGCCTGTCATAAGGATAACCAGTGGTGTCCCGTACTTTTGCATAAACTGACTGTGTGGAATGAATCTGCATTCCAAAAACTTCTACAAAAGTTTAGTTCAACATTCTGAGTCTAAAGGTACATCTGCAGAAACATTGCAGATAGAGGCTATTTGGCCAATCGAGTCTGTACCAACCACCTGAAGAGCATGGAGTTGTTGGTTGGCTCGCCGAGCTGACTGGTTTTCATGCTCGTCTCCCTTCTAGGTGATATTGTCAGTGCTGTGTAGCCTCTGTTGAAGCGCTGTTGTTCTGTCCCACTCTGAATTTATATGGTGTGGTCTGTCACATCTGGAGTACTGTGTGCAGTTATGGTCTCCTGACTTGAGAAGAGATATACTAGCACTGGAGGGGGTGCAGAGGACATTCACTCAGTTGATTCCAGAGTTGAGAGGGTTGGATTATGAGGACAGACTGAGTAGACTGGGATTATACTCATTGGAATTCAGAAGAATGAAGGGAGATCTTATAGAAACATATAAGATTATGAAGGGAATAGATAAGATGGAGGCAGGGAGGTTATTTCCACTAGCAGGTAAAACTAGGTCTAGAGGGCATCGCCTCAAAATAAAGGGAAGCAGATGTAGGACTGAGGTCAGAAGGAACTTCTTCATCCAAAGGGTTGTGAATCTGTGGAATTCCCTGCCCAGTGAAGCGGTTGAAGCTACCTTGCTGAATGTTTTTAAGGCAAGGCTAGATAAATTTTTGAACAGTAAAGGAATTAAGGGTTATGGTGAGTGGGCGGGTAAGTGGAGCTGAGTCTCAAAAAGATCAGCCATGATCTTATTAAATGGCGGGGCAGGCTCAAGGGGCCAGATGGCCTACTCCTGCTCCTAGTTCTTATGTTCTTATCTTCTTATGTCATGGTGAGCTGTCTTGTTTCTGGTTTTGTACTGTAGTGGTATGTAGATGAAGTCTATTTCAACATGTTTATTAATTGCATCGGTGGTTGACAACCAGGCCTCCAGGAATTCTTATGCTTATCTTTATCTTGCTTGTCCTAGTATTGTAAATTGGTCCCAGTCAAACTGATGTCCTTCTATGTCACAGTGTATTGAAACAAGGGACCCCATCTACTTCCACTACAGTACAAAATCATAAACAAGACTGTACACCATGACAGACCGGACGATATAAATTCAGGGACAGATCAGCAGCACTTCAATGGAGGCTACACAGCACTAACGATGTCACCTAGAAGGGAGACGAAACATTTGCATGAAAACCAGTCAGATCGGCGAACCAACCAACAACTCCAAATGCAACCTGAGCTACAGATCTTCGTTAAATCATTAAATGTGAAGAGCACCCTACTCAGACCCTTCCCCAACCCACATTTCCATGGCCAATCCACCTAACCTGCACATCTTTGGACTGTGGGATTATACCGGAGCACGCAGACAAAGCCCACGCAGACACAGGGAGAATGTTTGTGTGGAGTTTGCACAGTCACCTGAGGGTGGAATCGAGTCTGGGTCCCGGCTGCTGTGGGGCAGCAGTGCTAACCTCTATGCTGCCCTTGATTGGAAGGTCGATCAGGAGTAAGGGGAAAGCTGTGAGTTTAGGCCTGCACTCCATGAGATCTTAAGGTGCTGGACCTTACTCTAACCTAATCAATATGGCATCGTCAGATTTAATGGATCTTAATGTGGTCTCCAATCAGAACCCTTTCAGCATCATCAACTCACATTAGTTTTTGGAGCTAAACTGTACCGAGAAAAGTCTAATGAGATGATGCTTCACTCCAGCAAATTCCACCCCCATATCTTCTTTCTTTAGGGAACCTGTGATATTATGTTGCTCAGAACAGCTGGCAAATGGTTTAATCATTTACACTGACAGGTACAGGTGACAGCGGATTCCCTTTAAAAGGTCACCAGTGGAACACTAGAAGGTGTTAACAAGCCAGAAGTGAAGAGAGGCCAAATTACTGAAGAAGTGATGAAGGTGAGAGGAAATAAATCCTCCAGATCATGGGGTATGAGACAAAGAGGAATGCTTTAATGTACTGCAGTCCTGGCACTGCCAACTTAGTGAGAGAGAGTCACTGAGAGAGCTATGGTGGTTTCCCTTTACTCTGTTACAGGCCATTGAACAAACCAGAAGTGCTTTGAAAGGATGCATTTATTATGGGGCACACAAGACACATTGGGCACTGACAAAACATTTAATCATTCACTCGTACGCAAAATAAAAACAGCTTTTCCAAAAGGTTAGCCAATGGTGTCTTAGCAACTACAGAGACAGAATAAGTAACTTTTAATTCTTCTTCACCCAAAATCTGAAAAAAATTTGCATTGTAATTTTGGGCTGAGAGACATAGAAAATAGGATCAGGAGTGGGCCATTCAACCTTTTGAGCTTACTACGCCATTCAATATGGTCATGGCTGATCAATTAACTCAATCTCCTATTTTTGCTTTCTCCCCATTCCCTTTGATCTCTTTAGCTCTAAGAACTATATTTAACTTCTTCCAGAAAACAGTCAATGTTTTGGCCTTGACTGCTTTCTGAGGCAGAGAATTTCTCAGACTCACCACTCTCTTAAGAAGAAATTTCTCATCTCAGTCCTATCCTGTATCCTTTGAATGTGACCCCCAGTTCTGTACTCCCTGGTCATTGGGAACATCGTTCCTGTGTTTACCCTGTCTAGGTCTGTTAGAATTTTGTAGGTTTTTTTATAAGATGCTTTTTAAGAAGTTGGAGTCTAAAAGGAGAAAGTGTTATGTTAAAACCAACATTTGAAAGGGTGGCTGTATGTTTTAAAACAGGTAGCCTGAGACCCATCCTATGCATCATGTAAACAACTGCTTGAACAAACAGTAATTCATATTTAAGTTGCAGATTGTTTGAAGCTGAGTGAAGTACTGATGGAATTTTTGCTGGCAATATGATGCCAATTGGTCTATGGACTAGTGACCAGTTATTGATGATAGAGACCTTTTGCCTGACAACAATTATGTGATTGGTTCACAGGTAACTGAGCAGCTTAGAGCTGGGACCAAGTTACAGATAGAGAAAAGTATTCAGTTCTTCCCTAGCGCAGGAGCAGTCTCTCTGTTCTCTGCAGTGAAAGCTCACTGTAAACCTTAAAAAAAAAGTTTATCTTTCCTGCCGTAGTTGTTGTAAGCTGTAAATTCTAACTGATAAGGTAGACTCTTTGTAAGTGATCCAGCCACCTGGTGTCCCTTACCAACCAGTGGAAGCATCTGGAGAAAGATGACTGAAGAAATGACAAGCTGAAGAGTCACAAAGGTCATCTCAACACCAGAACCCGGGAACAAAGGTTCCTGAACGTCTTTTCCATTTTTTCCCTCTGCCCATAACTTATTTAATCTTATCTGTTTGTCTGTCTATGTGTATGTAAGGGGGACTTTATAAGAGGATTAGAGTTTTAATTTGTAGTCATAGAGTCATACAGCATGGAAACAGACCCTTTGGTTCAACTAGTCTATGCCAACCATGTTCCCAAACTAAACTAGTCCCAACTGCCTGCATTTGGCCCATATCCCTCTGAACCTTTTCTATTCATGTACTTATCCAAACGTCTTTAAAATGTTGTAACTGTACCAGCGTCCACCACTTTCTCTGGCAGTTCATTCCACACACTAACCACTCTGTGTGTAAAAAAGTTACCCCTCATGTCCTTTTTAAATCTTCCACCTCTCACCTTAAAAAAATGTCCCCTTGTTTTGAACTCACCCACCTTATTTATGCTCCTCATGATTTTATAAACTTCTATAAGGTCACCCCTCAACCTCCAAAGTGCCAGTGAAAAATGTCTCAGCCTATCCAAACTCTCCTTATAATTCAAACCCTCCATTCCCAGCAACATCCTCATCAATCTTTGGTATATAACTGTTTAGTTGTAGCTAGAGTCTAATTACTTGTAATAAATAGTGATTCTTGTTCAGTACAGACACCTGGCCCATGCTTTCTATCAGCCTGGGCCTGAAAATCAGGTGAACTGGGGAACTTTGTGTACTTATTTTAAAATCTTTAAAATTTTGTGACAACTCTGTGCATAGTGGAGATCAGTTTCCAGCATGCTTTCCCAGTGCAGTGTGACAGTGTTCTTTGGAACTTTGTTTACCAACTTCAAACTGTTTCTTGACAACAACATTATTGCAATCCATTTTGGTCTCCTTACCTAAGGAAGAATATAACTTATTTAAGAGAGAGAACATTGGTTTAAGAGATTGATTTCTGGTGAGGGAAGGGTGTCCAAAGCAGAGAGGTCGTGTAGATGGGATCTATATTTTCTGGATTTTTAGAAGAACGATCTACAACCTGCCTACTTGGAACTTACAAGCTGGTGAATGCTGGCCAAAAGCACCCTGTCATTTGGGGAACTCTAAGGTATTGTATTGCATTGTAAGTGATTTAAGGATGACAATGCACTCTGATGATTCCAATGGAACATGGAATGGTTGAGGAAGGGCTAGGGTTGAGAAGGGGATCAGAGGTAGCAGGTACAACCTTTTTGGTGTCATGTGTTGGTCACTCAGCTGGAGAGGCACCTTCACCAATTTGGGGCACATATTGTGCCCAGGGCCATATGGAGCAGACAATGATCCTTGGTGCGGTCTAGGGTCACCTCTGGAATCTTTGCCACAGAGGGCTATTGAAGCAGTCATTACATATATTCAAGGCTGAGAGAGACAGATTTTTCGAATCATTAAGCCATTCAAGGGGGAATGTGAAAATGCAGGAAAGTGGCTTATCAGATCAGCCATTATCTCATTGGAGCAGACTCAAAGGACAACTTGGGATGGTGCAATAAATGCTGGCCCGGCCAAAAATGCCAACATCCCATGAGTAAGTAAAAAAACGGCCTACTTCTGTCCTTTTGTCTTATAGACTTATCCTCATGTGTTGTGCTCTGCACAAGTGGAGTGGGCAACAAGGTGACATAATAGATAGTGAGAAGCCAGGGAATGGGAGTGATTGACCAGGAGGAGGGATGAGGACACTGAGCTGGAGGGTGTTCTCTGTGTGGATAACAGAATTAGCTGCATCAGGCTCTACTAACCTGACGGGAGCTGACTGAGACCCAGACACCAGCTATGGGCAGCAGGCAATCATAGACTCTCAAGGTCAAGATGCCAGTATTTGTTTAGACCTGTGTGTGCACTCTGTTTTCATTTACTTTGTGTTCCTTTTTGCTGACTGTCAATAAAAGCTTATAGTTGGAACTGACTAATTTCTTGCCTGTATGTGAAGTCTCCCTATTGGACAATGGCAAGCTCCAAGTGGTCTCTGGGCAGTGGCGAAACAGTAGAGGGCACTCAGAGAGCATGTTTGGACGCGATGTATATAAGGATAGCTAACCCGTGTGGGCTGGTGGTTAAACAGTGACTGGGCTGAGAATGGGGTTCTGTACGTGTGTGAGGCAGTGATTGCTGGATTGTTGACATTGTCTGGGGGGCACAGCCACCTGTCAACAATGCCACAGGTGCAAGGAATGCCAGTGTTTCGCTGGATATCCACTGAGTGGCGAGTTGTTCTGGGAATGGCACATGGTAAGATTGGGACAGAGTAGGATGCGAGAGATGCTATAGAAGTGGGGTAGGTCATTATTGAAATGGATTTGGTCAGATCTTGCTGAGTCTCACATAAGAATTCCTCCAAAATACTCACAGTACTCGCACTTTGCCAAAACAACATAGATTCAGCCCTTTGTGTAAAGGGGAAATTCTTTTCTTAAAGTAGTTTTGCCTGGAATAAGTCCAAAGTATGGAATTACTCCAAATTAATTTAATTATCTCAGGCAAGCTTGTTTTGTGATTTTGATCACAAATTCCAGGTTCACGTATATGTCATGTCATTAAGACCAATTGCACATGGCCCTCTTAAACAGCTTATGGGAACATCGCTTCCTGCTCCAGACTTCACTTTCCAGTCGTACTGCAGTCCCCACCAGCTGACTGCATAGAAACAGGCAACAGACCATTGGGAAATGAACACTGCACAGTACAGCTCTTTCTTAGCATGATTGTTTCCGGAGCCACTGTCAATGCCTTTCTTACTGTTAGTATTGAATGCTGCAATGCTCTAACTGTCCCCCCATCTTCCTTAAACATGAGCTCATCAAATCTCTGCTGTCTCCCTTTAAAATTAGCTGTGTAAAAACTGCGGTACAAGAGCAGGCTAGGAATAAGTAACTCACAGCAAGTAACTCACCTTCTGACTCCCTCCATCTACAAGGCACAATTCAGGAGTGTGATGGAATACTCCCCATTTGCCTGGATGGATGCAGATCCAACAACACTAAAGAAGCTTGACACCATCCAGGATAAAGCAGCCCCTGGTTGATTGGCACCATATCCACAAACATCCATTCCCTCCCCCACCGACACTTAGTAGCAGCAGTGTGTACTGTCTAAGATACACTGCAGAAATTCACTAAGACTCCCTAAAACCTTCCAAATCCATGACCACTACCATATAGGAATACAAAGGCAGCAGATACATGGGAACACCAGTATCTGCAAGTCCCCCTTCAAGCCACTCACCATCCTGTCTTGGAAATATATTACTGTTCCTCGGTGTCACTGGGTCAGAATCCTGAAAGTCCCTCCCTAACAACACTGGGTCTATCTACTACACACGGACTACAATAGTTCAAGGTAGCAGCTCACCACCACTTTCTCAAAGGACAACTAGAGATGGGCAACAAATATTGGCCCTGTCAGCGATGCCCACATCCTAAGATGAATAAGAAAAATAATTATGCTGTGTATTCTAGTTCTGTAATATCTCCACAGTCTTACCCCTCCCCCCAACATGCCTATAATCCCTTCCAGCTGCACAACCCTCCGAGATCTCACCTCCACTCCAATTCTGGCTGATAAGTATCCCTGGTTCCCATCGCTCTACTACCAATGGCCGTGCTTTCAGTTTCCTGGACTCTAAGCTCTGGAACTTCCTCCATAAACCTCTCAGCCTCTCTCCCTTCCTTTGAAACACTCTTAAAAACCTACATCTTTAGTTAAACTTTTGCACACCTGTCCTACTATGTCGTTAAATGGCTCAATGCCTGTATTTGTTTGATGGTGCTCATGTGAATCACGTTGGGCTGTTTGCTCTATTGAAGGTGCTTTATAAATGCAAACTACCATTGTGTACAGTAACAGATTCCCCTCTGGTCAGCCTGTCATGCCCACCTCAAAGTAATCAGCTTATCCATCAAATATAAGAGATAACACGGTGTGGAGCTGGAGGAGCACAGCCAGCCAGGCAGCATCAGAGGGGCAGGAAAGCTGACGTTTCCGGTCAGGACCCTTCTCCCCATTTCTGAAGAAAGGTCCCAACCCGAAATGTCAATTTTCCTGTTCCTCTGATGCTGCCTGACCTGTTGTGTTCCTCCAGCTCCACACTGTGTTATCTCTGACTCCAGCAAGAGCAGTTCTTACTATCTCTGAGTGACTTATCCATCAAATAACCTAGTCAATGGACTGGTCACCAGGAATGGTTTGCCCAAGTTTGACTATCACATCTATTCCTTCTGCTGACAGAAACAGAAGGAGGCCATTCAGACCGTCTGTTCGGTTCTACCATCTAATGGCATTATGCTGAGTCAAAGCCTTAGGATTCCCACCCTAACAATTCTGTGAGTGGGTGTAACTTTATCACATGAACTACAGCAGTTTTAGAAGACTTCTCCCACCATCATCTTCACAAAGGCAACTTTTTTCTTTTATTCATTGACAGGATCAGTCCATCTCTGGCCATGCCAGCATTTATTGTCCATCCCTAATTGGTCAGAGGGCAGTTGAGAGTCAACCACATTGCTGTGGGTCTGGAGTCACATGTAGGCTAGACCAGGTAAGGATGGCAGTTTCCTTCCCCAAAGGACATGAGTGAGCCAGGTGGGGGTTTCTGACAATCAACAATGGTTTCATGGTCGTCATTAGAGCAGATTCATTTTTAATGAATTCAAACTCCACCATCTGCCATGGTAAGATTTGAATCTGAGTTCCCAAAACATTACCTGGGCCTGTGACTTAATGGTGGGGTCATAAAGCTAAAAGGTCATTGCTCTCCCAGGTTAAACAATAATTAAATACAGGTTAAATAATACGGGTTGGACCGGTCAGTGGCGATCATATCCCATGAACAAATGAAAATAGTTGTCTGCCCTGTGTCCTGATTCTATCCACTGTATTGCTTCAATCCCTCAATATGCCTGTCTCGCAAAAATCTATCAATTGTGGATTGAACATTATTCATTACCAATTCATTTGCTGCAGCATCCGCTGCTTGCTGAGGGACAGTGTCCCAGCCTTCATCCATCCTTGTATTTCCTGAACTCTCTTCTGCGACTGATAGATTTTTGACACAGGACAGACAGCTGTTTTCATTTGTTTGGGATATAACCTGTCAAGGCCAGTCTTTATTATTTAATCTGTAATTTATTTATTTATTATGCTGTAGTTTATTTGTCACTTAACGGGTTGGCAATGGCCTGGCTCTGATTTTAAAGGTGTGTTCCTTTGTTCTAGATGCTCGCACTGGCAAAAAAAGGTTTCTTATTATAGCTAACTCATTAATTTCTTCCAAAATCCAAAAATTTTCAATCAAATTACCTCTTCAGTTTCTACATTTGAGGGAAATGAACCTCATTTATGTAACTCTCTTGTAATTTAACCCTTGGTGCCTTTGTAATAATTTGGTATTGTGCTCTGTAGCCTTCTTAAGCCAATGAAGCCTTTGTAAATGATGGTGCCCAGAATGTGACCCACCCAAGGCTTTGCAAGAGACAGTTACATTCCTGTTTAAGTTTGTCAGGAATGGAGGCTGCTGACCTCGGGACAATGCTTGGAGTTGACCACAGCCAAAAACTTTCACTTCAGCAACTGAACCACGATGACCGCTACATGGAAGCAATAGGTCACAAATCTGCACAACCTCTCAGAATTAATTTGTTGTGCTTGGCTTCTCACAAGGGACCTTGAGGTTTCCCGTGGCATCTGAATCCCAATGGATTTCTCCGCACTTTATGAAGCAGTTAATGCGAGCATGGCCTTACTGGGGGGTCCAGCTGTTTCTTCTATCATCACAGTGAACAGTCCAGGTTACACAAACTCAATCCCTCAACAGCACACGTTGAAAGAGAGATGAACGGCTCATCAGAATAGATGTGCCTCCCCCATATTTACTTAACCTCTTCCCAGGTCATAGCAATCGTGGAAAATAACCTCCGAAGGTACAAACACTGGAAGACTGGGGTGGGGTAGAGATTTCTCTTCTTGGCCACTAACCAAGTGATGCCTATTGGAACGGAGCAAGGAATAAATTTGGATGGGCAGTCAGGTGATAGCTTTCATAGCTGCACAGCTCCCTGAGGCCACAAGCTGTGTTTCTGTTCCAATCGGGGGGGGGGGGGGGGGGGG
>NC_063364.1:31899378-31907725 GCF_021869965.1 Rhincodon typus | reverse complement strand
GTGGAATGGAAAGGAAGCAGATGGACAGGCATGTAATCTGCTAAAACCATCCCACCCCAGAGTCAATCAGTTGAGGCCAGATTGGGGCAGAACAACTCCCAACCCCAGGCGGTGGATACGTTACAAAGATAACGACAAAGCCAGTTCCGTCCACTTTCCATCCAGGCCCCTGCCCCATGACATCATGTAAATGGAAGCTGTTTGGAGGTGGTCTCCTAGTGGCAGACAAGGAGGGAAGGGGCAGAACTTCAGGCAGGCTATGAGGTCTACCTGCTCGTAGCTACAGCCATAGGACTCCCCCTAATGGGGTCCCCTTCTACAATGCTGTTCTAAAACATGTAACCATGTTTTACTTTTAAAGTTAACAAGAGGCCATTTCTCAGATGGAAGTGCTCCTTCTCTCACATCCCTGCAACTGTTGTGGTACAGCCCATGCTCTATATGTCAGTACGCTCTTAAGAGGCAACCTCATGATATCATCATTGTATCAGAGCATGTGACCTGAGGGGAGAAAGGTCTCAGGCTCCATCTTACTTTAAATCACTTGAAACATGGCACTCTACTGGAACTATGTTCCTTTGTTGTAAACTAATACCTTAATATTAGCCCAGCCACTTGTGTGTTTGAGGAATGCAGTGTTTGTACATAAATATTTGATATAGTAAGTGTTTATTGCACTTTTCATTACCATGATATTCACATCCAAGACCAGGAAACTTAGCAGAAGTAGGCCATTCAGCCCCTCAGGTCAGCTCTGTCCTTCAATGAGATCACAGCTGATCTGATAATCCTCAACTCCACTTTCCTGCCTTTTTCCCATAATGCTTGATTCTCTTGTTTATCTCAGCCTTAATGACCCAGCATCGACAGCCCTCTGCGGTAAAGAGTTCCACAGACTCACAATCCTCTGAGAGAAGAAATTCCTCCTTATCTCTGTCTTAAATGTGCAACTTCTTATTCTGAGACAATGCCCTTTGATCCTAGACTCTCCCACAAGGGGAACAACTTCTCTGCATCTACCTTGTCAAGCTCCATGAGAATCTTGTATGAATAATAAGGTCACCTCTCATTCTACTAAACTCTAATGAGCCCAACTGACTCAACCTCTCCTCATGAGACCGTCCTTTTTCCTGGTATCAGCCTATCAGAATCTAGTGAACCTTCTCTGGACTGCTTCCAATGCCAGTATATCTTTCTTTAAATAAGAAGCCAGAACTATTCACAGTATTCCAGCTGTGGTCTGACTAGTGCGATGTATAGTGTTGGTGAAACCTCCCTACTTTTATCAGGTGAAGCACCCTGTTCGAGAGAAAGCCCTACACAGGCAGTGGGCAGTCTTTCCTTACAAGGACTCCTCAATGGAGTGTGAAGCCTGACCACTCAACAATAATTGGTTGCATCAGACAAAAATGCCTGTTGGATGACTACCCTGTCCACACTGCGGGGCCAGGAGTCTCCACGCAATGCTGGCTGGGGTGGGTGGGGGAGGGTCCCAATCCAGAGCACAACATCCTGCTCCGAGTGTCTGAGTATAAGACAACAACAGGGACTTGGTCAAGACACTGTTGGAAAGGGAACCAAAACAAAGCTGGGAAAGAAGGGAGAGAAATGGAAAGTAAGAAAATGACTGAATAATATTTCTGGCCATTGCTGCACAGTGCATCGTTCAATCTTTTCTCTCCCATATGGTTGCAGAGTGGTGTGTGATTGCATTACAGACCAGAGTCTGATTTACCAATTCCAAGTGGGATAGTTTGTTGCTTTTTGATGCTGAATTCTCTTAGGAATCAATGGGTTTTGGGGGAAGAGTGGGAGTTGGAGGTGTGGAGGAGAACTAAGTGATGTCTGTCCTGCTCCATTTACTACTCAGCCCCCTTACTATACTTCCTATACACTCACGAACTGTGTGGCCAAATTCCGTCCTAACTCCATCTACAAGTTTGTGACAATACCATTGTTGTAGGCCGGATCTCAAACAACGATGAGATGGAATACAGGAAGGAGATAGAATGCTTGGTGGTGTGGTGTAAAGATAACAATCTCTCCGTCAATGTCAGCAAAACTAAAGAGCTGGTTATCAACTTCGGGAAGCAAGGAGGAGGGCATGTCCCTATCTGCATCAATGGAGCTGAGGTGGAAATGGTCGAGAGCATTATGGTCCTAGGAGTGACAAGCACCAGCAATCTGACCTGGTCAACTCACACTGATGTCAAGAAAGCTCAACAATGCCTCTACATCCTCAGGAGTTTAAAGAAATTTGGCATTTTCATAAAGACTCTTACCAATGTTTGTAGATGCACAACTGAAAGCATTCTATCCGGATGCATCACGGCTTGGTATAGCAGCTGCTCTGCCCAGGACCATAAGAAAATACAAGTTGTGAACACAGCCCAATCCATGACACAAGCCAACCTTCCATCCATTGACTCCATCTACACTTCCCACTGTCTCAGGAAAGCAGCTAACACAATCAAAGACCCCTCCCACCCCAGTTATAATCTCTTCCAAGCTCTTTCATCAGGTAGAAGACACAAAAGCTGAAACACACGTTCCAACAGATTCAAGAACAGCTTCTTCCCTACTGTTATTAATCTGCTGAATGGACCTCTCAAATTTTAAATTTAATGTTGATCTCACTCTCTGTGCACCTTCTATGCAGCTGTAACATTGTATTCCTTGCTCTGTTCTATTACCCAAATGCACTTTCTTTGGTATGATCTGCCTGTACTACACACAAAACGTTTCACTGTACCTTGGTACATGTGACAATAATAAATCAAATCAAAACCGGAAAGTGTACAAAAAGATTTGTGAGGAAGTTCCTGAGAATGGAGGTACTGTGTTATAAGGAGAGGCTGGATAGGCTGGGACATTTTTGCTGGAGCATAGAAGGCTGAGGGGTGACCTTATAGAGGTTTATAAAATGATGAGGTGCATAGATAAGGTGAACAGCCGATGTCTTTTCCCCAGGGTAGAGGAGTCCAAAGCTAGAGGGCACAGGTTTAAGGTGAGAGGAGAAAAGTTTAAAAGGGACCCAAGGAGCAACTTTTTCCACACAGAGTGTGGTGCGTGTATGGAATGAGATGCCAGTGGAAGTGATAGGGGTGGGTACAATTACAACATTTAAAAGATGTTTGGACAGGTACATGGAAAAGTAAGGTTTAGAGGAAGATGGGCCCAATGTTAATGGGACTAGTTTAGTTTAGAAACCTGGTCAGCATGGATGAGCTGGGCCAAAAGGCCTGTTTCTGTGCTGGTTCTGTGACTTTAGCAAGAGGAACTAGCAGCATCACTGGTGTGGGCAATTGGCACAGGATGTTAGTAACACTCCAACAGATTTTCGATTGGGAAGATTCTGGAGTTGTGAGCAGACTGAGATGATCACAGTATTCCAAGGACATGATGGTTTTCTGAGGCTGTGCTGGAAAGGCACATAGGGGAAGAGGTCATGACAACTACAAAAGGTCAACTTTCTGGAGAATTGTGAAACCATATTTGGCAATCAGGGAGAAATTATACAAACATTTCATTCAGAAGGTTAAGTGGGTGCGATAGAGTCTGCAAGAAAGCTAAATGGTATACACACCAGGGTTAGCCAAAAGCACCCATCAAAATATCAACAAGATTAAACTAGCTCCCGTATTACACTAAAACAAAACAATGAATGGCAGATACTGGAAATCAGAATCAATCTTTGGTTCTGATGAAGAGTCGCTCAACTCAAAATGTTAACTTCCCTTTCCCTCCACGGATGCTGCCAGACTTGCTGAGTTTCTCCATCAATTTCTGTTTTTATTTCCCAGTGTACAGCTTTGTCAATTTTACTGTCTATTAACCTCAATGCTGCCATGATACTAAAAATTTATAGAATCATCAGACATGTTGGAGGAATGTCTGCAAGAATAATGCAAGGAAGTCAGGAAAGAATGCACAGCTTGGTTTTATTTTCTCTTGGATAGAGAATGCACGGGGTAACTGAATAGAGGCCTTTCAAATTCTAAAGGGTTTGATAGCAACAAATGCAACGGGTGAGATTTTAATTTGTTCAAAGCCTATTCACTTGCACAACATTAACATTGGGACCGTTTGAAAGGAAGTTTCCACTTGTGGGGAAGAGCAAAACTAGAGGCTATCAATCTGAGATAGTTCCTGAGAAATCAAATATTGGGTGTCAGGGGAAACCTCTATCCAAACAGGAATGAAACTCCTCCCAACAAGAGATGAATTTGGATGTTTTTAAGAAGACAGTAGATAAATGAAGAAGAACAGGAAGGATTGGAGAAGCCTGTAGGTGGAGAATAGCCACTGGCTTGGACTGGTTGGGCCAAATGGCCTATTCCTGTGCCATTTATCCCATGATTCCAGGTTTAAAACAGATTCTGAATCCAAATTCCTCAGTTTCTGTGGGGAGCCTGTGGAATTCTTTGTCACAGAAAGCAGTTGAGACCAATACATTGAATGTTTTCAAGAAGGAATTAGATATATTTCTTGGAGATAAAGGGATCAAAGGGTTAGGGGAGAAAGCAGGAACAGGGGACTCAGTTGGATGATCAGCCATGTTCATACTGAATGGCGCGCAGGCTCAAGAGACTGATTGGCCTACTCCTGTTCCTATGTTGCTAGGATGCAAGCTGTGGAGCTTTGGATGAGCTCAGGTATACGGAGGGTGGAAAGCTGGGAAGAGCTAATTTTGGAGATAACAAGTACAGGATAAAGGTTTCAGCAGCCGATGAGCTCTGGCCACAGGAACTATCAGCCTCTTTGAGAAACTCCAGTCTGATTCCTGCCCAAAGACTCGACAGTGGTAACATGCGAAGAAAGAACCTGTCCCTTCATTGAAAAAGAGAGTGAAGCACATAGAATGAGGATGTCTGTCAGCTGTAGCTCCATTTAGTAAGTTGGTCGATCTATTACATGGCTTGTTTGTCACTGAAAAACACTTTAAATTTCAATTAAGATACTGAATCATCTAAAATTACACAGGAGCTGGGACAAAACAGTGGCCAACCCTTGCTCTGGGTAACTCTCTCACTGATTAAAGCCTAACTGAAACTGCTGGGAGCCATCTGTGACTGACAATAGGCACCACTGAGTAGATCCAGTTTCTGATATCTGCCTCAGTGAGGACAACAACAAAGAGGAAACTGTTTCTTTGAAATAAACTGGTGAATATTAAGAGTAACTAATGGCTCAAAGGCTCATTCACTCTTATCTACACAGGCCTGACCATTTATACTTGAAAGTCTGGATAAAATCAACGTGTTGGAGGCTACAGCCACTGCTAATGAACTGTCTACCTTTTTATGTAGGATTTGTCCTGGAGGGTATTGACCCGTTTATCTCATCTCTCTCGAGATAGCACCATACTTGCGGAGTGTCGGCACCAGGAGAAGGATGGGGGTCTGAAGGGAAACCTCACTGCCTTGCTTTTTAAGTTTTCTGTCCCCTCAGCCAGAGCTTAAAGAGTCAGATCTCTCAGTCCTGCCTTGCTGTTTAGCACCAAGACAAAACCAGGCAGCGGGTCGTGGTTGTCAGCAGTAACCAGGCAAGGGGTTAGACATGCTGCTATGTGACACTGTACTGTGTTAATCCCATTGCTGCCACGTACATAACAAACACACCATGTATGAACCAAACAGCCACATCGCCAAGTCTATGATGGTCCTGAGTCAGACCAAATCAGCCATTAGCCACGGGGTTCTGGTACAATCAGTCAAAGGTATCACTTACAATAGTCTAGGGGCTTGGGCATGGTCAGTCAACAGTATGGGGTGGTCACAGTTAGGTGGGTCCATACCTCTACCAAGTGGGGAGTGGGCCATGGTCAGTCCTGCAGGTGCAGTGCAATCAGGCGGGAATGCTGTGGTGAGTTAGCTGGGGAGCTGCACACAGATCTGTCGGGGTCTGTTCAGTCAGGGCTGTCTGTCCACATTGGACATGGAATTGGGCCACAGTCAGTGCTGGTGGTCAGCTCAACACAAAACTAGCCGGGGTTATCAGAGGCCAATGCTGTAGTCAAGAGTTTGGGCAAGTCAGTTGTGGGATTGGAAGCAGCATGCCAGGATTCCGGCAGGACAGGAATTGTGAAAGGAGCAAACTCAATATATAATTGGGAATGATGACAGTGCATTGGTGGGCAAAGGTTACCGTGGGAGGGAAGGGGCATCAACTGTCACAGCCTCCCTGGCTTCAGTGGGGAAACAGTGCAGCTCGATGGTTGGCATGCTTATGCTATAGGCTAGACTGGGCACTGGGGAATGAGTAGCACTCCCTTAGGCAGGGTTCTAAGATGGAATGAGGCTACGGATGGGTGACCTGTGTACATCAATTCCTAAATAGCAATACATTTACAAATGAGCATTTGTATTTGCAATGAAGGGTCAGCTGTGGCACCCGTGTGCCCTGAGAGGCATTGGTTTCTGGGTTCCCCTGCCACCACATGCACTGTGAAGGGCAGCTCCACCTGGCTGGCAGTGTTTGACCTGGCACCACTGGGCATTAAACATGGCACTGATGCTGGAAACCCCAGAAGGTTCCTTTAGTGGTGACTACTTCCACCTCTGGAGAGAGAGATGGGGATAAACAGGTACTATAGGGGCATGGTGCATCATAAAGAAAGCAAACTTTGGAGAATAGAGTGAGAAATCTCAGAGGGCTGACAGAGAGAAACCCTTCCGTGAAGCTTGCAAAACTGACACTTGGCTGATTTCTGGCGAAATTGGGCCCACACTCTATCAGAGCAATGCTTCGACCTGGCTGCCACCTTGTGTAAGACAACAACCTGTTCTCGATACATGGCCTGGTCGTCTTCTCTCCAAACCAGACAAAAACTGGCCTTACAGATCCCAACTTAAAGGAGGATCAGGTAGATCTACCTGATGGTGAGCAAGAGTCCAGCAAGCTCTATACAACATGACGAGCAGTGGTGACAATTCCTTACATTACAATTTCCTCAGCATCTAGCTTTTTAGCTTTCCTCATTCTTTAATATTGGAAAGACACAGAATGAAGAACAGATTCCATCCTTGTGAACAACCTATTTCAAGCTCTCCTAAAGAACTGAAATTGGACGTCAGACCTCAAGGATGTTTATGTTATTGTTCAATGTCAAACCCAGTGGATGATCATACATGATTCCAAGGAACAATTCTGAAGCATTCTCTCCCCTGGCCAAGATTTAGTCAGACACTCTGATCAATAGCATGTTGCTGTTTGCAGCAACTTACTGGAACTATACCAGCTGCAAGCTTTTGAAGTTAAAACTGCACTGTTCTCTGAAATGACATGATTGGTTATAAAGTATTTGATTTGTCATATTATTTGTACTTATATTAACAGTGGTGTAGCGGAAATGTCATTGGGTTAGTAACTCAGAGGGCCCGGCCTAATGCTATGGGGGCGAGGGTTCAAATCCAGTCAAAGCAGCTGGTGAAGTTTAAAGTCAGTGAACAAATCTGGAATGTAAAGTTTGTCTCGGTGATAGTGACCATGAAGCTGTTATAAATTGTTGCAAAGAACCTATCTAGTTCACTCAGGAAGGAATCTGCTATCCTGGCCTACATGTGACTCCAGACCCACACGACTCTTACCTGCCCTCTGACTTGGCCCAGCAACCTACTTAATTCGAGGGCAATTAGGGATAGGCAAGAAATATTGGCCTTGCCAGTGACACCCATGTCCTACAGAATATAAAGGAAAGCTCAGAGAGTTAAGGGTTCTCACTAAATTCCATTTTAAAGGGCTTCTTAAAGAGTTAGTTCCTTCAGATTAGCAGCCACTCAAACTGTTAGCTTGCCCAATCAAACAGCCACTTTAGGAGGCTTCAGAGTAATCTGTATCTAAGCAGCAGCTGAATTGTAATGGCCTGGTGAATGGGCTGAAGGTGTATTTAATCTTCAGAAGGAGACTGAAGATTTTACAATCAGACATTACAAACTCTTCACTTTCCTGAGCTCAAGAGCCTGATGATGTAGAGTGAGGTGTATGGATTGTGAAGTGTGGATAATATGTAGTTTTTGTTGTCGATTGAGGGCGAGGAGTCAGAGTGAGGAATGTGTGTAGATAACGATTGATTTTTACTGTTACGTGTATTTTACAGTGAGAAATACAATAAAATATAGTGAAAAACTTTCATTCATTGCCTCAATCTGGCACCATTTTGATAGTTTAAGAATAAAAGAAAAATGAAAAGATATAGTTTAAAGCTCAGAACCACCACTGCCTCACAAGACCCAAATAATGTCAAAGTCACTGATTTTCAGACGCCATCTTTCACTCCTGGGCCTACCATGTCAACGTCACCTCGGGACTCACATTGCCCCACATCCCTCTCCCCCCCCCCCCCCCC
>NC_063364.1:31862528-31879378 GCF_021869965.1 Rhincodon typus | reverse complement strand
TCAGCCTTTCTGCTCCTATGATGCTGCTTGGCCTGCTGTGTTCATCCAGCTCTGCACCTTGTTGTCTCGGATTCTCCAGCATCTGCAGTTCCTACTATCTCAGATTGTAGGTACATTTTGTTTTATTCAGTTGGCTGTGGGAGCCCATCTCTGTCTTTCCAAATCTACGCGCGACCCACTGACAGATGCATATAGATCGGAGTGGAGGAGAAAGCTGGGTTGAACCGTGAAAGTCAAACTATAGAACACACTGGTCCGTACCATAGTCTGAGACTCAGCACCATACCCTGCCCCTCTCCCTTGAGTTGTAGGTACTTAGGACAGCTCGATGAGACAAGACTAACATAATGGTGGACAGACTTGAAACCACTACAATCCAGAAAAGTAGGACAAAAAGGATGGAAGGAGGCTATTTAAATATGAATGAAATAAAAAGTGTGTTTGTGGAGGAAATAAAGACATAGTGTTCATGAGACATCCTGGAAGACAGGAAATGAAGGAGTGATTAGATTGAGGCTTTTAGGATTTGAAAGACAATAGTTAGAGAGAAACGTTTTGTGCCAGCGAGGTAGGACAAAGAGAGATAATGTCACTGCCAATAAGTTCCCCTCCGAATCATCTGACATTGGAAGTAGATCGCCGTTCCTTTCACTGTCGCTGGGTCAAAATCCCGGGACTCCCTCCTTAATAGCACTGTGGATGTTCCTACAACCCCAGGGCTACAGAGCTTCAGGGAGGCAGATCACCACTACGTTTTCCAGGGCAATTAAGGGTGGGCAATAAATGTTGTCCCGGCCAGTGGCGCCTAGATCCCAAGAACAAATAAATAAAAAAAGATCATTTAGGGAAGTTAGAAAAACCTCTAACTAAAATTAGAGTGAAATTAGAAAAAAACTTCTTTAAACAAGTGTCTCTCATAGAAAGCAGTAGATACTGATGGTTAATTAATAATTTCAAATCTAAGACCAATAGAATTATTTTGCTAGACGTAGGTCTTAAGGGAAATGGAGCTAAAGTGGCCGGATTGAGCTAAGATACAGGTCAATTATAACTTAATTAAACAGCAGAATGGGCTCAAAGGGTTGAATGGCTCCCTCTGTTCCTTTGTTCTATGTTCATTCCTTGAATGACAAGAACAGTTTGGAGGTTGTTGATTTGTGGATCAACTCTGACACTTGCCTCACTCCAGTTTCCAACCACCCAGTAAGCACTGGATTCTGTATTTACTCCAGAGATTCGATTAGCGGCTGTTTCCATCAGTGACACTGTCGAAGCTGCATGAACCTCCGTCGTGTTCTTTAACAAAGGTTTGCGATTGGAGACAGTTGGGAGATGCATTTCAGGGACTGCCAATGGCCAGTTGCTCACAGTGGCTGGAAGAGAGCCATTACTGAAATCAAACTCAGCATCTCCTCGATCTATTTCGCCAATTTTCACAGCGCCTTCATCCATTCTGTTCTCAGAATTCAACCTGGTCACATCCACCAGGGGTGCTCCCTTTGCATTTACTTTGGAATGAACAGTTGTTGAAATTATCCCAGGTGGCACAGAAATGGAAGCCTGAGGAATGATCACAGGGAGGGAGGTGGCTGATTGTTGAGTCTCCTTTGTTAATATCAGTGATGTACTTAAAGCTGAGGTAGGTTTTGGTGATGTAGCTGCTGATAGGTTAGGTCTGGAGATACCTTTACCTGAAGAGGTAGTAGTTCGTGTGGAGCTCACTGCTACAGATCTTGATGATGGAGTTTTTCCCAGTCGTGTCCCCTGTTGATGTAGACTTGCTGGTGTCAATGATGATCCTGTTGACAGTCTAGACTGTGGAGTCACTGCATGAATAAATGAATGACCAGAGTGGGTTACCTCAATTGGCAGAAAATTGTGTGATTGGGTTCTGTCACTTGTACTCTGAGTTTGTAGCGGACGATCCAGATTTGGCTGATCTGTGAAAGCCACTGGAGTTGTTGACACTCCTGTTGCTTCTGAGAACACTGGGGGTGAGGATGTGGCTAATACTGGTGCCAATAAAGGTGGAGTTTGTGTTGCAACAGAATGACTGGGGGATTGCACATTTGCTCGAGTGTTATCATACTCAAAGTCACCTGGCTGGATGATGTTTCCTGGTAACTCGGAAGAACTGCCTACATGATGCCTTCCTGGTGAGTTAGCTTCAGTTTGTTTTTGGTGAACTGACCAATGTAACATTTCCAAAACAGGAACGTCATTTGGATCAATGAAGAATGATGGTGTTGTAGTTGACATTCCAGTGATAGAGTTGAAAGTGCCAAGGCTTTCCCAAGAGTTAAGATTTTTATTAATAACATCAATGTCTTGGTCATGGGTCTCATGCTGTGGATATGGACTGTCATCCACATGGACCACATCACCTAGATAATGGCTATTGCCCAGTGTACTGCTGGGGAAGTGGGCTTTCTTATTTACAATTTCCTGCTCATCCTTCTCAACTCTCCGTTCTCCCTCCAATGGATTTTGCTTCATGTCATCCATATGCCCCTTTGATTCTTGGCCTTTTCCTTGTTCTCTACTGTCTGCTGGATGTGTATAACCTGCCACTTTGATGTCAAATGGACCCCCCTGCTCAGTAGTACTTTGAACACGATGACTCAAATTGTGGTCAGTAATATTCTGTTTTTCTTCAGGATAGTGTTGCTGCCAGGATTTGAAAGCACTGGGGGTGTTTACATTGTTATTTGTTGATGAGGTAGTCATTGTAATTGATGGGGGACTGTGATAATGAGGACTGTGGGTTCTGATCGTGTGATCAATGCTCCTCTCATCATCAGTTGATGGAAAACCTGGAGATGCAATTTCCTTAACACTGTGCTTCGTTGTGTTTTGAATGGGCAGCAATTCATCTTCCTGATACAGTTCTTCCTCATCATCTTCATTGTTCGTGTCATACACTGTAATTGGACTACCATCTGTCACTCTGAGATACTCTGTAGGAAGTTCACTCAGCTCAATATCCGCTGCGTTTGCTCCTGAGGTAGAATTTACAATTGGATTATGTGGTGTTTCTATTTCCTCCTGACTGTCGGGTTTTTGATTGGTTGTGGGTGTTGACACAACGTTCTCCAACCCATCTGACCCCGTGTCATCTATAGTTCTATCATGGCTTTCATCAGGTATTTTCTCCCAAACATTGTTTGAAATGTTATTTATTTCCAGATGCTCTTCATCATGTTTAATGTCCTCTCCCGTCCACTCTTCCTTTTCAAGCCTGTCTTCTGGATCATAGTCAAGGTCTTCATGGAAGTTTATGAAGTTATAATCATAATAGAAGTCGTCTACAAAGACATTGGTTTTTGCAGAATTCTCATCCTGGCTGCTGTGAACAGTGAAATCATCTTCAACGATGTGGTTATTTATGTTGTTATCTTCCGATGGGTGTGGCAGGGGTGTATTGAGATCAGATGGATGAGGGTTGGCAAGGTTAAGAATTTGGTTCGAATTGTCTTCCTGAACTGCCCTGCTGGGGCCAAAGTTTAGATTGAAACCCACTTCGTTGTAGAGTTCTTTGCTGGAAGCCCCACTGCCCGACCAGTCATGGGGTGTGAAGCCCGATCTATGCAGTGGGCAAGGCTTCAGCTGGCACTGGCTTTTCGCAGCTGGCTTCATCTCAAAGCTGCACGTCATGTTGGTGTTGTTTAAACATAGGACACTACGTCTCCTCAATCCCTCCCCACAGGTCACAGAGCACTGGAAAAAAAATCAAACGTTAAAACTGAGACATAAAACCTTCAGCAACGGTCATCATTTTACAGTTAAACTCATACGAGGGAAAATTCTAGAGGCAAAACAACCAAGTTCAAAGGATTCACTGAGAGTGAATGCACAATAATGTTCTTGTTTGTCATTTGTGTGGAATTCTGTAAATAAAGATCACCAAAGTGCTCAGAGACCTGAGAGAACAGTAGAATGAGCAGTTTCAAAGGGTCAGCACAGACACATTGGGCTGAATAGCCTTCCAAATGCATTAAAATTCTATGATTCTACTTCCCTCAGGCCTACATTCAACACCAATCGTTTAGTGAATAGAGTTTGTAGCAACATTGGTGAAATTCAGCAGGTCTGGCAGCATGTGTGGAGAGAGGGAAACAGAATTGAACATTTTGAGTCTGGTATGACTGATAGATGCTGCCAGACCTTTGAGTTCCTCCAGCAATTTCTGTTTTTGTTTCAGATTTCCAGCATCTGTAGTATTTTATTTTTATTTGAGTAATATTTGCAACTAAAATTTGCTGCATCTTAATGCTTTCAGGGCACACCCAATGATAAGTCAGCTGTGCACGCTCTAAAGTCAATGGTGACTGTCATCATTCAGCCCATCCCCATAAACCCACCTCCCCTCCCAACCCCACCCCACCACATCCCCCTCTCAAGAGCTGCCCTAACCGATCTGCTCTAGGGATTTCTGGACTGAATAAGGAACGTGTCTGATCAACTGTACTATCCCAGCACAAACAGATCAGTTGTGACCTTATTGAATAGCGGAACAGGCTGAGGAGGCCAAATGGCCTATGTCTGGTCCTGGTTGCTCCACAGTAAAAACAAAATGACATTAGCAGGCGAATAGTGAATGAAACACATGCAAACAAATACTTTTGAGCACTGTGTTCACTGAACCACAGTCGCTGGCCTCAAAACTACTGACAGTGATCTGTATTCAGATTAAGGACAACTAGGGATGGGCAATAAATGCCGGCCCAGCCTACGACATCCACGAATGAATGAAAAAAAATGTAGGGAGACCTTCACTCCCTAAAGAGAGTGGTGGAAGTGCGGAACTCACTGGCAAAATTAGTAAATCAGGCAACAGTCTGAATATTTTTAAGGGGAAGCTAAATAAACACTGGAGGGAGAATGGATTAGGAGTTTACATTGCTGGGATGGGGAGAGGCTCAGGTGGAGTATAAACAATAGCATTGGGTGTGTCGGGATCAATGGCCTAGTTCTATTCTGTTAATTACACTTAATTCTATGCAATTTGGGTGATTCAAAATGATTTAAGAATGGTACAGTTCAAGATAAATAAAATACCCTGCAAATACAAGCAATGATTAAGACCAAGCTCGTCATTAGCTCTGTCAAAACTTAGTCATACCTCAAAACAGGGGTATTATATGTTGTGTTATGGATTATTCTAAATCCCCACTTATGTAAAAGCATGAAGTCTATTCTCTATTCTGTTTGGGATCAGTATCAGTGTCACTGTTTCCACAGTAAGGCTCATTATTAACAGAGAGTTCAATAACATTGGCTGGTGCAAGCTCTGGATCCCAGGTCTGTAACTCACTCAGCAAACCAACAGGAAGTGATACTATAAATCTTGCTCCCACCAGCAGTGAGGCAATAACTAACTTTCAGTGAGGTCATGTGTCCCAGAATCTCAATTAATATTTTACACATTTTCTGATATTCCCAAATATAGGCAGTCCCTGGGCTGTAAACATGCTCTGTCCTTGAGTCCATTCACAAGTTGATTTGTACGCAAGTCAGAACACGATACAGGACACTGTGACGTGGCTGTTTTTAAGTATAGGAAATGTTCGTATGTCGGGCCTTTAAAATTACACCCCTGTATGAAATCATATTCGAAAGCACAAGCATGTGTAAGTCGGACATTTATAAGTTGCGCAAATTAGAATCAGCAAAGTTAAAACACATTTGTAGGCCTTTGAAAGGGGCAGGGCAGTGCAGGGATTCTGTTTCTGCTTCAGTATTCAGACCTGGGATTGAACAGCCCAGAGAAAATTGGCTTCAACACCACCAACAGTAGTTTCAGCATTTGAGCCCAGTTATACACAGTTGGCAATAGAATGTTGTTATTGGTAAAAGTGGCCACAGCAGTGTGGGATAATCACTAAAAACCTAACTGGGTTACCAGTGTCTCTTTCGGGTTAGTACACCTGACATTCTTACTGGATCAGGGCTTCTGTGTGACTCCAGTCCCACACTAGTGTGGTTGAGTCTTAGCTGCTCACTGTAATGGCATCATATCACTGCATTGCTGTGGAAACAACTCCTCCACATGGACTGCAGCAAACTGCTACCACCACTGACTGAGTGGACAACCTTGCCAGCAATGCCCATATCCTGAGAATGGATAAATACAATAAAACAGAATACAGTGCATCAAGGTCCTTTGTTATAGTTTGATGGCTTCTGGATGGCAACCAGTGAGACTGTCCCTTTAAGAAAAAGGTAACAAGAACTTCTAAAGTTTCACAAGCACAACATTTATGAGGTTCATACAAGACAAAGCTTAAAGGGTCAGGTCAACAAGACGGAGCTAACTGAAACCAGACTCGAGGAACTCAAGACAGACATTTCCTTGTTGATCTAATTGGCTGTCAATCATTATCTCCGCCTGTTTAAAAAACCTCCTGCCTTAGCATGACTGCCCTGACATTTAACCCTCATCCTCTTACCTCTGACCAGCTGCCCACACTCCAGTCTGAAGGGCAGGGGATCTCCCTGTGGCAAGGGCTGGTGGTTTCAGGCCTGGGCAGGTGTTGACAGTCAGAGGGTTGTAATGCCCGCTGCTCATCCAGCCCCACACTCTGAATGCAGAGAGCCGTCCTCTTCATGGTTCCCATTTCTCCGCAGGATGAGGAGCATGCCTGCCACTCACCAACCCACCATCTGTGTAAACAAAGACAGGCTTCTCAGTGAGAGTCCGCCCTCAGAAACCCTGCCTAGTCAGCAACTGACACTCGCTCCTTATTGTTTGCAGGCTACGACCAGAATGAGGGTCAAGATTCCTATTTTTTCAGTGAGTTGTACCCTGGGGAATACAGATTCAAGATACAGCTGCACAGTTTACATAGTTTTGGTGAGTAGCACCGACCTTGCTCATTCTGGAGGTACTGTTGTTTGAGGCAGTGACTCCTGAGTTTAAATCAGGAGATCTAGAGAAACCTAGAGGTCTAGGCCCGAAACGTCAGCCTTCCTGCTCCTCTGATGCTGCTTGGCCTGCTGTGTTCATCCAGCGCTACACCTTGTTATCTCACTCCATGCTAATGGCCTCAAACTGGGGTCCGACCCCTCACTAGCCCTCTCAACATTCGTGCTGCTACCTCTCAGGGTCTGAGGTACACAGCCTTCATCAGGTGTGGGCATTCTTTAACATGGAAATTGAGGTCCCAGGTTGTAAAATGGAATGTCGATTGTAATTCTACAAGGAAATAGTCCAAGGCCTGCACAGTGCTATGTTCAACCAGCTCCATGTGATTGAAGGGAAGGCATCTCCTGAAGCTTCCTGTCTGATTTTGTTTACGGGCTTTGGAGAGGCCAACTCTGTCGAAGAACTTGCACAAGTAGAACGGGCTGTACAATTCTATAAATGTTTCTAAGGAAACTAATACAGTGCTGAGAGCTCATACATCTTTACTCTGCTGAACTACCTGATACTTGATGGACAGCTGTGCCTCTCTGATCTCCGCTGTCAATTTCCCAGTGTTTATTTATGTAAGGCTAAAGGTCCCAAGTGTTTGTAGTTTCACCTACCGATACTTTAAAGGGGGGATAATTGACATGTCTATTAGGCTGTAGCAAAAAGGAGAAATCTTTTTAAGGTAATGGGAAGTCATGAATGAATGATTTTCTTTTCTCACAATATAGCATCCACTCTCCATAAACCATCCACAGTGAATGAATAGGCATTGAAGTACAGTAGCCTGGTATTGGGTTATAAGGACATCAGGGATGTGTTGGGGGGAGGCGGGGGGTAGCCTGGCATGAGGCAATAGTGGGTGGCTGGGGATAACAAAGTGGCATTGTTGGGGCTACAGTGAGTGTTTGGGAGGGTTGAGGAGTGAGGACCTTGGGGGCTGTCCTGTTACTATTGTAACTGGATTGAAGTTCCCAGAAACATAGACAGCCCACCTTTGCACTGGTTAGTTCCTGTGGCTGCTCCCCAAATATTTTGCTGGGATGACAGACCTGACATCAGGCAGCACCCACTTCCCGGCAGTGAAAACCCCAGCCCAGCAGGCACATTTCCCCGAGGAGGGCCAAGCTGGGAATTTTCTTGACTCCTACTGCCTGTCCACAGGGTGCAAATCCAGGCCATTAGGTCAGGTGGCCAAATTCTTGTGGTCAAAGAGATCGGTTTTTAAAGTGCGTCTCAAGGGAGGAAAGCCAGGTTTGGAGAGACAGAGGGTTTCAGGGAGGAGACTCTTGAGCTTAAGACCCAAGTTGCTGAAGGCACAACTGTCAAAAGTGGAAGAAATTACACTGGAAATGTCAAACTGGTTGGAGGGTAGAGATCTCAAAGAGTTGTACGATTGGAGGGGGTTACTGGGATTAGGAAAGTGTGGCCAGGGAGTGATCTGAAAAGGAAAAAAAAACATGCATTTTATATTTCCAGTCAAAGAGCTAGGTTAAAGCAGCATGGGCTTAACAGAGTAATATTCAAGACAAAGCAGTCTTCAGGAATCCTCGCCCTCCATGGTTGGGTACTGACCGAGCTGGGCATGGTTCTGGGTGGCAGCTCCTCTGCCGGTCATCGGGTCGAGTGAGCAGCTCGCAGTATTGTTCCTGGACGATTCCTGCTATCTTCTCCAAACAATGCACAATCTGCCTCTGCACCCCTGTGAGCAATGGTACAAACAAGACAAAGGTCATTCTTGAAGAAGTGGGTTTCAGCACGTTAGGCACTGAGAATTTGTAAACCATTGTACACCTGAGCAAATCACTTGGAGGAATACCTGCAATTAGCCAGCTGGATTGTGCTATCAGAACAATCAGTTCCCAGTGGGTACAAACCATCCCCACCCTCCACTAGCCTCGGGGAGTTACAGACTTTGCGGGCTAATTAATGTTGCCTCATACAGTTGGTCTGACACACAGAGCGAGTTCAGCTATTGATTACACTGCTTTACATCACTGATGGTCTCCTTGTAGACTTTCCAGGGGGCCCTGTAAAATCATGTGGATGTGTTTACTTGGGTGATTGGAGGCCAACGTCAGAAGGAGACAGGAGTGATGTGGCTGTCTAGTGCAATCTGTCTCACCTCAAAGGGCACAAGCATGTAAGAGCGGAGAAAGAGAGAGGACGCTTGCTATTGTCTGTTAGTATATCCGTCAGTATCCCTGTGTAAAGCCCAGCACTCTTAAATCATTACTGACCAACACTTTACATACAGCACTGTCACATGATGTATATAAATGGACAGCCAGTGGTTTGGTGGTAATGTTACTAGGCTAGTAATCCAGAGAATCAGGCTAATGCTCTAGGGACGTGGGTTCAAACTCCACCTTGGTAGCTAGTGGAGTCATAGAGGTCTACAGCACGGATAAAGGCCCTTCAGCCCACCAAGTCTGTGCCAGTCAAAAGCAACCACCTAACTATTCTAATCCCATTTTCCAGCACTTGGCCCGTATCCTTGTTTGCCTTGGCACCACAAGGCCACGTCTAAATACTTCTTAAATGTTGTGAGGGTTTCTGCCTTGACCAGCTTTACAGATGGTGAGTTTCAGATTCCCACCAGCCTCTGGGTGAAAATATTTTGCCCCACATCTCCTCTAAACCTCCTACCCATTACCTTAAATCTATTAGAGAAGAAAATCTGCTATCCTCACTCTGTGTGGCCTACATGTGACTCCAGACCTTGGGTACTTGATTCTTACTTGACCTCTGAAATGGCTGAGCGAGCGATGCTAGGGAATTTAATGGGCAGGTGGGAATGTACATTTGAGGTTACAGACAGTTATTGAATAGCACAGCAGGCTGGAAGGGCTGAATGACCTAACCTTGCAGCTAGTCCCTCTGCCTGTAATTAATCGCCTGAAATTGAAAGCTGTCATCTCGGTAAAGGGGGCCATTGCAACTATGCTCAAATGTCATTAAATTCACTCATGTCCTTTGAGGCAAAAAATCTACCGTCCTTACTCGATCTGGCCAACATGTGACTTCAGACTCATAGCAATGTGTTTGATTCTTAAATGCTCTCTGAAATTGTCAAGCAAGTCATGCTATTCAAGGGCTATTAGGGATGGGCAACAATTGCTGGTCTAGAGATCAATACCCATATTCCATGAAAGAATGAATAAAAATAATTTGAATGAACTGAAACATGATTTTAAACATGAAACTGTGCCGGGAGGTGACGTTCCAGATTTACACAAAAAAAAAACTGTTTCCATTCTATTTGACATTGGAAGCAACCAGCCCCAAATTCCTTGCTGGACAGTTTTGTAACAGTGTGAAAGGTTACCCAGCATAATGTGAAATTAAACAAGAGCAAGTGTAAATCCTTGTAGCTTAGAAAACGTGCTTGCAAGTAACAGCTTGGATGTGGTACTGTATACTCCTGGAGTGTTTCCACTTGTCACAGCTCAGCCAAGGATTTTAGGATAAGGTGCAGGCTGTTCCACCGCTGTTCTAGCAAGGCTAAACTGCGAAAAGTCCCAACTGCTGGAGAAAAGGAATGAGACAGGACTATCTGAGGCACAGCTGTTAGTTACCAGTGTGTGATTTCAAGGGGAAGAGAGAATATTAGAACTGATGGTGTGTGAAGGGACCTGCTGCCCTGTCCTTCAAACTATTGGTGCTCACAGGTTTAGGGGTTTTTGTACATTATCCTGTGAATAGGACACATACAGCAGCCACTCCAGTGTTTAAGCTGATTGCTGCTTTTTCAAGGCCTTTGTAAATTTCTAGTTAAGATAGGTAAGTACACACAATTACAAATAACAGGAGTTCGAAAGATTGAGAGAGGTGAGGATAGAGACACAACGTATTCACAGCACAGAAAGTGGCCCTTCAACCCATTGTGTCTGTGCCAGTCATCAAACATCTGTCTGTTCTAATCCCAGTGATAATGTCCAGGATAACAATGGGTCAACATGCTCAGTTTTTGAGTCTTGATTTCAATAAAATAATTTGCAAGAAAAATGAAGAAACAGTTGAGATTGTATTATGGTACTGCCACTTATACTATTTGCATTTAACACAAGCAGTCAACCTATAGCACAACTGTTTCTCATCACCACAAGTGCTGCTTGGTGTCAATGATGGCTCAGTGGCTAGGACTCTTCAGTTAGCCTGGGCTGGTAACTGGCAGCTCACATTCCTGATTCACAAGTGCTGGGCAATGACCATCTACAACAAGACAGAATTGAACGATCACCCTTTATTATTCAGTGGCATGACCATCACTGATTTCCCCACCAATATCCTGGGGGTTACCATTGACCAGAACTTGAGCTAGACCAGCTGTAGGAAGATGATGGCTACAACAGCATTTAGAAGCTCCAGATTCAGTAGAGGGTAACTCACCTCCTGTCTCATCAGATCCTGTCCAGTATCTGTAAGGATCAAGCCAGGAGTGTGATGGAATACTCCCCACTTGTCTTTGGCTCCGACAACACTCAAGAGGTTTGATACTGTCCAGGACAAAGCTACCTACTTGAATGGCACCTCATCCAGCACCAACACTGTAACAGCAGGATATACCCTCTGCACGAAGCACAGCAGGAACTCACCTAGGTGCCTCCAACAGCATTTTCCAAACCCATGATTTCTAGCAGTGGGACGGACAAGGGCAACAGATGTTTGGGAACACCACCCCTTGAAAGCTCTCCTCCAAGCCAGACACTATCGTAATTTGATGCTGTTTCCCTGTTACTGGGTAAAATTCCTGGAATACCATCCCAAAAAGCACTGCGATGTCCCAACATCGCATGGGCTGCAGCAGTTCAAGAAGGTGACTCACCACCGCCTTGTCAAGGTGCAAATAGGGACCGGCAAGTAATGTTGGCCTTGTCAGTAACACTCAACTCCCATTTCAGTAATAACAAACTGCTCACCTTTGAGTCAGAAGGTTGTGGGTTTAAACCCCAAGCCAGAGACTCCCAGTGCAGTAATGAGGATGTGCTCTCCTGTCAGAAGGGCTGTCATTCAAATGAGATGTTAAATCTTGACCATATCTGCCCTCCCCTGTGGAAGTGAACAATCTCACACTGCTATACTCAGAGGGAAAAGGGGAAATTCCCTCTGGGCCCTGGACATCATTTTAATCTTAGGCAACACCACTATCACATTGTTACTGTGGGCATTTGCTGTGTGTAATTTTTTTGTCTCATTTCTTGCATTACTATGGTGACTTCTTGGCTATAAAGCTCTTTGGAACATCTGGAGGTTGATATGGATGACATATAAATGTACATCTTTGCTCTTTCTGTTTTCAACATGCTAATCATTTTGAGCAGTTTTGGTTTTACTGGATTGGAAACCCTGCCTATTCCTGACAGGGCTGGGTCCTCAAGCCCACTGCAGTTAGGTATTTACACAGACAGCAGGAGCTGTTTCATTCCTATGACCCATCCACTACTTACACTGAGAGAATAGCAATAGCACAAAACCAGACCGGCTGTGGGCTGCAGAGAACACTTTGGAAGTTTCAGAGAAATGAGGGAGGAAAGTTCAAATAAACCATGATCACAGCGGTCTCCTTAAAGGAGAAAGCGAGACAACAAAGGAGGCAATGGAGAGAGAACAGGGCAAACAAAGAGAGTTAGGTCAAACTGAAAGCTTCAATGAACAAATCCAGGTGGCCAGTCTCAATTCCTGCCTCCAGGGCTGAACACACTTTAGTCTATTGTGCAAATATTAGCATTCCTGCGAAGCAGCCATCAGAAATCACCAACTAACTACCTGACAGCTTTCACCAGAGTCATCATTATGATTTATTGTTTGCTCGCATTTTGTTCCATGAGAATCTCGCCCTGTGAATGACTTAAACTTTCAGTACTTCTTGACTGAGTGAATCCTGATGACAGTGCACGGTTGTGGACATGAGGACTTAACAGGAGGTACTTAGGCTCCAGGGACAGTTTAGAGTCAAATGCCAGAAAACAGGATTACAAAGATACACTGGAGAAACCGGGGCTTTGCTGTGAAAGTGTGCTGCCCAGAACTGGTCATAATTAAAACTCTGACAGAGGGAGGGTGCAGAAATATTTACAGGAATGGTACTAAGGATGAGGGACTTTAATTATTGTGGAGGTTCTGGAGAGGCTGGCACTGTTCTCCTTAAAGGACAGGAGGTTATCAAAATGATGAATTGCTTTGATAGAGTAAACAAGGTGAAACTGTTTGCAGGTGGACAGTAGATGAAGTTTGAGGGGGCTCACCAGAATGTTGCCTGGATTGGAGCAGTTTAACAATGAAGCCAGACTGATTGGCTGGGGTTGTGTTTGTCAGAGCTGAGAAGTCAGAAATGGGACCTGGTTGATGAGTATAAGGTTAAGAAGATGGATAGAAAACAGCTGTTCCCCTTAGTCAAAGGATTAACAAAAAGGGGCACAATTTTAAAGTGAAAGGCAGGAGATTTGCAGGGAACCCTTTTTTCACCCAGTGGGTGATGGAGGTCTGGAATACACTGCTTGGGACAGTTGTTGAGATGGGAAACATCAAAGCCTCTGAAAAATACTTGGATGAGCACTTGAAGTATCATAGCATGAAGATTGAGAGTTAAGTGCTGAAAAGTAGGACTATTGTGGATAGATGTGATGGGCTGAAGGGCCTCTTCTGTGCTGTGTGATTCTATGACTCTAAGTGACTGGGTAATACAAATTTTGAAATACTTTGGCATAAAAACTAGAGAGAAGATAAAGTGAATTATTTTTTTACAGTGGGTTGTTGTGATCTGGAATGTGTTGTTTACAGAATTTTCATAGCACAGAAGCAGTGTGTTTGGCCCATCATGACAGTGCTGGCCCTCTGTTGCAGCAATTCACTGTGCCACTCCCATGCTTTCTTCCCCCATGGCCCTGCTGGCTTTTTTTTTCCAGCTAGGGCTTCAATTCCTTTTTTTTTTGAAAGCCTGCATTAATTGTCTTGTGTCTAAATGTGGTGATGTTTTCAGGCAGTGTATTCTAGATCCTAACCACTCAGCATGAAGATGTTTCTCCTCATGATACCATTTCTTCTAGTGCCAATGAACTTAAATCTGTGCACTCTCTTGTTCCCAACCTGTCTGTCGGTGGCACTGGAATCAGACTAAATTGTAGCTTTCAAAAGGAAATATCACTAAATTTTATACAGCTATGGGGAAAGAAAGAGCAGATTAGTGCATTCATCTGATATCCTTTCCAGGAGCCAGTACAAGTTGAATGGAATGAATGGCTTCCCCTAGTGCTGTAAGATTCTATGTCAAAGCCGAGTGTGGAAAACAAAAGGGGAAAGGCGGAGTGGAGATTGAATAGAGGTTTTCAAAATCATCTGCAGCTGGTCAGAGTCGACAGGGAGTAGTTGTTTCTGCTTGTTAAGCAAAAACATCAAAAGGGTCTGGGTTTAAAGGGATGTGCAGCAGAATCAAAGATGAAGTGAGGAAATAGATTTTTCACTCAGTGGGTCTGGAATGCACTGCCTGGAAATGTGGTGGAGCAGGTTCAACTGAAACGTTCAAGAGGGCATTGGATGGTATTTTTGGATAGAAATGGTGTGCAGGAGTGTGGGGGGGAGAAAGCTGGAGATGAGCAAGATAATAGAACTAGTGTGTGCAGGCAGGCTGGGCCAAATGGCCTCCTGCTGCACTGTAACACTTCCTTGCTGTTCCTACACATGAGCAATTGCTAAGTGAAGAGGGCAAAATGCCTTACTGAAACGTCCACAGCCTCTCAGCTCCCTCTGTTGAAAGGATCAGATCATGAATTGCAACTACACCAATACAGTCATCCCCTGTTGCCAAAACAATGGAGGGATTGTGTGTGAAAATAAAAGGAATTCCTTTCCCTCAGATCCTGGTTTGTTAACAGTCTCAATGATTTGCTGCGATCGCATGATGTCACCCTTTCAGGATCTGTCCCAAACTGTAAAGGGGAAAGGTTCAATCATAAAAGACCCAGGCATTGTCAGATGATGCGTGTCAACACGCTGTATGTGACTGAGGCAAATCAGAGCTCTCCGAGGTTGATAAACCATCCGTGATTCCAAACTAAATTGGCAAAACGTAAACTGAAGAAATTCCATCGCTTGTGACCTCTGACTCATAAAATATTAATGAAAGTGCCTAGGGCTGTAGAGTTTGGAGATTTGTTGATGGATTTGAAAAAAAGGAATGTCACAGAAAATATCATTAATGTCAGGAGAAGATAAAAGCTTTTCCACAATCTGTCCATCAGGGAATAAACCAAGAGTATGGTAGATGCATGATCTCAAGTTAATCGCAGCTGATGAAAGCTATTCTGCATATCTAGTTTATTGTCCAGAAGAATCTCCACCTGAACATTTACACATATTTTTGAAAACATTTTATCTCACACTCATCAGGACAAATACAAGAACATCAAATTTCAATGTTCCTCCAATGTCTTTGGGTGAAAACCCTGGATCTCCCTCCCGAACAGAACGGTGGGTGTACTCTCATAAATAGACGGCAGAGGTTCAAGAAGGCAGCTCACCACCACCTTCTCAAGGGCAGCTAGGGATGGGCAAGAAATACAGGCCCAGCCGCAACGCTCACATCCCATGAATGAATTAAAGGAAGACAATTTATAGAGCAGTAAAATGCTGCTGATGTTGGAAATCTGAAATGAGATTTTACAAAACAACTGGCTAGCGGTCTAGGGAGAGAAAAACAGAGTTATCATTTCAGGGTAGTGACCGTTCATCAGAATTAAAGAGAAATTGAAATTAGAGTTTTTAAGACAGTGAGTGGGGAACGGGCTGGAAGATCAAAGCAGAAGGACAGTGATGGGGTGGAGGGCAGGGGCAATTAAGACCATAAGATGTAGGAGCAGTAGTGGGTCGTTCAGCCCATTGAGTCTGCTCCACCATTCAATGAGTTCATGACTGATAAACAACAAAAGATTTCATGATACAACAGCTGTAATGAGGGGTAATGGAAGATTGTGTCCAGTTGGGATGTGAATTGCCACAAAGTCTGTCGGAATGCAACATAAAGGGATAAAGAAGGAAACATGATTTTTAAAAAATCAACTGAATGGGGAAGGAAACAAAACATGTTGAGCAAGATGGAAGCATCTTTGAATTTAATGATGTGGCCAGAAGGCAGTAGAAAGGTGTAACACCTTCCCTTTCAACTCAGTCTCAACTCAACTCAACATTGAAATCATAACCTTGCCCTCCAATCTTGTTCCAAATGTTTTTTGACATAAGGATGAGATGTTTAAAATGGAGATGCTGCCGGATGATGAGGAGGTCAGTGAGTGTCGATGGTGAGGGAAGGGAGTAATGGGTGACTGGGACTTGATCCTAGTTAGGACAGTGACAGCAAGTTTTGGATGAGCTCAGTTTGTAGAGGTTAGTGTTAGCAACAAACTTGCACATTGAGTAATTCAGTGTTAAAGTTTTAACTGAGCAGTATATATTCCCATTCCAAAGCAATGTGTTCAGGGACTAATGTTCCTGAGCAACGAGAAGTTCATTCAGAGGCTCACCTCATCCTAAGTCCAACATTCTCAGCTGAAACCTAGGCCTGCCAAAAAAAATCACTTCATATAAACTCCAGACCCCTCATGTTGGCAAGTCCATTGTGATTCTCCAAAGTTCTGCTGGATCTATGCTGACCTCTTCGCCAACTCAATTAACCTTTTGCCAACTCTCAGCAGTGTTTCACTGACACATCTACACACACCCGGACACATCTACACTCAGACACAACCACACCTACATCCAAAAACACATCCCACACTTACATACATCTATACCCACGCCCAGACACACCTACATAGACCCATACCCAGACACACCTACACAGACCCACACCCAGACACACTTACATAGACACACACCCAGACACACCTACATAGACACACACCCAGACACACCTACATAGACACACATCCCAGACACACCTCAT
>NC_063364.1:31846030-31862518 GCF_021869965.1 Rhincodon typus | reverse complement strand
CCCAGACACACCTCATAGACAGACACCCCAGACACACCTACATAGACACACACCAAGATACACCTACATAGATCCACACACAGACACACCGACATAGATCCATACCCACACCCAGACACACCTACATAGACCCACACCCAGACACACCTACATAGACACACATCCCAGACACACCTACATAGACCACACCCAGACACACCTACATAGACACACACCCCAGACACACCTACATAGACACACACCCAGACACACCTACATAGACCCACACCCAGACACACCTACATAGACACACATCCCAGACACACCTCATAGACAGACACCCCAGACACACCTACATAGACACACACCAAGATACACCTACATAGATCCACACACAGACACACCGACATAGATCCATACCCACACCCAGACACACCTACATAGACCCACACCCAGACACACCTACATAGACACATACCCTCACACAGACATACCTACATAGACCCTTACCCACACACAGACACATCTACATAGACCCTTACCCACACATAGACACACCTACATAGACCCACACACAGACACAGACACACCTACATAGACCCATACCCACACACAGACACACCTACATAGACCCATCCCCACACATAGACACACCTACATAGACCCACACACAGACACAGACACACCTACATCGACCCATACCCTCACACAGACATACCTACATCGACCCATACCCTCACACAGACATGCCTACATAGACCCTTACCCACACACAGACACACCTACATAGACCCATACCCTCACGCAGACATACCTACATAGACCCTTACCCACACACAGACATACCTACATTGACCCATACCCTCACACAGACATACCTACATCGACCCATACCCACGCACAGTGTGTGGTTATGTCTGACTCCAGCAACGTCAGTTCTTACTATCTCCTCATGATAACGACCTTAGCCCTTTCCCTATCTCACTCCTTGATTAAACATTGTTAAATCTAAAACATTTATCAAACCTGTGACTATTCACTGCCCTGAAACTTGAAGTCTGTTTCACTTTCCACTGATGCTGCCAGTGCTGCTGAGAGTTTCCTGCAACTTCTATCTTTTCTTCAGCTTCCCAGCATCTGCAGTAGTTTGCTTTTGTCAATTGTGGACGGACTATGGACTGCCGTTTCCTGGATGGACCATGTCCTCCTGAATTACTGATTGATATCCAGCCCTCTGGATATTCAGTGATGTGACCTTTCAACATGCCCCACAGGGTCCCATCAAACCTGAAGGATATCTTGGAACTGGTAATGTCTCAACATTATTTTAAGGTTATGATGCTCGTACAAAAGTGTCAGTATCTTGCATTTGTTTCGTGCCTTCAACACAGTGAAATGTTTCGAAGTGTTTCACAGGAGTATTATCAAATCAAATATAACACTGAGGCACAGGCAAACAAACTGAGTCAAGGGGTAGGTAATATGGAGCATCTTTTTTGTTGCTTGTTCACTGGATATTGATTTCACTGGGCCAGTGTTTATTGCCCATGCTTAATTACTTCGAGGGCAGTTAAGAGTCAACCCCACTGGTGTGTGTCTGGAGTCACTTGTAGGCCAGACAGGGTAAAGATGGCAGATTTCCCTTCCTAAAGGACATTTGTGAATTTTACAATTGTCATGGTCACCTTCACTGAAAAGGAAATTTTTTTTGGAATCAACCTGTTTGTAGATGTTATGGCACATCTCTAGAGCTTGGGGGACTTGATCCTAGCCTCCTGGCTCACAGGTAGGGTCACTACCTCTGCACCACAAGAACCCTGTATCTTTACTGAGACTGTACCTTTGAACTTCGGATTTATTAATTACAGACATGTGGATCAGACATGTAGGCCACTCTGCCTCTCAAACCTACTTCGCCAACCAATTAGGTAACAGCTGATCTAATTGTAACCTCAAATCTACAGTCCTGCCTGAGCACAAAATTCCAGTCAAGTATCAACTTCATTGCTGTGGGTCTGGAGTCACACCTAGGGCAGACCAGGTAGGGACAGCAGACTAACTTCCTTCAAGGTGATGAGTGGATCAGATGGATTTTTATAACAATTGAGAGTGGTTACATGGCTCCCATTACTGTGATGTTTTCTTATTAAATTCAAATTTCACCATCTGCAATGGGGGAGTTTGAGTCTATGTCCTTAAACCATGATAGAACTTGGGATTCTGAATTACTAGTCCGGCGACATTCCCACTAAACAATTGTCTTAAAGGAAGAGGAAGAAGGATAGAGAAAAAGGTGTTTAGGGAGGGAACTCCAAAGCTCAGAGCCCAGGCTGCAGAAAACAAAACAGCCACAAAACGACCACCCTCACCGCTACTGCCGCCGCCTACCCCGCTCCTCCTACCTCCGACGCCGGTCCGCCCATCACCGACGCGGACGCAACTCCGCCCACCGCCGGCGCAACTCCGCCCACCGCCGACACCGGCACAACTCCGCCCACCGCCGACGACGCTCCGCCCACAGCCGACGCCGACGGCGCTCCGCCCACAGCCGACGCCGACGACGCTCCGCCCACAGCCGACACCGACGTAGCTCCGCCCACCACCTCCACAGCCAGCAGCTCCAGAGGAGATAGCAGCACCCAGCCCTGCCGAGTCTTCACCATCCCCCCAGACCTACCCCTTACTGAGGATGAACGGTCAGTCCTCAGTAAAGGGCTCACCTTTGTCCCCCTCCACCCACACATCAACGAATACCGCTCACGCTTGGACATAGAGCAGTTTTTCCGCCGCCTCCGCCTCCACGCTTACTTCTTCAACCGTGAACCTAACCCTCCCTCTACTGACCCCTTCTCCCGCTTCCAACACACCCCCTCCTCCTGGACACCACCCCAAGGCCTCCTACCCTCCCTCGACCTCTTCATCTCCAACTGCCGTCGAGACATCAATCGCCTCAACCTCTCCACCCCTCTCACCCACTCCAACCTCTCCCCCGCAGAACGTGCAGCCCTCCGCTCCCTCCGCTCCAATCCCAACCTCACCATAAAACCCGCGGACAAGGGAGGTGCAGTTGTAGTATGGCGCACTGACCTCTACATCGCCGAGGCCGGACGCCAACTCTCCGACACCTCCTCCTACCGCCCCCTTGATCATGACCCCACCCCTGAGCACCAAACCATCATCTCGCAAACCATCCACAACCTCATCACCTCAGGTGACCTCCCACCCACGGCCTCCAACCTCATCGTTCCCCAACCTCGCACTGCCCGCTTCTATCTCCTTCCCAAAATCCACAAACCTGAATGCCCTGGTCGACCCATTGTCTCCGCCTGCTCCTGCCCCACCGAACTGATCTCCAACTATCTCGACTCCATTTTCTCCCCCTTGGTCCAGGAACTCCCTACCTATGTCTGTGACACCACCCACGCCCTCCACCTCCTCCAGAACTTCCAATTCCCCGGTCCCCAACACCTCATCTTTACCATGGACGTCCAGTCCCTCTACACCTGCATTCCCCATGCAGATGGCCTTAAGGCCCTCCGCTTCTTCCTGTCCCGCAGGCCCGACCAGTCCCCCTCCACTGATACCCTCATCCGCTTAGCCGAACTCGTCCTCACACTCAACAACTTCTCTTTCAATTCCTCCCACTTCCTACAGACAAAGGGGGTAGCCATGGGTACCCGCATGGGCCCAAGCTACGCCTGCCTCTTTGTAGGTTACGTGGAACAATCCCTCTTCCGTACCTACACCGGCCCTAAACCCCACCTCTTCCTCCGTTACATTGATGACTGTATCGGTGCCGCCTCGTGCTCCCACGAGGAGCTCGAACAGTTCATACACTTCACTAACACCTTCCACCCCAACCTTAAGTTTACCTGGACCATCTCTAACACCTCTCTCCCCTTCCTGGACCTCTCTGTCTCCATATCGGGCAACCACCTAGAAACCGATATTCATTTCAAGCCCACCGACTCCCACAGCTACCTAGAATACTCCTCCTCCCACCCACCTTCCTGCAAAAATGCTATCCCCTATTCCCAATTCCTTCGCCTCCGCCGCATCTGCTCCCAGGATGAGGCATTCCACTCCCGTACATCTCAGTTGTCCTCGTTTTTCAAGGACCGTAACTTCCCCTCCTCGGTGGTCGAGAACGCCCTCAACCGTGTCTCCCACATCTCCTGCACCTCATCCCTCACACCCCGTCCACGCAATAAAAACCAAAAAAGAATCCCCCTCGTCCTCACGTACCACCCCACCAACCTCCGGATCCAACGCATCATCCTCCGACACTTCCGCCATCTGCAATCCGACCCCACCACCAAAGACATCTTTCCCTCCCCACCCTTATCTGCTTTCCGGAGGGACAACTCTCTCCGTGACTCCCTTGTCCGCTCCACACTCCCCTCCAGCTCCACCACACCCGGCACTTTTCCCTGCAACCGCAGGAAGTGCTACACCTGCCCCCATACCTCCTCCCTCACCCCCATCCCAGGCCCCAAGAAGACTTTCCACATCAAGCAGATGTTCACCTGCACATCTGCCAATGTGGTATACTGCATCCGCTGTACCCGGTGTGGCTTCCTCTACATCGGGGAAACCAAGCGGAGACTCGGGGACCGCTTTGCAGAACACCTACGCTCGGTTCGCAACAAACAACTGCACCTCCCAGTCGCGAACCATTTCAACTCCCCCTCCCATTCCTCAGACGACATGTCCATCCTGGGCCTCCTGCAGTGCCACAACGATGCCACCCGAAGGTTGCAGGAACAGCAACTCATATTCCGCTTGGGAACCCTGCAGCCCAATGGTATCAATGTGGATTTCACAAGTTTCAAAATCTCCCCTCCCCCCACCGCATCCCAAAACCAGTCCAACTCGTCCCTGCCTCCCTAACCTGTTCTTCCTCCCACCTATCCCCTCCTCCCACCTCAAGCCGCACCTCCATCTCCTACCGACCAACCTCATCCCGCCCCCTTGACCTGTCCGTCCTCCCTGGACTGACCTATCCCCTTCCTAACTCCCTACCTACACTCACCTTTACTGGCCCCATCCCCGCCTCTTCGATCTGTTTGTTTCCTCTCCACCTATCCTCTCCTCTATCCCTCTTCTATCCGCCTCCCACTCTCTCCCTATTTATTTCAAAACCCCCTTCCCCTCCCCCTTTTCTGATGAAGGGTCTAGGCCCGAAACGTCAGCCTCTCTGCTCCTATGATGCTGCTTGGCCTGCTGTGTTCATCCAGCCCTGCACCTTGTTGTCTCTAGCCACTAATGGTGGGTTGGTGAAACTGGGGGATGTGTAAGAGGCCAGAACTGGAGGAGCACTGAAATCTCAGAGTGTTGCAGGAGTAGGAGGCAGCATGGGGAAATAGATGTGGGGTACCAATGCACAGATGTAAAATTATACATTAAAAGCAATTTATCCGATTCATTCACCTATAATTGGACTCTCTTAGAAAGCCAATTCAGTCATCTCAGGGTGAGCAGCAAGGAAAAGATTTTTTTTTAGAAAGTCAATACGGATAACGATTTTAATTCCTACAAGCAATGAATGCTGAGCTGAAAATACTTCCCAGCTCCAGTTATCAGTCTACAATCGGCTAACAAAGAGAGGAGAGCTATACTGGAATATTAGCATTCACAGAGGACTGCTAGCACATCAAGCAATTACACTTTAATCAATAATGTGAGTTCAAGTTTCTGACTCAAGATGAGTGCCTCGACTGCACCACAGCTGGATAATACCATCTTCTGCCACCAAAAACCCTCTGATTTCTCTGAGTGACACTGCCAGTTTTTGTGCCATGAGCCCTCTGTTCAGTAACAACTCAAGTGTGACTAACAAAGTCTTCTGCGTTGGTGTAAAAAACCCCATACAGTCACAGAGATGTACAGACAGACCCTTTGGTCCAACTCGTCCATGTCGACCAGATATCCTAGATAAATCTAGTCCCATTTGCCAGCATTTGGCCCATATCCCTCTAAAGCCTTCTTATTCACGTACCCATCCAGATGCTTTTTAAATGTTGTAGTTGTACCAGCCTCCACTACTTCCTCTGGCAGCTCATTCCATACACACACCACCCTCTGTGTGAAAAAAGTTGCCCCTCAGGTCCTCGTTAAATCTTTCCCGTCTCACCTTAAACATATGCCCTTTAGTTTTGGACTCTCCTACCCTGGGAAAAAGACCTTGGTTATTCACCCTATCCATGCCCCTCGTGATTTTATAAACCTCTATAAGGTCACCCTTTAGCCTCCGATGTTCCAGGGAAAATAGCCGCAGCCCATTCAGCCTCTCCCTGTAGCTCAAAGCCTCCAGTCCTGGCAACATCCCTGTAAATCTTTTTTGAACCCTCTCAATTTTAATGCTGTGAGCCAAAGGGCAACTACATCCTTTCTCTGTCCCACCCAACATTTACCCCCTCAAGCAACACCATCTCTGAATTGTTTCATTTTTCGTTGGGAGAAGCTCGCTGAGGGTCAATTAGCTACACTTTTCCTTTATTTCAAAGTGGCTGCACTTCAGCTAAATTCATCTTTGGCTGTGAAGTGATTTAGGATAGCCTGAGGGATGCAACAGGCTCTATAAAAATACAACTCAGTCTGCTCTTCAAATGTAAATGTTGACCAGTTTAAATAAAACTAAATATCCAGATAACAAAGCACTGTAGAACCACATTTAACAATTGCCAAGAAATACTGACGACAGTAGAATCCAAGTTTCTGTATTCTGGCTCAGACAGTGCAGGAAGAAATGAAGCTGAAGGATCTCCCAGCCTCACCCTCGGGGATGGAGGGGGTGGGGAGTGAGAGAGGCTGGTGCTTTTGTTGAGCAGATGGTCTGACAGCATCGGGAGAGAAAGAGGAGGCAATGGAGCTTTTCCTTCAGGCATTACAGTACCTTAACAGAATGGAAATGAAGCTCATGTTTTAACAGGTATTCAGTGACGGCTGAAATAGTTCTGAGGGATTGCATTTACTTGCTCAGTGCCAACCCAGTCTGTCACTGCTTTCAATGAATGAACAATAACTCATTAAACCTAATCCCTTGGAATTTATGCAGGGCAAATATTCTAAATTTTTTGTTCCTATATTGAAGAACTTCTTTTCAAAATTTGAATATTTCTATATTTTTATTCCACTTGTGGTTTCTTCAATTTATTGAATTACAGCACAGAAAAATGCCACTTGGCCCAACTGGTCCATGTTTATGTTTAGAAACATAGAAACAGAGACACTAGGAGTAGGAGTAGGCCATTCAGCCCTTCAAGCCTCTCTGTCATTCAATATGATCATGGCTGTTTATTCAACTCAATCCCCTGTTCTCCCCTTACTCTTTGATCCCTTTAGTCCTACGAAATATATCTAACTCCTTCTTGAAAACATTCAATATTTCAGCCTCAATTGCTTTCTGTGGCAGAGAATTCCACAGGTTCACCACTCTCTGGGTGAAGACATTTCTTCACGTCATAGTCTTAAATGTCAGTATCCTTAAACCAAGCTCTGCATGTGTCTCTTCCTATTCCACCCCACCAGCATATCCTTCTATTTCTTTCCCCCTCCATTTGTTTGTCTATTTTCTCGTCAACACATTCATAATATTGTGGTAGCGAGTTCCACACTCTAACCACTGTCTGGAGAGAGGTTTAGAACATGGTCTTTCCTCAGTGTTGATTACAGCAGAGCCTGTTCTCTTCACAATTAGAATCTTCACTGTGTCGACTGAAGCTGGAGCCAGGTAATCACAATCTTGTTTCCCTGTTCTCACAGCCTGCTTTATCATTTCCTGTTTCCTCCGAGGCAACTGGAAGTCTTTGCCCATGGGCTGGAAGTGAGCTCTCTTTTTTTTCTTGTGCCTTGACATACTCTAGAGGGTGGAAGGACTGGAGGAGGCTTCACCGTGGGTAAGGGAGCTCTGGACAGTCTGTCATTGAAAAGGGTCAGGAAGAGATGGTGAGGAGGTACCACATTGCGTTGTACTCTCAGTCCCAACCTTCTTCCTTGGGCAACCACCTTAGTTGTGATCGACATTATAGATCACTGTGTGAGGAACCATATCGAGGTTATGCCCTCCACTTGGTGCCAGGACAGTTTCACCGACCATCTCCATGGTGATATGCAAAGTTAGTGAAGAAAAACATATCAAACTTTGTGGGAATATGTGTGTCTGTAGAGAATGTGTGTATGTTAAAGTATGTGTGCACGTGAGAGAGTGTGCGTATTTGCATGTGTGTGTGTATGTAGATGTGTGTGCGTACAGGTAGTTCTGCTATAACACGTGTTTCGTTGACATATATTGGCTGTAACACGACTGATGAATAGTGGACCCTGTTCGGATAACGCAAACTTTCTGCTGTACAGGCATAAAGACTTTCTATAGCGATTTCCCTATAATATGATGTTCTATAGCCCAAGGTCACACAAGAATGCAGCGATCACATTATAGGAGAACTACCTGTATGTACATGTGTGTGGGTGCATATGAGTATGTGTGTGAGTTTGCGTGAATGTGCGCACGTGTGTGTGATGACAGAGAGTATGTGCATGTTAGTGTGTGTGCGTCAGTGTGTGTGCATGTGTGTGAGTGTGCACACGTGTGTGTGTGTGTGTGTGTATACACTAGTGTGTGTATATGCGAGTATGTGTATGTATGTGTTTGTGTGAATGTGTGTGCAGTGGGCAATTATCTTTTGTTCATTAAAGTGCTGGGAATGAAAACAAATCCTTTCAGGTTAGGAAGTGGTTTCAGCTTTCATATAGTGTGTAACTAGGCTGGTGACATATTTTTAAAGCCAAGTTTGATTCTTCATTAACAACAGTGTCAATGTGTTTCAGGTGTAGCCAAGGTTATGGTCAGGTCAGCCAATATCATTCTGAATGGTGGAACAGGCTCAAGGAGCCGAATGGTTTCCTTCTGGCTCCTAATTTACATGTTTGTATGTAGCAGAATGAAAATAGACTTCCCAGACATCCTTGTGACTTTTATGATAGAAACGATCAACATTGAGGTAAACAGTGCGAAGCTCTGTCCTATTGTCTGGAGTTCCATCCACTCAGCACCAATAAAAAACATTTACCTCTACTGTTGTTTGCACCACTTCAGGACAACTCTAATTGTTTCATGCCAATGATATACTGTATGTTTGAAGAGTAGTGATTGCTATAATGTAGGAAATTTGTACATAGCAAGATTCCGCAAACAACAATAAGATACTAACCAGATCAACTGCTTTAGGGAAGTTGAGTGAGTGATAAATGTTAGCTCAGGCACTGGGGAGAACTCCCCTCCTTCTCTCTGAAAGTGGGCAGCAAACACAGGTCCTTGAGATGGCTGCATTGCTAATGAAGTGCTAACTATGCCAGAACCTCAAAGTTATAGAGTCATACAGCATGGGAACAGAAGCTTTGGTCCAACCAGTCCACGCCGAATGTAATCCAAAACTAAACTAGTCCCTTCTGCCTGCTCCTGGCCCTTATCCCTCCAAACCTCTCCTATTCATGTGCTTATCCAAATGTATTTTAAACATTGTAATTGTACCCAAATCCACCACTTCCTCAGGAAGTTGATTTCGCACATGAACCACCTTCTGTGTAAAAGATTTGCCCGTCATATCTTTTTTAAAACTGTCTCTTCTCATCTTAAAAATGTGCCCTCTAATCTTGAAATTCCCTATACCAGGGAAAATACAAGTCTATCTATACCCCTCATTATTTTATAAACTTCTATTAGGTCGTCTCTCAACCTCCTAGGCTCTAGTGAAAAAAGTCCCAGCCTATCCAGCCTTTCTTTATAACTCAAACCTTCCATACCCGGCAACATGCTGGCAAATCTCTTCTGAACCCTCTCGAGCTTAATAATATCCTTCCTGTAACTGGGTGACCAGAATTGGACACGGTACTCCAGAAGAAGCCTCACCAATATCCTGTACAACATCAACATAATGTCCCAACTCCTATACTCAAAGGACTGAGCAATGACGGCATGCATGCCAAATGCTTTTTAATTACCCTGTCTATATGTGATGCAAACTTCAAAGAATTATGTATCTGAACCCCTAGATGCCTCTGATCTACAACACTACCCAAGGCCCTACTATTAATTGTATAAACCCTACCCTTGTTTGTTTTGGCAAAATGCAATACCTCGCATTTATCCAGATTGAACTCCATCTGCCATTTTTCAGTCCATTGGCCCATTTGATCATCTTAGAAATGGTCTCAGAGTCTGAGTGAGATGTAGTTCAAACAGCGGGCTGAGGCACAATTCTACTATACCTTAGCTGCAGATAACTGTGTGACAGTAGTTGTAGTAAATGCAAATTCTGGGGTCATGGCTTCAGATGAGATAGCATTGTTAATAAAAAAGGAGAAGGCTCTAGTTGGCTTTGAACAGCTGCTCTAGTCATTATGTACTCTGAAGAAAGTGATCCCTAATTCACTCCATAATTCCTCTCTCCTTAACCTGCAATCAATCAGTTCCAGGCTCAGTAAATATCCAAATGTGTGTGGGATCGAAAAAGTATCAACTTTTTGCCAGAGTCAAAACAAACTTTGGGTTAGCTCACCAACGGCTAATGGAGATGGGAGGGAATTTAGAATTAGATAGCACATTGCTCCCAATCTGACTCTGGGTCTCTAAACACAACCACATACTGCCTCCTTATACACACTGGAGTCAGGGCACTGCTTGGCCTGGGAGTCACCAAAAGTACATTTGGCAGCACTTGGTTTTCAAAACATTCAAATAAATCATTGGGCAGAGCCAAGAGTCTGAAAGAAAAAACATTAGAAAACAGCCAATCAGCTAGGAGTTAGTGGGAGAACCAGTCTTATCAATTGTAGAAATAAATTACTGCAGATGCTAGAATTTGTACTGAACACAACAAAAGCTGGAGATCACAGCTTGTCAGACACCATCCATGGAGAGAGAGCAAGCTAACGTTTCGAGTCGAGATGAATCCTCATCAGAGCTCTCATGAAGTGTGGAGGGGGCCGCACTTATACCATTGTTGGGATTCCATCCTCTCCCTATTTGTCCAGACCCTGCTCACCTGTGTCTGCAATTCCTCTGATGCCCTGCACCCTATTGACAGTTTCCAGTTCCCTGGCCCTAACTGCCTCTTGTTCACCATGGAAGTCTAATCCCTTTATACCTCCATTCCCCACCAGGACGGTCTGAGAGCTCTCAGCTTCTTCCTTGACCAGAGGCCTGAACACTCCCCATCCACCACCACTCTCCTCTGCTTGGCTGAACTTGTTCTCTCACTGAACAATTTCTCCTTTACTTCCTCTCACTTCTGCCAAGTCAAAGGAGTGGCTATGGGCATCCACATGGGTCTCAGTTATGCCTGCCTCTTTATGGGGTATGTGGAACAATCCTTGTTCCAGACCAACACTAGCCCCCTTCCCATAACTCTTTTCTCATTACATCGACAACTGCTTCGGTGCCGCTTCATGCTCCCACCAGGATCTTGAAAAATTTGTTCATTTTGCCTCCAATTTCCACCCCTCTATAACTTTCCCACCATCCATTTTCGACACTTCCCTTCCTTTCCTTGTCCTCTCCGTCTCCATTTCAGGAAATTAACTGTCCACTGCCATCCACTACAAAGTCACTGACTCCCGTAGCTACCTTCGTTACAGCTCTTCCCACCCCACGACCTGCAAGGACTCCATCCTATTCTCCCAGTTCCTCCACCTACATTGTATCTGTTTGGATGATGCCACCTTCCAAAACAGCGCTGCTGACATGGCTTCCTTCTTCCATAACCATGGTTTCCCACCCACTGTGGTTGACAGGGCCCTCAACCTCATACGACCTATCACCCATGCTTTCAACATTGCCCCTTCCCATCACTCACAGCACCACGATCGGGTTCCCCTTGTCCTCACTTTTCATCCCACCAGCCTCCGCATTCAAAGGATCATTCTCCCCCATTTCAAACAATTCCAACAAAATACCACCAAACACACCTTCCCCTCACTCCCCTTGTCTGCATTTCACAGGGATTGCTCCCTCCAGGACACCCTAATCCATTCATTGACCATTAACACCAACCCCTTCCCACAGCACTTTCCCACGTAACCACAGAAGATGCAACATCTGCCCCTTCACCTCCTCCCTGCTCACCATCCAAGGGCCTAAATTGTATCTCCAGGTGAAGCAACATTTCAACTGTACCTCCTCCAATCTTGTGAATTGTATTTTCTGCACACAATGTGGCCTACTCTACATAGGAGAAACCAAACGCAGACTGGGTCACCGCTTTGCAGAACACCTCAGATCTGTGTGCAAGTATGACACCATCCTTCCTGTAGCTGGTCATTTTAACACAGTTTTCTGCTTGAATGCCTTGGCATGCTGCAATACTCTAGTGAATCACAGCGCAAACTGGAGGAGCAACATCTCATCTTCAGATGAGGCACTTTACAGCCTTCTAGACTTAATACTGAGTTTAACATCTTCAAATTGTGAACCAACTCCAATTTCTTCCCTTTCTTTTAGCTTTACTTGTTACATTCTCTGTCACCATATCCTCTCTCCACTCCCCCAAACTCCCAACCCAGTGGGACTTTCTGTTCTTGCAAGTCTGGTAGTTAGACACACCATTGGTCTGCCATTCTCACATTCCAATCACTTAACCTGAACTATCAACGTCCTTTCTCCCCTTAGCATTCTACACCCACCACCCCCAATGCCCCCCAACCACAGCATAAATGCTGCCCCTTCCACACTTCCGTTCTGATTTAGAGTCTCTAGACTCGAAACGTTAGCTTGCTCTCTCTCCATGTATGCTGCCTGACCTGCTGTGATCTCCAGCATTTGTTGTTTTCAGTGTTATCACTTTGTCAGCTCAGCTTGTTTGTGCTGAGTCAGGGACAAGGTGCACGACTTGGGATTGTTATACTCGAGTAAATTCCACAAACTACTCTCGGATATTTTACCATGTAAAAGACACTGTATCAACATGAGTTGTAGTGACTGAATGTATTGGAAAAGTGAAATTTCATCTCCTGCACTGCCCAGTTGAGTGGTTAAACTTCCTCTTATGGGTGGCACAGTACTACATTAGGGTAGCTGAGTGACACATGAATGTTGGAACCATTTCTAAGGTACAATTTCTTCACTTCATTTCTTCCTGGGAGTTAAACAGAGTCATTACCAATTTAAGTCAATCCTAGTTTTGCATTGTCTAAGTGAATAGTATTTCCTTACAGCACTTGCCAATTTTGATGAGGGAAGGTGATAGACACCACATAGCTGACCACCCACATTCATTATATGTGATCCTTTATACCAACAACCCCTGTGGAACCTGAGCTTTTGGGTCTTTACCTAAATAAAGCTTTCATGCGTGTGGAATTATGCTTGAAATCCCTGGTCTAAGGATCAGTAAAACCAAACCAACAGCCTGAGGGGATTAATTGTGATAGGGATTGAAATTACACGTTCAGTCACATTTGTTGGATAATACTGAGCTCGGTGTGTGGCCATTTCAATTGGTTAGAATCTTAGAGTCATACAGCGTGGTAACAGGCCACTTGGTCCAACTAGTCCATGCTGACTATGTTCCCAAACTAAACTAGTCCCACCTGCCTGCACTTGGCCTATATCTCTCTTAACCTTTCGTATTCATGAACGTATCTAAATTTCTTTTAAATGTTGTTAATTGTACCCGCATCCACCACTTCCTCATGAAGTGCATTTCACACATGAGCCACCCTCTGCGCAAAAAAATTGCTCCTCGTGTCCTTTTTAAATCTTTCTCCTCTCACCTTAAAAATATGCCCCCTAGTTTTGAACTCCCCCACCTTAGGGGAAAGACCTTTGTCATTCACCTCATCTATGCCCCTCATGAGTTTATAAACCTCAATAAGGTCACCCTTCAACCTCCTACACTCCAGTGGAAAAAATCCCAGTCTTTTCAGGCTACTTTTGTAACACAAACCATCCATTTCTGACAGCATCCTGGTAAATCTCTTCTGAACCCTCTCCCGTTTAATAATATCCTTCCCATAACTGGGCGACCAGAACTGGACACAGTATTCCAGAAGAGGCCTCACCAATGTCCTGTACAACCTCAATGTGACTTCCCAACTCCTATACTCAAAGGACTGAGCAATGAAGGCAAGCATGCCAAACACCTTTTTAATTGCCTCCTTGACCTGTCTGTCTTCCCTCCCACTCACCCGCCCCTCCTTCCCAACTGACCAATCCCCATCCCAACTCCTTACCTACACTCACCTTTACTGGCTCCATCCCCGCCTCCATGACCTATCCGTCTTCTCTTCACGTGTCTGCTCCTTTATCCACCTCCCATCATTGCCTCCCCCACTATCTCTGTTTATTTCAGAGTCCCCTTTCCCTCCCCCATTTCTGAAGAAGGGTCCAGACCCGAAACATCAGCTTTCTTGCTCCTCTGATGCTGCTTGGCCTGCTGTGTTCATCCAGCTCTACACCTTGTTATCTCTTTTTAAATCACTCTGTTGCTTTGTGATGCAAACTTTAAAGAATTATGTATCTGCACCTCTAGGTCCCTCTGTTCTACAACATTACCCAGGACGCTACCATTAATTGTATAAGTCCTGCTCCTGTATGTATTACCAAAATACAATACTTTAGGACATGCTGAGGTGCTAAAAGGCACTGTACAAATGCAAGTCTTTCCCATTTCAATCAATGTGAGAATTGGCCCTGGCTGATTTTGGAGAAATGCTGATGTCCTTACCACCACCACAGGTTGCGCTACACTCCGTCCACAAGCCGTATCTCCAGAAAAACTCCGGCGGTGGAATTTCATTCTCATCATCCAGGTCACGTCGAATGGTGTATTCAAAACGCACCCCAGGGTTTGTCTCCTGAAACAGCAGCTGTAACAAAAATTAACAGAAAATGTGTTGATTTTTTAATGCGTATGTTAATGAACTGATAGGAACCGGGAAACTGAGTGATTTCTGGTGTCATTAGTCTCTTTAACCAGGTATCAGTTGGAATGCAGGAATTTCTGCACATTTTAAAAAGCAATAAGTGTTGATTTGTCAGATATATGGTCAAAGATATATATAGGCCATGTAACCACTTTCAATTGTTACAAAAACCCATTTGGTTCACTAATGCACTGCAGGGAAGGAAATCTGCCATCCTTACCTGGTCTGGTCTATGTGTGACTCCAGACCCACAGTAATGTGGTTGACTCTTAACTGCCCTCTCGGCAATTAGGGATGAGCAATAAATGCTGTGATGCCCACATCACATGAATGAATAACAAAAAAAAATCAATTCGAGCCAACACCAAACAGAGGGATTTGTGTGGTTCAATGGATAACTGTCTTGCCACTGAAGATGATGGACCCTTGGAACGTAAAAATCTAGGCTGATATTGTGGGAGTGCTATGTGGTTGGAGGCACTGTCCTGTGACGAGACATTGAACCTGGTCTGATCTTTCAGCCAAATGTTAAAGATTATGCAACACTATTTTGAAGATGAGTGTTCTGACCAGCATTTACCTCTCAATGGACATTGCTGAAACAAATTCTCTGGTCAGTATTGTGAGACAACAAGGTGCAGGGCTGGATGAACACAGCAGGCCAAGCAGCATCATAGGAGCAGAAAGGCTGACGTTTCGGGCCTGGACCCTTCATCAGAAAAGGGGGAGGGGAAGGGAGTTCTGAAATAAATAGGGAGAGAGTGGGAGGCGGATAGAAGATGGATAGAGGAGAGGATAGGTGGAGAGGAAACAAACAGGTCGAAGAGGCGGTGATGGGGCCAGTAAAGGTGAGTGTAGGTGGGGAGTCAGGAAGGGGATAGGTCAGTCCAGGGAGGACGGACAGGTCAAGGGGGCGGGATGAGGTTGGTCAGTAGGAGATGGAGGTGCGGCTTGAGGTGGGAGGAGGGGATAGGTGGGAGGAAGAACAGGTTGGGGAGGCAGGGACGAGTTGGACTGGTTTTGGGATGCGGTAGGGGGAGGGGAGATTTTGAAACTTGTGAAATCCACATTGATACCATTAGGCTGCAGGGTTCCCAAGCGGAATATGAGTTGCTGTTCCTGTAACCTTCGGGTGGCATCATTGTGGCACTGCAGGAGGCCCAGGACGGACATGTCGTCTGAGGAATGGGAGGGGGAGTTGAAATGGTTCGCGACTGGTAGGTGCAGTTGTTTATTGCGAACCGAGCGTAGGTGTTCTGCAAAGCGGTCCCTGAGCCTCCGCTTGGTTTCCCCGATGTAGAGGAAGCCACACCGGGTACAGCGGATGCAGTATACCACATTGGCAGATGTGCAGGTGAACATCTGCTTGATGTGGAAAGTCTTCTTGGGGCCTGGGATGGGGGTGAGGGAGGAGGTATGGGGGCAGCTGTAGCACTTACTGCGGTTGCAGGGAAAAGTGCCGGGTGTGGTGGAGCTGGAGGGGAGTGTGGAGCGGACAAGGGAGTCATGGAGAGAGTGGTCCCTCCGGAAAGCAGATAAGGGTGGGGAGGGAAAGATGTCTTTGGTGGTGGGGTCGGATTGCAGATG
>NC_063364.1:31832432-31841030 GCF_021869965.1 Rhincodon typus | reverse complement strand
GGAGGGGATAGGTGGGAGGAAGAACAGGTTAGGGAGGCAGGGACGAGTTGGACTGGTTTTGGGATGCGGTGGGGGGAGGGGAGATTTTGAAACTTGTGAAATCCACATTGATACCATTGGGCTGCAGGGTTCCCAAGCGGAATATGAGTTGCTGTTCCTGCAACCTTCGGGTGGCATCGTTGTGGCACTGCAGGAGGCCCAGGATGGACATGTCGTCTGAGGAATGGGAGGGGGAGTTGAAATGGTTCGCGACTGGGAGGTGCAGTTGTTTGTTGCGAACCGAGCGTAGGTGTTCTGCAAAGCGGTCCCCGAGTCTCCGCTTGGTTTCCCCGATGTAGAGGAAGCCACACCGGGTACAGCGGATGCAGTATACCACATTGGCAGATGTGCAGGTGAACATCTGCTTGATGTGGAAAGTCTTCTTGGGGCCTGGGATGGGGGTGAGGGAGGAGGTATGGGGGCAGGTGTAGCACTTCCTGCGGTTGCAGGGAAAAGTGCCGGGTGTGGTGGAGCTGGAGGGGAGTGTGGAGCGGACAAGGGAGTCACGGAGAGAGTTGTCCCTCCGGAAAGCAGATAAGGGTGGGGAGGGAAAGATGTCTTTGGTGGTGGGGTCGGATTGCAGATGGCGGAAGTGTCGGAGGATGATGCGTTGGATCCGGAGGTTGGTGGGGTGGTACGTGAGGACGAGGGGGATTCTTTTTTGGTTTTTATTGCGTGGACGGGGTGTGAGGGATGAGGTGCAGGAGATGTGGGAGACACGGTTGAGGGCGTTCTCGACCACCGAGGAGGGGAAGTTACGGTCCTTGAAAAACGAGGACAACTGAGATGTACGGGAGTGGAATGCCTCATCCTGGGAGCAGATGCGGCGGAGGCGAAGGAATTGGGAATAGGGGATAGCATTTTTGCAGGAAGGTGGGTGGGAGGAGGAGTATTCTAGGTAGCTGTGGGAGTCGGTGGGCTTGAAATGAATATCGGTTTCGAGGTGGTTGCCCGATATGGAGACAGAGAGGTCCAGGAAGGGGAGAGAGGTGTTAGAGATGGTCCAGGTAAACTTAAGGTTGGGGTGGAAGGTGTTAGTGAAGTGTATGAACTGTTCGAGCTCCTCGTGGGAGCACGAGGCGGCACCGATACAGTCATCAATGTAACGGAGGAAGAGGTGGGGTTTAGGGCCGGTGTAGGTACGGAAGAGGGATTGTTCCACGTAACCTACAAAGAGGCAGGCGTAGCTTGGGCCCATGCGGATACCCATGGCTACCCCCTTTGTCTGTAGGAAAAGGGAGGAATTGAAAGAGAAGTTGTTGAGGGTGAGGACGAGTTCGGCTAAGCGGATGAGGGTGTCAGTGGAGGGGGACTGGTCGGGCCGGACCATAACATCCCCCCCCCCCGGTGGTCGAGAACGCCCTCAACCGTGTCTCCCACATCTCCTGCAACTCATCCCTCACACCCCGTCCACGCAATAAGAACTAAACAAAGAATCCCCTTTTTTTTTTTTTTTTTTTTTTTTTTTTTTTTTTTTTAACGCATCATCCTCCGACACTTCCGCCATCTGCAATCCGACCCCACCACCAAAGACATCTTTCCCTCCCCACCCTTATCTGCTTTCCGGAGGGACAACTCTCTCCATGACTCCCTTGTCCGCTCCACACTCCCCTCCAGCTCCACCACACCCGGCACTTTTCCCTGCAACCGCAGTAAGTGCTACAGCTGCCCCCATACCTCCTCCCTCACCCCCATCCCAGGCCCCAAGAAGACTTTCCACATCAAGCAGATGTTCACCTGCACATCTGCCAATGTGGTATACTGCATCCGCTGTACCCGGTGTGGCTTCCTCTACATCGGGGAAACCAAGCGGAGGCTCGGGGACCGCTTTGCAGAACACCTACGCTCGGTTCGCAATAAACAACTGCACCTCCCAGTCGTGAACCATTTCAACTCCCCCTCCCATTCCTCAGATGACATGTCCATCCTGGGCCTCCTGCAGTGCCACAACGATGCCACCCGAAGGTTACAGGAACAGCAACTCATATTCCGCTTGGGAACCCTGCAGCCTAATGGTATCAATGTGGATTTCACAAGTTTCAAAATCTCCCCTCCCCCTACCGCATCCCAAAACCAGTCCAGCTCGTCCCTGCCTCCCTAACCTGTTCTTCCTCCCACCTATCCCCTCCTCCCACCTCAAGCCGCACCTCCATCTCCTACCGACCAACCTCATCCCGCCCCCTTGACCTGTCCGTCCTCCCTGGACTGACCTATCCCCTTCCTAACTCCCCACCTACACTCACCTTTACTGGCCCCATCCCCGCCTCTTCGATCTGTTTGTTTCCTCTCCACCTATCCTCTCCTCTATCCATCTTCTATCCGCCTCCCACTCTCTCCCTATTTATTTCAGAACCCCCTTCCCCTCCCCCTTTTCTGATGAAGGGTCTAGGCCCAACACGTCAGCCTTTCTGCTCCTATGATGCTGCTTGGCCTGCTGTGTTCATCCAGCCCTGCACCTTGTTGTCTCGGATTCTCCAGCATCTGCAGTTCCTACTATCTCTGGTCAGTATTACTGTTTTTAGGAGCTATATTAAAGTTCCTTAGCCAAATACAAGTTTCTTTTTGGCTGATGTGTATCTGTATGTTTACTGTTCGCCTCTTCATTCAGTCTGTGCCAATTTGGAACTTGGGATCGATTCACTGGATTTCTGCAAATTCTAACAAATATATCAGGAGGTCAGTGATACACTTCCCGGCTTGCATGTAGGTATATAACCTCAGCTGCGAGTTGGACGCGTACAATTTCCTTTCATGTTCTTTGGCTAAGAGGGAGAAACAAGTAAAACATTTCCGAATCCAGACTGGTGTCCTGTGACCCAGTTCCAAGTGTTGGAATTTGCCTCTGAAAAGAATTCAGTCAAACGTGATGCTTTCTGTGGTTGAATAGACTCTTTGTCTGTGTAGGGTGGAGGGGGGCTGGTCACACTTGACGAGTTGTCTGTCAATTTAGGCAGGCTGCTAATGTTCTCTGTGAAACTCATAGCCAAGCACAGATCAATGACTTCAGGAGAGAGAAAGAGTGTGGGAGAGACTGAGAGCAAGAGACAAAGAAAGAGTGTGTAAGAGACAAAGAGAGAGGGTGAGAGCCAGGAACAGTGACATGGTGAGAAAAGAACTGAGGAAGAGAGAGAGCAAGTTGGGCCAAAACACAAAGGTCTTTAATATTTTCAAAAAACACATTGAATGATGATTTACAAACAGCACAGGGAACAAGCAGACTAGCTATAAATCAGCCACAGCAGTTTGTATTTTCATAAAACTTGGCAACAACTAACAGCACATGCTGTTTTTCTCTCTCAGTCATGTTAAAATACATGGAGCAATGAGCTGACCTCACTACTGTCCAACTACAATCACTGATGTGGCAGAATGTGCATTCATACAAGGCACACAACGTTACATAAGGAATCGGAGCAGAGCTAGAACACATGACTCCTTGAGCCTGTTCCACAATTCAATCAAATCCAAGCTGATCCTGCAGCTCATCCTTATCTCATGCCCTGTCCCAATCTCCAAAGAGACCAGCCTTTTTCAGAGAATCCTAACTGATACCTCAAGCTTATCAAAAGTAGGCAATCTTCTGTTGATTAACATCAGTGTCCTTTAGCTTTTTACAGTTCATTTAAACCTTAATTTGGGAGGAGAGGTCACACAGATGAGCCATCTATTCCGCCAAATATTGAAGATTAAGGGTGATCTAATTGTGGTGTTTAAGATGATTAAAAGTATTGATAAGGTTGATGAAAAGTATCTATTTCCTCTGGTGGGGGAAACCAGAATAACACACCAAAATTAAAATAAGGGATCAGTCATGATGTCAAAAAGGAGTTCCTGAATTCTTTTCCCAAAAAGTTATTGAGGTTGGGGGTGGGTGGGTCAATTAATGTTTTTAAAAGCTGGGTGGATGGATTTTTCCTCAGGCAAGAGTATTAAGGGTTAAATCAGCACCAACCTCGTAGACTACACTGCTGCTGTCTCATTGGAGAGAGACAACAAGATGAATTTAACTGAAGGTCACTACCCTTCAGGCAAGGTTGAGAAGGTAGAGACTTCACCGTGACCTCAGCCAGTGCAGAATTCACTCTGCCTGTTGGCATCACTCTGCATCACAAACCAGCTGACCAGCCAACTGAGCTATTAAAGAACAAGGTGACAAAATAGAATTCAAATACAGATCAACTTGAACAGCAGAACTGATTCAAGAAACAGAATGGCCTCCTCCTGCCCCCATGTTCCTTAAACAGAGATCACCACTGTCTAATTGTAATCTGTAACTAATTAGGAAACTAACTGGGAAATATGATTATTATAACTTTTTAATTGGTTCTCCCTGATATTCAAAGATTATGTATCACTAATATATTTTAAAAATGATAACTCTTGTTTCCATTTTAAATATTTGTGTCCATGTTTCAATAAGAATGAATGGGAAGGTGATGGCCTATTGACATTATCACTAGACTACTAATCCAGAGATACAGCTAATGTTCTGGGGACCCAGGTTCAAATCCCACCATAGCAGGAATTTGAACTGAAAAAAAATCTGTGATTAAGTGGAAAAACCCATCTGGTCCTTTAGGGAGGAGATCTGCCATCTTTACCTAGTCTGGTGTACATGTGACTCAAGACCCACATCAATGTGGTTGATTCTCAACTGCCCTCTGGGTAATTCGGGGATGGGCAATAAATACTGGCCTGGCAATGAATGAGTTAAAAAAATGGCCTATGTAAACAGATAACACCATGATACATACTCTCATCAGGCATGGCACTACAGTATCACCATTAGAAACACAGTGTGTTCACTGGTTTCCATTATAACTGTAGATACAGAAACTTCTAATAGACCAGATTTTAACTCAAGGACTGAACATCAGGCGCTGAGATTAACTTCCAGTCAGCAGCAATACTACACTGAAAATGACATTGGATCTTAACTTAGGTCGTGCAGCATGAGAAATTGACTGGTAATATATTAGATGTGTTTGCCATGCTGCCTGTAGCTGTACACTTCATGTGCAGATGGAACTTAATGAGCTCCAGAGACTATAGATTAAACCTCTCACAGCCCTGATGCAAGCTCATTTTTGTCTCAATGCTACCAGAAATCCACAAATTACAAGAAGTGTATTTGTGTGCTGACTGCAACAACATCATCAATTTTTAATCAAAACAATTTTCGTGGTTCTTTTCTGTTTCTCTGATTGCCATCCAGTGACCGCTGTCAGATGGTGCTATTCTGCTGACACCAGACAAAACTAAGGTTAAGTTTTGTTGAGCTGTCCCACAGTCTAAGAGAACACTGACTCACACATGAGGTATGGAGAGTTGGTCAGTTGTCAGACACTGTCTGACAGCCTTTGGAAACAAATATAAGCAAAAACTCAACTTCTTCAAGGTCATCATTTATCATTTTTTTTTGGAAGTTTACAAACTTTTGCAGTTTCAATTAAAACATCATGTTCCAATCTGCTCAGGGTTTCTGAGGTCTCAGCTTAGACAATGATTATGCATTCAGTATTGCTGTTTATCCAAGTCTACACCACAAGGTCTCCTCACCTACAATGATGTTTCCTCATTATCAACACTATCTGCTACTGTTTAACCTCTTGTGTTTTGTACTGCCTGTTCCCAGCATCATACCAAACATCCTCTCCCTGGCTTCCCTTGCATCAACATTTGCATCAACAAAAACCTCAAGGACAAGATTCTCAATTGCAAAGAAAGAAGATAATGTTATTTGTCTCTCAGGAACATCTTAAAAAGTTTGACATGCACCACATGACTGGAACATTGACTGCTCAATAGACAAAAGTGGCAGCTGTTTTACATAGATGAAAGGCCAGCCAGTTCAATGTATTTTTTTCCGTCTCTGTATACTGTTGATGCCTGACCCTAAGATTCATAAAGCAAACGGGACCCTAGACTTCATTGTAATTAGAGGCAAAAGCCAGGAAATTATGCTGAATCAACATAAAACACGAGCTTGGTCCCAGCTAGAATATTGACTCCAACTCTGGACACCAGACTTTAGAAAGGAAATGAAGGCTTCGGAGAGGTACTGATGAAGTTTATTAGAATGGTTCCAGGGGATGCAAGTTCATAGTAATGATGAGAGATTTGGAGGAACTGGAACTGTTCTCTGTGGAGGAGGGAAGGCTAAATAGATATTTGATAGCTGTAAATTCTGAATGAAATGCAAACCTACCTGGATCCACACTGGCTCCTTGGTAGGTCCTGGCGATGTTAGATTTTCCAGGTTCCCTGTTCTTTCGTAGGTGAATGTTGTCCCGGCTACTTTGTAGTCTCCATTCCACTGGATTATCCAGCCACCATTTAAGAAATACTTCTCGGGATCATCACTCCGCAAGGCCAGGAAGTTCCCAGCTTCTGCGACCTCCTCAATTCGAATCTCACGGGCACCTTCAGGAATCAGCCCAATATCCACATAACCTGAAATAAGTCAAGATGCAGAGTCACCCTGTTTACCCAGCCACGTTCTCAACTCCAACTGGACATAGTCCTGGAGGTTTCACCGTAACTTCTTGCCTCCAACAGCACCATTGGGTGAAAGAGCCTTCCCAATTTCCAAAATTTCTGTTACTAATAAACTAAACTCTTCAAATGAAATGAAAGTCAGACACACTATTGTTATCTCATCCCTCCACCCCAGGCATCTTCATCTGAGTTGCCCACAGTAGTGCCCTAGAGATTAATTTTCAATTCTTGAAGGCTCCACAGTATTCCTAGAGGATTGACAATGCTACTCCCATCTCACTGCAGTATCCACAGCATTGGGAGCTGATCACGGATTCTGACAATGTCCTTCCTCAACCCCCAACCCTTGCTACATTGGTTATCAGAGTTATGAGTGAACCAAACAGTATTTACTGCTCCAATAAGCCATTCCTTGTCAGCCAATTGTTCTTGAACATAGGTTTAATGCATTGCTCCAGTTCCATCCTCCTGTCCATCTTCTGCTTCCTTTTCTCACTAAACATCACTTTCGGATATGTCTATCCCGAGCTCTGGAATTCTGTACCTAAACCTGTCTCTCCATAATTCTCTTTCTTTAAGAATCTCCTCAAAATTTAGCTTTTTAACCATAGACACTAGAGGAAGTTTACAGCACACAAGGACATCACTCAACCTATTGTGTCAGCCCGAGGTCATAGAGTCATACAGTATGGAAGCAGACCCTTTGGTCTAACTCAGCCACGCTGACCAACTCATCCTATTTGCCTGCGTTTGGCCCATATCCCCCTAAACCTTTCCTATTCATGTACCTGTCCAAATGTCTTTTAAACATTACAAGTGTACCTGCATCTAACACTTCCTCTGGCAGTTCATTCCACATATGAGTCCCCTTCAGTTGAAAAAGTTGTCCCTCAGTCCCTTTTAAATCTTTCTCCTCTCACCTTAAAAATATGCCCCCTATTTTTGAACTCCCCTACCTTGGGGAAAAGGCTTTGAAACCCTTTGGGTTTCAGCCCGAAACGTTGACTTCCTGCTCATTGGATGCTGTCTGACCAGCTATGCTTTTCCAGTTCCACATTTATTGACCTGGGGAAAAGACCTTTGCTATTCACCTTACCTATGCCCCTCAGCATTTTATCAACCACTATGAGATCACCCCTCAACCTCCTGCACTCCAGTGAAAGAAGTCCCAGCACCGCCTTATAACTCAAACCCTCTAGTCCTGGCAACATCCTGGTAAATTTTTGCTGAACCCTCGCCAACTTAATAATGAATCAGAAATAGTAGGAACTGCAGATGCTGGAGAATCCGAGACAACAAGGTGCAGGGCTGGATGAACACAGCAGGCCAAGCAGCATCATAGGAGCAGAGAGGCTGACGTTTCGGGCCTAGACCCTTCATCAGAAAAGGGGGAGGGGAAGAGGGTTTTGAAATAAATAGGGAGAGAGTGGGAGGCGGATAGAAGAGGGATAGAGGAGAGGATAGGTGGAGAGGAAGCAAACAGGTCGAAGAGGCGGGGATGGAGCCAGTAAAGGTGAGTGTAGGTAGGGAGTTAGGAAGGGGATAGGTCAGTCCAGGGAGGACAGACAGGTCAAGGGGGCGGGATGAGGTTGGTCGGTAGGAGATGGAGGTGCGGCTTGAGGTGGGAGGAGGGGATAGGTGGGAGGAAGAACAGGTTAGGGAGGCAGGGACGAGCTGGACTGGTTTTGGGATGCGGTAGGGGGAGGGGAGATTTTGAAACTTGTGAAATCCACATTGATACCATTGGGCTGCAGGGTTCCCAAGCGGAATATGAGTTGCTGTTCCTGCAACCTTCGGGTGGCATCGTTGTGGCACTGCAGGAGGCCCAGGATGGACATGTCGTCTGAGGAATGGGAGGGGGAGTTGAAATGGTTCGCGACTGCGAGGTGCAGTTGTTTGTTGCGAACCGAGCGTAGGTGTTCTACAAAGCGGTCCCCGAGTCTCCGCTTGGTTTCCCCGATGTAGAGGGAGCCACACAAGGTACAGCGGATGCAGTATACCACATTGGCAGATGTGCAGGTGAACATCTGCTTGATGTGGAAAGTCTTCTTGGGGCCTGGT
>NC_063364.1:31802126-31832332 GCF_021869965.1 Rhincodon typus | reverse complement strand
TGTGGAGCGGACAAGGGAGTCACGGAGAGAGTTGTCCCTCCGGAAAGCAGATAAGGGTGGGGAGGGAAAGATGTCTTTGGTGGTGGGGTCGGATTGCAGATGGCGGAAGTGTCGGAGGATGATGCGTTGGATCCGGAGGTTGGTGGGGTGGTACGTGAGGACGAGGGGGATTCTTTTTTGGTTTTTATTGCGTGGACGGGGTGTGAGGGATGAGGTGCGGGAGATGTGGGAGACACGGTTGAGGGCGTTCTCGACCACCGAGGAAGGGAAGTTACGATCCTTGAAAAACGAGGACAACTGAGATGTACGGGAGTGGAATGCCTCATCCTGGGAGCAACTTAATAATATCCTTCCTATGGCAGGGTGAACAGAACTGTACACAGTACTCCAAAAATGGTCTCACTAACAACCTCAACATGACATCCCAACTCCTATATTCAATGGTCTGAGCATGAAGGCATGCATGCTAAACCACCTTCTTAACCACCCTGTCTACCTGCGACACAACTTAATATAGATGGGCCATGCAGCCTAATCTCATTTTCCAGCATTTGGTCTGTACCACCGGAGGTTTTGGGACTTCAACAACCTTTTAAATGAGTTGAGGGTTTCTGCCATGACTACCCTTTCATGGCGAGTTCCAGAACCTCTACCACCGTCTGGGTTACCCAGTGAAATGTTTTCTTCTTAGGCTGGATGTCAATTTCAGTCTGATAATCACTGCTGAGATGCACCTTGGATTGTTTTACTACATTGAGGATGTTATAGCAGTGCGAGTTGTTGTTGACGTTAAAGATTTTGCCTTTTCCAATCTCTCTGGGTTATCTTGTCTCCAAAAAACCCTACGTGGATTTTAAATCTTATTCAGAGCGAGTCATTGGTAAGGTATCCCTCAGCTAATGCATATTCCTTCACGCATTGCATAATGTTCAACTGTTCCCTGGATTCAACAGGGTTTCCCAGAGAAAACACTTGGTCTGAACATAACAACATGGTAAGTCACTGGCTACATGAAATGACATGCCCTATTCACATTATGCAGGATTTCGTGGGCATTCTGCACAGTTACAAATATGGAATCAAGGCCATGTGTAACTTTCAGGTGAGCCATGATTGCACCAGAATGCACAGATGTAATTTAATACTCATCTTAAAGCCACACTTTCTGAATTTGTTTTTATTTTTCCATTGTCAATTCCTGTGTCCATACTTACAATGGAATGGCTTATGTAAACTTGTCACGCTGTCAGTCCACACCCCTGCCAATGTTGGTATGATACTGCCTCTAATGGTCAAAAGCTGTAGCTACTGTAGGACACACAGACGTTAACAGTCTCCATTTATAAAAATGGATATGGGAATTTATAAAAATATAACAAAACTAACAGAAAATGTGTGCAGGTATAGAGGTTTTATTACATTATATTATATTGGTAGCCACAAAATCAACAGGAAAGTACAAATCTATGCCTCAGGATTATATAGTAGGTCTCACTGCTTTTGTAATGAATGATAGTGCATTCATAATCAATAAACTCCTGAACCAGTACTGGAACCCTACATAATGAGTGGAATAAGACAGTGCAAACTCCTGAAGAGGCAAATCAGTAAACAGAGGTTACAGACATAAGGCAATTGGGAAAAGAAATGGGGGGAGATCACAAGAATTGAATTTGAAAAACTAATTGTCATGATCTGGAAGGCATTGCCTGAAAAGGTCGTGGAAACACATTTATTGATAACTTTCAAAAGGGAATTCGATAAATATTTGGAGCATAAATTTTCAGGGATTTGGGGAAAGGATATGGAAAAGGGCCAATTGGATAGATCTATCAAAGAGCTAGGAGGACACAGCAGAACAAATGGCCTCTTTCTGTGTTGTTACTCTGCTGTTAAACATATTGACTTAATTTATCCCCAAAATTATTATTTAAAATCAAAGTACTTAATTTTCATTGTTTGGGTTTCTTTGGAATGTAGCTTACATCTGCTCATGGAGTTTAAAATGTTTGTGTTCTTTTGAAGAATATTTAAAAGTTGAGGACATATTGTGGCCACATGGAACATACGTACTAGTTCTGAAATAGGAAGACAGCTCCACCAGGGAGTTGAGGTACACCAGAGGAAGATTAACTGAGACCGTTTGATGGAAAACCAACAATTAAAACAATTTACCAACTCAATCCCACCAAACAAAATCTTTCTCCAATTGTCCAGCTACTGTTAAAGTTTTGTGTAAAGTGGGTGCTCAGATTTCTTTGACACACACCACTTTAAAATTGTACCATTTAATTTTAACCACCTCTCTTTAATTTCCATCTAAAATTATAAACTGAGTCAGTAGTAATGTATAGGTTCTTACCACTTTCTGTTGATAATGACATTTAGCTTTTAGCTCAATATGGTAGTGGCAACACAAAAGTAATAAACTGTGAGGAGAATTAGGATATGAGATATTCAATCAATCTAAATATCAAATGTAGGAGTGAACAATATGAGAATGTCCAACTTCCACTGCATGTGTGAGGCTGGAAGCAATATTTTAAGAATGTGTTAATTTAAGATTATTATAAAAATATGTAATATTAAAGAATATGCACCAGGGCATATTCAAAATATTTAATTAATTTACAAATGGTTGCTCTTAATGTTTGAAGAGCCTGATTGATATTGAAGAAAAGCTGGAACTACATCCAGTCCAAAATAAATCCTCTTCTGTTTATAGCTGACTGATGTAGAATCAGTCAAATTCATTTCATGTGGGACCCTGACATATAGATTAGTCTGGGCTTGACACTGATAGTTTCAGGGAAATCAACTACTGGGTTCAAAGCAGACCAGCAAATATTGGGCTACATTTAGAAATGCACATCCTACTTGCTTGTTAAAAGAAGATTTTCTTCTTGTTGTGAGTAGCCAAACTTAATTTAAATATCACCTCTCTGGTACCAATTCAATTGTGTTCCTGTGAAAATTGTTCAGACAAGAGCCTGAAATATGCAAACATAATTACCTCATGTCTGCTCAGCTGAATGGGAAATTAATACTTTCAATCAGAATCAACTTAATTATGAGCAAACCTTTCAAATCTTCTGAAAGCAGACAAATCTATGATGCAATTTACAGCAAACTAAAACAGAGGTAGCAACTGAAACTTTGGAGATGCAACTTCAATTTCAGAAGAAGTTTTTTCTTTTACAATTTTGACTGAGAAACACGTGATCAATTTGTTTGCGTTTAACTTGGTACTCACAAATAGAACTAAGTAGTAATCTTAACCTTTTAAATGACTACATTGTGCAAATATCCAGACTCTAACACTGGTTTATGCTTTTCTGAGGTTAGAATCGAGAGACAGCTAATAGGACTGAATAGAGAGAGTTTAACTTTGCATCATCATCATGCTGTATGTGAGAGTGTAGCTCTGACAATGTGGAATGGATTTGTGAAGACGCATCTTGCACAAATTGATGCATAAAGAGACAAACCAACCAGTGTTAAGGTGAGCCATGACTAAACTACACAGCAGCATGATGGTACAACAATGGGTGAGTTTAGCTGGGCTCTCTATAATGGAATTAGCTTCAGACAGTCCTAAATGACTCTGATGCTTCTTCCATATTGTTCAGAACATATTCAACGTGAAACAATGAAGATGAAGTGGGACTTGAGTGAGAGCACAAGGCAGACAATTGCGAATAAGCTGCCAGTATTACTTTATGCCAAATTGTTATTCCGTTTTCCTCTCTCTTTGATTCTTTATCCATCTCCTTTACTTCTAGCCGAGACAATTTTCATTCAAATAGTTCACTGTGGCATGTGTCACCCTGTCCCTTGACGAATGTGAACATTCCACTTTATTACAATGTGCTTCACCAGATTTTACATGGATTAGAGACTTGACGATTGTTTCTAACATGCATCCCTTCTCCCCCACTGACATGCTCAGTAGCAGTAGTGTGTAACATTTACAAGATGCACTGCAGAATTTCACCGAATATCCTCAGACAGCACCTTCCAGACCCACGGCCGCTTCCATCCAGAAGGATAAGGGCAGCAGATACATGGGAACATCACCCCCTGCAAGTTCCCCTCCAAGCCATTCACTATCCTGACTTGGACATATATCACTGTTCCTTCACTGTCACTGGGTCAAAATCCTGGAATTCCCTCCCTAAGGGCATTGTGGGTCATCCTACAGCATGTGGACTTCAGCAGTTCAAAAAGGCAGCTCACCACCATCTTCTCAAGGGCAGCTAGGGATGGGCAAGAAATACTGGTCAGTCAGGGACAACCACATTCCATGAGTGAATTAAAAAAAGTTCATTCCTAAAATATCACAATTGTGGAAACGTCACTGTCTTTGTAAGTCACACAGACCAAATATACACGGACCTCTACCAGAAATGATTCCTTTACATAATTCCCTCTGATACTATAGCCCGCAGTTGGTCTTCACATTTGAATCAAAATATTAATGGAGATGGAATTGGTCTTGGCAAAGAATGCAGATCAATTGAGAAGAATATTAGATAAAATGTAAATTGAGCTGCAAATTTGCTCTGTCCTGTTTTACTGTTGGCGACACATTTCCAAAAGGTTAACTGGAAATAATATTCCCTTCCTTGGAGGTGCTGGTCTTTACTGCCATAACCAGATAATGATCTAAGATGGGCTTATTCTGCTCCATTGTATACGTTATTTCAATTGTATAACAATTGTCAAAAGAGTCAAAAGAATGCGAAGCTGCAGGAACACAGCAGGTCAGGCTGCATCAGAGGAACAGGAAAGTTGATGTTTCGGGTCAGGACGCTTCATCAGGTCTGGGGAAGGGGAAGGAGGCTCCAAATAAATGGGGGGTTGGAGTTGGGTGAAGGCAGGTGGGGTGGTGATAGGTGAATGTGGGTAGGGGGTTATGGACATTGGTCAGTTGGAAGGGATGAGGCTGGGGGTGGAGAGATTTTGAAACTAGGCCTCATCCCATGACCAGCCCACCCTCTCATCCCCACCCCCTTGACCTGACACAACTTGTCCATCTTCTCTCCCACTTATCCCCCACTCTTCCCATTCCTTTCCCCCTCCCCAGTCCTGATGAAGGCTGTAAACTCTTAATGTCGACTTTCCTGTTCCTCTGATGCCGCCTGACTTGCTGTATTCCTCCAGCTTCACACTGTATTGACTCTGCCTCCAGCATCTGCAGTTTTTACTCTCTCCATATAACAACACATACTAGATTGTATGACTGACATTAAATTCATTTAACTTGTAATTTTTCCATTGTACACATTCTACACTACCCTCATCAATCAGATTATGAGAGACTTCAGACCTTTTCGCTCACTAATTAAAATTGGAATCACATTGAATTACAAATTGCTCTTTAAACCTACATTGCAGGGAATACCAGCCAAGTTATGTACTGATATTATCCACATCAAACTCTCACCCCCTGGAGAGCTGCTAATGTTCTAGTAATCTGATGATTAGCGTATGCTTCAGAGTTTCGTTGTCAATCACAGATGTAATTAGCTTAGCTGTTCCTTTAAGGTTGTAATCAGCTAGTTCCAATGGGAGGACATTGAAACATGAACCTGAGAAGGTTGACGGCTGTGTACTTTTATATAGATGAATGGATCTCATTGAGGTTTATCACAAAATTGAGAATGGATTATCACGTAGTTTAGGGAAATAAAAACTCTGCTAACCATCTCCTAACCATCCCATTCCCCCAACTGCCCACTGTGCTCACTCCTTACACTGACTCCCTGTCCCTGAATGCCTCACTTTAAGAATTATCACCTATGTGTTCAAATTCCTCTATGTCCTCACCCCTGCCAATTCAGTAACCTCCTCCAGCTCCTACAGACTGACAAGACACCAACACTGCACCAGTTCTAGCTTCTGAGACTCAATCATTTCCTTCAATCACCCCATGATTGATGGCGTGTGCTTTCAGCTGCCTGGGCCATAAGCTCCAGAAAGTCATCTCTAATTTCCTGCTTTCTATGTTCCTATGTTACACCTCTCTACTTCTCTGTCTTCCTTCAAGACACTTGTTAAACCCACCTCTCTGCTCAGGCATTGGATCACCATTTCCAGCATCTCCTTATGAGGATCAATGTCAAATTTGATTTGATTAGAGTTGGGATATTTAACGAGGGGAATCACACAAGTCAATGTATCTATAAGTCAATGTTTGTCAAAGCACAAAATTGTCTTACCCAGTCCTTCTGTTTTATCGAATGTCTTCTTTACTGTCTCACAGGTAGATCCATTTCCATGACAGACTCCACAACGATCTTCCAACGCATTGGAATCGATTTCATAATCGCAACCTACATTCTGAAACAGGAAGTCTGAATCAGCAACTGTCCCGGGATAAAGTTTATATTGGCAAGTTTCTCATTAAAGACAACTCATCTCTTTGCTCTTTCTGTTTTGATTAAATCAAATTAATTTGGATCTAAAATATAACAAACATTACTGGATCTTATCATTACATTGAATTATTTAAATTTTATTTATTTTTCAATTTAAAACAATTCTGCACATAAATTTCGGATATGGGGTTCACTGTTCTGATCAGTCATACTATTAGATACTTTAAGTTCTTAAAGAGCATAAGACTCTAAGATGTAGGAGCAGAAGTAGGCCATTCAGTCCATCGAGTCTGCTCTGCCATTCAATGAGATCATGGCTTATCTGATAATCCTGAACCCCAGTTCCCTGCCTTTTTGCCATAATCCTTGATTCCATTACTAATTAAAAATCCCTCTGCTTCAGCCTTGAATATACTTAATGACCCAGCCTTGACAGCCCTCTGCAGTAAAGAATTCCACAGATTCACTACCTTCAGAGAAGAAATTCCTCCACAACTCTGTCCTAACTAGCCAACCCCTTTTTGCTCCCCTATAAAAATCCAAACTTTTCAGCAACCAAACATAATTTTTTTGATGAAATTCTGAAGAGATACAATCAACTGATTGACTCACTGAGCTCCCACGACTAAATATTCCATATCCAGTTGTTTTTTTTCCACTAACAGTACAGTGGGTGTGCGCATCTCCCATCCCAACATCCCCACTCCAACAATATCTATATCCCACGTAAGAATAAATTGAAAAAGCATTAAAAGTTCTACCTCCTTCATCCTGGTGGCATGATAATGACTCAGGTGAGAAAACAATGGGGTCAAAGGGCATCTTTTACCCACCTGGTTAAACACACTTTATTTAATTCACAATATCGCAAAGTTGCTCCAGCTGACATCTACATCAGGTGGGCTCCTGTGGTGCAATGGCAGTGTCCATACCTCTGGGCTGTGAGGTCTGGGTTCAAGTCCCAACTGCGCTGGGAGTATGCCATAACATGTAGAAGCCAGTTGGTTAAAAATAGTCAAAAGCAAGTGTGCCAGTTCCAACAGAGTACCTGAGCCAAAATCCTCCTGCACTGTAAGGATCATCTATTCAACCCATAAATCTACTGGCAAAGACAAACACCACCAGCGGAGCCACTCATACACTGTTCATGGGCCATTATGTCTCATGGAGAGCAGCTCACCTCACCGAGATCTCTCACAACATTAGCTAATGTCAAAACTGTGAGGATCAACTATTTACACCAATTTAAGTTGGTGCAGGGGAAGGAAATAGGAGTCATTGGATCTGCCATGATCTTACTGAGTCACAGAGCAGGCTCGAGGGGCTGAGTGGACTACTTCTGATTCATATGTATGAATGTAACTATTTGTAAATGACAAAACCCCAGATAAATGGTGAGCGTGACCTTATTCATTATTATTTTGGATCTGGAACAAAGTGTGTCATCGAGGATGGAATCTAATGCCTCTTCAATCAAACTTGGAGGACACTGGGTGAGTCTCTCCTTCCCTTCCCTGCTCTGATCAAGTCTCAGTGCCTGACTGAAGGACTCCGCATTGGAAGGGAAGCTATGGATAGCTCCCACCTCCTGAATGACCAGCACCTCTGAGGGAGTGAGCTTTCCACTAATATCTACTAATACCAGCAAGGTCTTCCCAAAAGGAGGTGACAAGAGGATCCCATTAGCTTTCCAGCTGTTGGTGAAGACCTCTATTCCTTCTATTAGCCTCTGCCCCAGAGTGTGACCAACACGCACTATATCCAGGACTGGCACTCCGAGCAGGAAAGCCATTACACATTTCTAAGTTGAACTGGGGGCTTCGATATGGTTAATCCACCTTGCTTCTCATCTGACCAGTCTATTTAAGGTGATTGTTCAAATACTCCCATGGCAAAGTGGTTTAAGTTAATAAGTGCAGTTAGTTACAGAGTGCCTGTTAACTGTGAAGGTCATTTAGAGGCCAGCTGTTCGTTACTTGGAAATTTTAGGTTCCAGATCAGTGACTGTTATAACTTATCCCTAAAACACATACAGCATGGAATAACTCCTGGGACAACACGTATGTGTGCTGAGTACCAAGGAGCTTTAATATGGCAAAAACATGCACAAATACATGGCATGGGAAACAGATTATTTTATCTTTATTTTATGCTAACTTTCCCTAAATAATGGTTTGAAGAGATACAGCAGATTACTGTTCAAGTTAGGGGTCAAATTCAATCCTCATATACATATCCATCATTTGTTAAAATCAGCTTTGTCATTCCTCGCCTATTATAAAGTAAAATGGTGCAGATTTTTTGATTCCATTTAAACGGGTCAGACATTGAACAAATAATCAAAGTCAGTGAAAAGTGCAAAAGCAGATAATTCACAAAAAAATATGATCAGTCTTTTTAACCTCCACAATAATGAATGGCAAAGCATTTTCAAGTAGGCACTGAAGACGATTACAGAGTAAATATGCTGGGTATTGTGTTACCACAAACTGAGGATACGGTAATCTGTCTGACTGAACAGATTGTTATAACAAGCTTTCCACTTCAGTTCATCCATTCATGCTCTGTTTTGATTTCCCTTGTTCTATTGATATGATCCACTTTGTAAACCTCTCCTGAAATTATTACAAAGTATCACTTAATGTGCAGCAAGACCAGCATGAAAGAGTTCTCTCACTGGCTGGCTGGAGATTGTAGGGAGTAGAGCTATTTCTGCCTTTTCGGGATTATGCATCTGACCCATAAATATCTGACTGGCTAGTGTCAACGAAGTAACTGGACAATGGGCACAACCTTCAGCCTTAAACAAATTTCTAACAGGAGCTTGTTCTCACAGGTTTGTTGCTGTTATCTTGTCTGCATATTTCTAAAACTCAAAGGATCTTGTAACCTCTGGAGTGCAGAGGCCCTGGGAATTTTATCTTAGCTCAACCTTTATTCACTAATAGATCTGGCTGATGCTCAATTTGAAAAGCACTCCAGAAAATGCTGTGGCAGGATCCTGAACTGTTTAGCCACAGTGATAATGATCATCACTCAGCTGCAAAATGTAGCCCCCCCCAAGTCCAGTTAACGCCTGGCCCAGATTTCCAGGCCATTGCACCCATCTTGCGCTGCCATCAAGGAGAAATAATGTAAAAATAAAATCAAGAACTGCGGATAATAGAAACCAGAAACAAAAACAGAAATTACTGGAAAAACTCAGCAGGTCTGGCAGCATCTGTGGAGACCCTTCTTCAAAACTCTGTTCTAAAGTCATGGAACCTGAAACGTTAATTCTGCTTTGTCTCCAAGGAATAACGTTTGTGTCTGAAACCATTTGTGCTACATCTCACTTGCTCCTTCCATAATCCGTTGTCGTGCCGACTACCCATTCCGACACCGCATAGGGAGCAACCTTCCTGAGCATGATCCATAAGGAGAAATTCTTCAGAGCAAGGGTTTGGGAGACACAGGAGCACATGCTCCTTATGACAAATCCCACCTGCCAAATAGCAGCCCATGAGCTCCCACAGTGAGAGAGATCAGGTTCAGGACAAGCCAGGGACCCTGCACAGCCCACTGCCAGCCCTGTGGCCTCAGTACAAGCTCCTTATGCATTCCCCTGAGGAAGCATGCAGACAACACTACACATTACCCCTCTACAGGCTGAGGGCAGGAATAATCCCCTGAAACTCAGCAAATGTGGAGACGACACTTAGCTCCAGGGGTTTGCATTCATTAGGAAAGTAAACACATTGTTTCACACCAGAGTGCACATGGAACCACCCCCTCCCCACCCACCATCCCCCTCCCCCCACCCCCTCCCCACCCACCATCCCCCCTGTCCCTCAACCAAACCACTCTGTACCTTACAGATTCCATTGATGCACATATCCCTGCTGGTGTTTCCCTCGAAACAAGGTGTCCCGTCAATCACAGCATCCAACATTTTCTCTGAAAAGTAACCATCTATGGGACGACAGTGTAGCTCACAGGGATTAACTGAGGGCAAGACATACCATGGGTAAGATTACACAAATTCACCGAAGATAAATTCCCAGTGTTAACTCGGATTTCATTCGCAAACTGTAGTTTGGTTGTGTCACCAAACCACAGCGAGTTTGGCTCTGGACCAGACAGAGAGACAGACAGAGTGAGAGAGACAGAGATCCAGACAGACAGGAGCCTCAAGGACCAAATTCTGAAACTAACGTTTGGTCAAATTTGTACAAAACCTCAATTAGACGACAGGTGTAGTATTGTATGCAGTGCTCGTTCCTGCCTTGTTTAATGTATTAAGGGACACCGCAGAACGTGTTAAAAAGGTAAAGAGAAAAAAATGTAGACCAAAGAAAGACCAAATAGAGGTCTTTAGAAGTTTGAGGGACTGGATTATTTGCTGAGCTTATCCTCACTTCAAGCCATTGTGTAAAATTTAGCAGCCTCTGTGTTGCCAGCACAGTCTGCTTTTTTTTAAGCAGGTGGTACTTGAACCGGGGCTCCTAGTTGAAGGGTAGGGACACTACCATCATGCCACAAGACAGCACTCTGTTCAGTCCGCTTTAACATTTTTTGGGGAATGACCTTTAATTAGTGATAGGTGGGGCTTCTGTTAGCCTCCAATAGGATAGCCCACCTCATGGAGCTGCTGGCCAATCAGAACCCCAAGAGGAGGAGCAACTGGGTAAAGCCAGATCTCTTAGGGGTCAGTGACTGGGTACGTGTGAAGAGGGAACATGTGGAATTGGTGTGTGGAAGGAGCTGTGAGACTGAGTAGTTAATAAACTTGATCCACAAAGAAAGGTTCTTGGTCCCTGTCTCACTGACAGGTTTGGATCTGATTGGACCTGGCAGACAGCATGGAGGATGGTCGTGAGGAAGTTGAAATTGGGAGGAGGGTGTCTGGGAAAGAACACCCAGTCCACTTCACTGAGCAGCAGCCCCTGGTGTAAAATCATCAGGCTATGTTTTATGTACAGGCCTCTAAAAGACCATTAATTCAGATCACTAACATATCTCCCAAGCTGTGTTGAATTGTGTTGGATGTGGTACAATAGGTGTCTCAGGGTTTGGGGTTGGGAGAAGAGGGGTGGGGATTTTTGAGGAAATTGAGGTGCAGTGAGGTTATTGGAGCTGGGTGGGGAGGTGGTATGTGGGATCTGGGGATTTGGAAGTTGGGGCTGTGGGTGCAGGGTATGTTTATGGAGCTGGGGGGAGGTTTGTGGGGGTTGAAGAGGTTGAGGAGAACATTACTGCTACCTAAAGGCTGAGCCACCTGTGGGGGTTCTGTAAAATTCAAAGTCCAAAGTTACATGACCCCAGGTTATAGTCTAACAGGTTTATTTGAAGGGGAGGCAATGGCCTAGTGGTATTATCACTGGACTGTTAATCCAGAGGCCCAGATAATGTTCTGGGGACCTGGGTTTGAATCCCACCATGGCAGATGGTGGAATTTGAATTCAATAAAATATCTGGAATTAGGAATCTAACGATGACTGTGACTCTATTGTCGATAGTTGGAGAAACCCATCTGGCTCACCAATGCCCTTTAGGGAAGGAAACTGCCATCCTTACCTGGCCTGGCCTTAACCACAGCAATGTGGTTGACTCTTAACTGGTCTCTGGGCAATTAGGGATGGGCAATAAATGCTGCCTGGCCAGCGACACCCTCATCCCATGAATGAATAAAAGAAAATCATAAGCTCTCTGAGTGCAGCTCCTTTGTCAGGCGAAGTGACTTCAAATAAACCTGTTGGAATGTAACCTGGTGTTTTGTGACTTCGGACTTTGCCCACCCCAGTCCAACACCAGCACCTCCACATCATGGCTACCTGTAAAACTTGGCTACAAAGAGAAAATATTTCCATTTGTTGGCTGGAATATAAGTAGAATTAATGAGTGTAATCATGGATAAATCCAGTCAGTATTCAGAGCAAACCTCCTTGATTCTGAATAAACCACAGACTACACGTGAATATAGAAATGAAGAGCAGCAGTAGGCCATTTGACCCCTCCACCAATGGTTGATCTAATCATGGCTTCAAATGCACTTTCCTGCCTACCCCTGCCCCTGATTACAACATAGACAGGCTAAAAAAAAAACAGCAGACATGTTTAAGGGAAGGCTAGATAAATATGATGGAGAGGAATCAAGGATGCATTCGTGGAACACGTGAAGGAGGGTAGGAGAAGGCTCATGGAGAGCTTGCACAGATCAATTGGGCTGAATGGCCTCTACTGCCAATACTATGTGATTATATCATTATGAATCCAGACTTCACTTGCACACAGCAGTTTATCTGTGTCTGGTTTACAACCAGACCACTTTTCTAAAATAAAACAATAGACTGAGGTTTGAATTTTGAAAATAATCGTTTCAATAAATAATTAAGCATCTCAAAAAAAAAGCACAAGAATCAATAATTTCATATCTTCCTTCGTAGGGGGTTTCAAACATGGCATAAGGGAGACATAAACATTTTGAGGCTTAAGCTGCACAGAAAGAGGCCATTTGACCCATCATGCCTGTGCCAGACCTTTGTTAGAATCAATTAGAATCAATTAGCAATCCGATAGACAGCTGAGAAAGAAATGCAACTTAAAACCAATAAAACAATAGACTTACTTTGGCTGAGCACAGGGATCCACTTATGCAGTTTCCCTTTGTAAGGCAATGTATCAAACTGGCTGCATTGTATCTGACGAAAAGTTGGCAGGTCTGAGGTACAAGCTTTGATGTTGCAGACCCTGAATCTCTTCCTCTCTCCTAGACAGTATGAGCCTCCGTACTTGGGCCTGCAAAGTGAAACACACCACTGAACAATCCATGTGGTTCATTGCCAAGATGAGATCTAGACTGGCACACCAAAGGATCTACTGATGGGGGCCTGGGTTCCAGTCCCACTTGTGCTCGAGGTCTGTCACAACCTGTCCAAACAGGTTAATTAAAAATAGGAGAAACAGCGGTGCCAGTGCCAATGGAGTACCTGAGCCACAACCTTCCTGCAATGTAAGAATCGTCCACGCAGTACATTAACCTGCTGGCCAGTTGGATTTTTCTGATAATTGACTGTGATTACATTACGCTAGCTTTTTAATTCCAGACTTTTATCGAATTCATATTTCATCATCTGTCATTGCAGGATTTAATTCAACAGCCTGCCTCAGCTGGATTCGCTGAGACCTGGAACAAGAAAGACTTCAAAATAAACCAAGGCTTTTGTTCCTGCTTTATGTCCTTCTTTCCTTATTTTTCACTCGTACCAACAAATTGCATTTATGTGGCATCTTTAATGTAGTAAAACTTTCCTAGGCATTTTGCAGAAGTGTTATCAATCAAAATTTGACACTGAGCAACATAAGGGAATATTAGGAGATGTGACCACAAGCTGGACCAAAGAAGGAAGTTTTCGTAAGCATTTCAAAGTAAGAGAGAGAGAGGTTTATGGAAGGAATTCCAGAACATAAGACCCAGGCAGATGAGAGCATGGCTCCCCAGGATGGAAATCTAGAGTGAGCAAGAGGTCAAAATTGGAGGAGTGCAAAGATCTGAAAGGTTTGTAGAAAAAGACTTGCACACACCAGAAGGGATTTAAAAACATATGACTGGCGTGGAGCCACTGGAGGACAATGAGCTGATGAAGGCCAAAGCCATTTACTGCTCCTGGGATAATATTTACTGTGACTAGAATATTTAACTCCGCACATACACAACATGCAATAAACAACTCGTCGTAATGCTCGCACTTACAGGGAATCTCCAATCATGTTACTGCTGCATCTATTACCACTCAGAGTTTTAAAGGAAGAAAGCTCTTACATTTATGTAGTGCCTTCATCACTTCAGGATACTCTAAAGTGCTTTAGAAGGAATGGAGTACTTTTAAAGTGCTGTCCCTGTCATTATAAAGAAACATAATAGACATTTTTGCACAGCAAGCTCCCACAAACAGCAATGGTGACAATGACTAAATAATTTGTTTTAATGATGTTGATCCAGGACATTGAAGGGGGTAGGAGGCACGGTGGGGGCACTGGGGCAACTCCCCCTTTCTTGCATTTTCAAGTAAGTGGACTCTGGTAGAGATGTTGCCATGGTGATCGCACCCGTTAATGCTGATTGGCAGCCAGACTTTTGTTTAAGGTTTGCAGTCAGGTCAACTCTGATTGGCCAGAGCATTGCCCTGAAAATTAAACCAGCGAATGGTTGTCAGTTGTGTTGTTAAGTTGAGACAAGCATAGTGTGTGTTCTTGTTCTATCTGTCTGAAAAGGACAGAGCCCTGTGTATTAATATATTCAGATTCCAGGACACTAAAGTGCAGCAGCACTTTGTGAGCTCAACTGACAAACCGTAAATTGCTTGTCAATGCAATTCATCACACATTCAGGATTGTCCAGCAATTGTTGTCCAATTGCAGAAGCACATTGAATGTTGTACACTGTATCACACGTTTTGCTTCCACAGACTGGTTGGGTACGATCAGTACCTTGCTATTTGATATGATCTGCCAGTCTTTGGGACTTCAATCTCTTCTCGGCCTGTTGGCTCAGATCAAGTGTAGATTCTGGGAGTCATTCGAGTTGAGGAGAGCGTTGTTGGATCGGGAGTCAACGGTAGACAACGTGTTGGCTGTATGGCCCTGCTTTCGGTGGATCTTTATGCTGGCTTCAGCCTAACACTGATTCAGGGGGACAGCCAACTTCGCACTATGGCCATGGTGAGTACCCGTGCCCCAGGACAGGGGGTTCACAAGTGGGTGGCATGATGGCACAGTGGTTAGCACTGCTGCCTCACAGCACCAGGGACCTGGGTTCGATTCCAGCCTCAGGTGACTGTCTGTGTGGAGTTTGCACATTCTCCCTGTGTCTGCGTGGGTTTCCTCTGGTTTCCTCCCACAGTCTGAAAATGTGCAGATTAGGTGGATTGGCCATGCTAAATTGCCTGTAGTGTTCAGGGAGGTGTGGATTAGGTGGGTTATAGGGGGATGGATCTGGGTGGGATGTTCTGAGGTTCGGTGTGGACTTGTTGGGCCAAAGGGCCTGTTTCTGCACTGTAGGGATTCTATGACTTATACACCTACTACTGTGATGGGTTTGAAGGCAGCATCCTGTTAATGATAAACACCATAAAATTGCTACATCTAATCAGGGTTCACTTGTCAATCAGACAAAATGTTGGTTTTTGCCTTGAATTTGTATTTTTGTGAAATGTCCTGATGAGTGCAAGATAAAAAGCTTTGACAAAATGTGTCTTTTTTTCAGTAATACTGAAGGCTAGTGGCCTATTACTGAGCCTTTGAATGGGAATGTTTTCTTTTGAATTCAGAAAATTTGCTGTTACTGTCGATGTGTCGTTCAGATGGTTAAACTCCTCCTTTGATTCAGAGAAGATATAGTGTCACATGTCATGGAAGACCCTGGTTAATTTATTAAAACCATACAATAACACTTCCAAGTGGAAATCAGAGGCAACATCCTGTTAAACTCTCCCTATCACAAAATGAAGTTGTTTATCTGAATTTATCAGCTGACCTGGCGTCAGCTCAGCACTGGAACATGGAGCAGAAAAAACAGAACACTCCCATCAGTGAAAGCTTAACGTTTTGGTTGCTGAGCACCGGATCTCATGTTACGCTAGATTTCTGCTTTATCACTTCATACTAGAAAAAAAACCTTTCTGTTTTACAGAATACAACATTGGTCTGCCTACCACCCAAAATATACCAAACCTTTCACATGGAGAACATAAAAACAAAATAAGTCAGGATTGAACATAGTCAGACACCAGGTTATAGTCCAACAGATTCATCTAAAATGACAAACTTTCGGAGGTAGAGAGATAATCACAAGTAATTACTTAAATTGGTTTGTACCATTTTCGATTATTTATAATTTTGGTTGGGCCCTCGTCATGCAATTCTGATACCTACTCATGTTACTCCAGCCATTTGTTTTGTCTCAAGCACTATCTTAATTTTGATTATTTGTAATAATCTCTCTGCCTTAATTAACTGGTTCATAAGTCATCCCTTCACCTGTCATTCAGCTGTTGACATTTTACCCACGTCGTTTGTATTAATCTGTTGACACTGTTGATTACCTGCAGAGAACTGTTTTTCAGCCTGTTATACTCACACTATTTTTACTTACCTGTTGATATTCTTAATTACCTGGAATTATCTTGCCATTATCTCTCCGCCTATAAGTTCTGGTCCTGTGTGCTTCCCTCCACTTCACCTGCCAAAGGGGCAGCGCTCCTTAAGCTTATGATTTTAACCGAATCTGTTGGACTATATCCTGGTGTCCACTGCAGTCCAACACTGGCACCTCCACATCAGGATTGAATATGACCATTTTGAGCCTTTTGAACCTGTTCAACCATTCAGTGAGATCATGGCTGACTGTTTACTTTGACTACCTCACTTTCCTTAATTCCCTCAGTTACTATGGGTCCATGGACCTATTTCTTATACTCATCCACAGCTCTCTGAGGTGGAGAATTCCAGACTCTCAGCCCTCAGAGTGAAGGAAATGTATCTTCCTCTTGGCCCTAAATGACCCTGTGCTCTGGATTCTCCAAGCAGGGGAAACATTCTCCTAGCACCAATCTGGCTAAGCCTGCACTGAAATTGTTAGCTTCTCCTCGCTTTGAAGTTTATTGGGTCTCTTCTGTTAAAAATATCAATGCTTTTACAAGGACAATGATAAGGTTTTCAAATAACTTTTTTCTCAACATTTGTGTTACAAAATAAGCAGATCACATTGCAAATAGCCTGTATCATTAGGCGTGCCTCACTACAGCATCTGAGCTCATGGTAGATGGATGATGGTAGATGAATATTTTTAATACACAGATAGCAAAAAGAATTCAGTTTCTTAAGAGGCAAACGGAATGTTCCTGTTGTGACTAATTACCTAAAGTAAATGTATTGTTCAGGAATCTTGTGCCATCATGTTGTCCCAGTGAACCTGACACTGTTACAACCGCTTAGTGTAGGTGGTATAGGAATCTGCAGAACTACAACAATTAATACATTATTGTCAGTCGAGAAAAATTAATCGTTTTGCACTTCCGTCAGTGATTTGCTCACACATGCTCTTCCTTGTTAACTGGGCTGGATGACAGTGGGGGGAGGGGGAATGTAAATATCACCCCTTGACATTCAATGGCATTACATCTTGAATCTCCTTCAGTCAACATCCTGGGGGTTATCATTGACCAGAAACTGAAATGGACTAATCATATAAACACCATGGCCACAAGCCTCACAGCACCAGGGACTCGGCTTTGATTCCACCCTCGGGTGACTGTCTGCGTGGAGTTTGCACATTCTCCCCGTGTCTGCGTGGGTTTCCTCTGGGTGCTCCAGTTTCCTCCCACAGTCCAAAGATGTACAGGTTAGGGTGAATTGGCTATGCTAAATTGCCTGTAGTGTTCAGGGATATGCAGTCCTAGTAAATTAGCCATTGGAAATTAAGGGTGGGTGCTGTTTGGAGGGTTGGTGTGGACTCAATGGGCTGAATGGTCTGCTTACACACTGTAGGGATTCTATAATTCTAAGAAGAGGTCAGAGGCTATGAACCTTGCCACAAATAACTCACCTCCTGACTCCTCAAAGTGTCTCATCATCAAGAAGGTACAAGTCAGGAATGTGATGGAATATTCCCCACTTGCCTGTACAGCACAGAAACAGACCTTTCGCTCCAACTCGTCCATGCCAACCAGATAGTCTATGTTAATCTAGTTCCATTTGCTAAGATTTTGCCCATATCCCTCTAAACCCTTCCTATTCATGTACCCATCCAGATGCCTTTTACATGTTGTAATTGTACCAGCCTCCAACACTTCCTCTGGCAGCTCATTCCATACACGCACCACCCTCTGCATGAAAAAGTTGCCCCTTAGTTTTGGACTCCCCTACCCTGGGGAAAAGACCTTGACTATTCACCCTATCCATGCCCCTCATGATTTTATAAACTTCTATAAGATCACCCCTCAGCCTCCCACAGTCTGAGGAAAATGGCCCCAGCCTATTCAGCCTCTCCCTAAAGCTTAAACCCTCCAACCCCAGCAATATTCTTGTAAATCTTTTCTCCAAATTTGTGCTGCTCCGTCACTCACTTTACAAAAATGACCTCTTTCACTTAACGTCCATGTGAGTTTCATAGTTTTACTGGGTTTCCATGTTAAGCAATCATTGATCATGTCCACAAAGTGAATGGCTTTAAATGCGGAGTCTCATTCTTTCAGGTTTTAAATTGTATTGTGAGATTTTAAAAAATCTTTTCTTTTGTATCTATTTTTTTTCCTCTCTATCTCTTAACCCAGAGGACATGTAGTAAATGTCTGCTTGCTCCATGCTGAACTCATTCAGTGTACTGAACTATACTGGAAGTACGTTTTGGGTTGGCAGGTCTATAGCTTAGAGCTTGATGGAGTCAAATCTACTATTATTGGGACTTTGAAAGGATTTGTACTTAAATAGGCGAGTGGCTGAGACAGAGGTTCAACTACACTCTCTACTAATATAACTGTTACCTTTAGGCAGTTTAACAGACCTTGCTCTGTGCACTTCCAAGAAACATAAATAATGTTGTTTTTCTGCAGGATTATATCATGTTGTATCATCTTGTCTTCCAGTACACAGTACTGGCCACCCAAATCTTTTACATCTGTGCTTAATTTTACCACTTTACTTTTGATGCCTAGAACAGATGTCTTTAACTCTTATGTATCCATCTGCCTGACCCAATCAGCAACACTCTCAGCAAAGCATGGTGGGGATTCACGCCAGAACTGGATTCCCCGGCAATGCTGCAGTATCAGAGGAGTCAGTCATTGGATGAGACATTAAACTGAGGATTATCTGCCTATCTCTGTGATCCCAAGAGACGTCAAGGACTTTGTAACACTTTTGAGGAAAAGCCAAGACTGCCCAACACACTGGCATGATTCCTCCTTCAACCAAAGGCAGTAACAACAGATGAATTAGTCATTACTGTTCCCATTCAAGAACAGGTATTAATCTTTGAAGGTAATTCATTGTTAAATCAAGATGTTTCTGAGGGAAATGTTTTTGTATTCAATGTTCTGAGAGTTATAATGGGTTACGAGCAATGCATCTATATGATCGTACACAAGACACATCAAGCCAAGTGCCAATATTTAATGCATTAAACTGGCAAAGTTAACAGGTGAACTGGGAATGGATTCAATATGCAGCCTAATAAAGGGATTGTGAGGGAATGGAAAAGAGCAACAAAACTTTGCTAGTTTGAGATGGCATCTTAATCAAAACAATGATACTGAGTACCACCGTTCCATTTCACTTTAAGAATGGAGATGTGTCAGAGAAATTATCATTACATGGAATGACGGTGCAAGTGTCATTGAAGGTCCTTGTTGGAATCTACAAGCTCCAAAGCAGCTCAGAAATGTTCTTACTGAATAATCAAAACAGCAAATGTAAAGAATATTAGGTGAAGACAATCAAATAATTTGTCCGTATTGCTGTGCCTCGTTCCATAGTAGTGACTGTTAAACAGCACAGTCAAGGCGCTTGTCAATATTACAGCCTCGCAATGCATCCTCCAGCACCATCTGCCTAGATTTTGTTTATGGTCGTTTACTTAAATCACCTTGACTGGGGAAAAAAAACACATATTTGGTTTCCTTCCATTACGTTAGAAACCAGACCAGTGTCAACGGCAACTGCAGTTGCCATAGTACAAAAACACAGCTGCTGACTTTGCTACACGAGACTCTGTCAAGGATTATAAATGAAACCATAAGGTCAAATAAACTGATAAGTGAGTAAACTGCTTAGATTTTTTTGAGCAGAAGAAATGAAGGGGACCACCAAGATCTAATGATTCTTAGTTGATGAGACAACAGCACTGTTGAGTTCTGTTAAATGCAAAAGTAATTACCCATGAAGTGTTATGGTTGGACAAGAGTGATGTTTAGATCAGTCATTTCATAACGTTCAGATAAGAAAAACAGCCAATCGTAATCCCACAGCCCATTTAACCGAAGGCTCAGTCACTCAGTCTAAACAAAAACACTGAAGAAATGCAAATAGAAGAAGCAGTTTTCATTGAATTGCAAACTCCTACAGAAACAAGAGGCCATTCAGCCCATTGTGTCTATGACAGCTCTTTGATAAGAGTTTTCCAATTAGCCCCATTCCCCTGATCTTTCCTCCACTGTAATCCAATTGTTTGCACTTCAAGCATTTATCCGGTTTTCTTTTGAAAGTTACCATTGAATCACATCCACTCTTACAGTGCGTTCCAACAGCTCACTGTGTAAAAAATCTCATTTCACTTCTGTGTTTTGTGCCATTTACCTGAAACCTGCACAGCTGACCCGAATACCATTGAAAACCAAACTGAGAAACAGTAAAAGAGAAGAAAACCTTCATTCCTATTTCACCTTTCACATCCTAAGCAGATCCCAAAAGACTTCATAAACAATGAATTCTTTTGAAGTGCAGTTACTGCAGTTTGCACACTGCAAATTTCCAATGCAGGAAACATAGACCGACAGCCCATTTGAACACAGCAAGCTCCCACAAATATCAGTGTAATAATGACCATTTAATCTCATTTTATTTATGCTGGTTAAAAGATAAACATCTTCCAGTAAAGCCATAAAATTGTGCACTGAGGCACCAGTGTGCCCTAAAGTTTAATCACCTCCTCCATAACATTTTATCTGAAAAAACAAGTGCACTTCTGACTGAGCCACAGCCAGGAGAGACAACGCACACCTTCACATTCATAAAGATACGCTGAGTGTTGCATGTCTCTTCAGGCTCTGAATAGAACATACAATGCTTTTACTAAAGTATCTAATTAATCCTGAAATGATTCCAGAGTTGAACTCAACTCAAATGCTGATTATTCTTTGTGTAAAATACTATGTGACATTAGCCTTTACGTTATGTTGTATTTGTGCCCTAGTCCTATTCTTGTTACTGAAGCAATATTCCATATTCATCATTCCTTTGCATTTTCTAACTCAGTTGTCTCTTTTTGAGTTTGAAAAGTCTGAGCTTCCCTCCAATTTTGTCTCACATCTCAGCCCTCTGCTGTTTAGGGAACAATCCACATCAGGCTCCTTTCTTATGCCATTGACTGCGAACTGAACACAATATTGGATCACAGTCTGGAACTCCATTAACTAATCCGTATGAGCTAATGGCAGCCAGCCCAGATGTCCAGGAGAAATTGAAATAGCTTACGTTGGATTGTTGCAGTGTCTCTCTGCGCTTTGTATTCCTGCACTGCACGTGCGACTACAGGAAGACCACGAACCCCATGCTCCCCAGTTTCCATTGGTACTGTCAGGGCGCTGGTCTGTGGGTATGCAATCTCCATCGAAGCACCACTGCAGGGCAATGATGAAAGTTACAGTCATTCATACATTTCCTATCCAGCGATTATAGAATTGATAGAACAAGAAATGTTTTGTCGTTTTCATTGCTGGCATGACAGACTCCCAATTCAGATGCAACAACAAGTTGCATTATATAGCACCTTTATTCAACCAAAGAAACCTAAGGTACTTTACAAGAGCATTATCAAACTGAGTGTGATGCCAAGACATATTAAGGAGATACTAGTGATATACTCCAAATGTTAACAGTCTTTAAACAGAATTCAAGCCCCCACATTTATGCAAGAACTTTATTGCAGTGAACCATTCTCGATAAAACTCTCACTCACTGATTACTAGCTTCCAATCGTTATATGACCAATTCAAGCCCAATTTCAATTAATAGATCCATCCCCTGTTCCTTAGTTTCACTGGGTCGCAGGCATTCCTCCAGGGATTGGAGGATAACATTAGGACAAGTGACCATAAGCTTATGGAGTGCTGGAGCAGGTTTGAGGGGTTGAATGACCTACCCTTGCTCTTATTAATTACATTGTTATGATCTTAACCTTCCCTCACTAATTCTGCATGGAAATAGACAGACAGGGCAAAATGTGTTCCCACTGTGTGCCACTTCTGGTCAAACATCTTGAGAGTAACGTTAAGCGCAGGCAGATAGCAGCTCATTAATCTCCCATCCTCTCTGTTAAAGTGAATGGTGTGAACCAATGAGAAATTTCACGGTGATTTAATGGCAAACATTACCTTGTTCTCTCCGCATTTTGTACCATCTACAGCGGCATCCAGCTTGGAGTGACACGTGTTTCCCACGGTACACCACAGTGTATTGCAGACACTCTGTCAGAGATAGATGGGAATGGTTAGGCTGAAAGCAGCAACTCACAATTCATTGTAGGAGGGTTCAGACAGATGCTTACTTAGGTGCTCAGACAGTACGGCAGTGCTGACAGAGAGTGAGACTCGTGCGCACATCCACCCGTACCACACACCCTCCCCGCTACCCCAACATCAAAATACCAGAATCTTTGGACTGGATTTGAGTTCTTGAAATGGCACCAATCAGAGGAGGGTGGCAAATTGAAGCTGTGATGCAGCATTAAGGGAGTGCTGCACTGTCAGAGGCACTGTAGGTCAGATGAGACCATAGGCCCTACGTGTCCCCTCAAACAGATGTAAAAGATGCCAAGGCCCAATCACAAAGAGCAGGGAGAATCTCCCTGAGCATCTCCTGGCCAATATCCATCCCTCAATTAACATTATAAAAAAACAGAAGTCCTTTCCTACATTACAACAGTCACTTCACATCAAAAGTACTTCATTGGCCAGAAAGTGGAACTATGTAAGCATACGAAATCGGAGTAGGAGAAAGCTGTGTCACGGTAAATCTTTTCTTTATGTTCTGTGGGGTTCAGAGACACACAGAGCTTGGTGCCTCTTCAACTGTGACCAACCACTTATATCCAGAGACAAGTTTAGATTGTGATTTGTGAAAGTACAAGGTCTATCGTACGTCCATGTTGTCGCAGAAGACTGATCGGGCTCCATACTGCATCCTGCACTGGTGATTGACATCATACAAAACTCCTGGTGCTACTGAGGGCAAATCAATCACTTCCTTACTCGGCACGTCATCCAGGCACAGACCCCATCCACGGCTGCAAACCGCAATCAGACAAAAAAGCACGTGTCAATGAGCTGTCACCAAACAGTGATACCATGGAAATATCACAGGACGAGTAATCCCAATGGCCAGGGTATGGCTCCGAGGAGCCAGGCTCAAATCCCTTGGGATCCACTCGGCTGGTGGGATTTAAATCCAAACAATAAGTCTGGAATTGGAAATGACTCTTATTGGTCACTTTGAAAGTATCAACAATTGATGGAGAAACTGATTGGATTACCACGTCCTTTAGAGCTGGAAGTCTGACTTCCTGACCTGATCTGGAGTTGCTGACTCCAAACTGCCTTCTGAAGTGGTCTGACAAGCCATACAGTTCAAAGGCAATTCGGGATGGGTCACACTGCTGACCTGGTCAATAAAGCCTACCTCCCATTTAAGAATAGGTAAAACAATAGAAAAGGAATGGGAGACACTTCACTAATAACTTAAAAGATAAACCGAGGTAAACCTTTCATTCTGGTCATATCAAAAGTGTCCAATTTTCATCTCACCTTCACTGAGGTCACTGATATCGCCAATCACGGGAGCCATTCCTTGTGTAGAAGGTTAGATTGGGAAAATTAGCAGGCTATCCAACATTGATCGGCCTCACAACTGAGTCTAATCTCTGCCAATGCCCATACAGCCTCCAGCAAGAGATCAGGAACAGGAACCTGAAATGGTTCCACAAACAAGGAGGCCAATAATTGTAATTTAGCAACTGAATTATCTAATCCTCTAGTACCCCCTGAACGGGGATCAGCCAAGTTATTACAGATTGGTGATCTGAGCTGCGGCTGTCCTAGAGTGAGCAGATCCCAAAAGGACATTACGAGGGCCTAAGAGATAATTTCTCACTGTTGCCTCTATAGTTCCCTGCCCCATGAGTGATGGATGAGCGCATAATGTTGTATGAGGTCATGGAGACACAGCTTCAAGTTATCTTAGGACTGTGTAGAAAATAATCAAGAAAATTTCTGAAATTTCTAATTTCCAAGACAACAAAACAGTGAGAGGATCCTTAACCAATTCCCAACATGATGTAAAACCCGAAGCAAGAGACACTTACTCAAGAAAGCGGGTGATATATTCCCTGCTGCAGCGGGACCAGGTTAGAGGGCTGGTATCGTACAGTAGCTGTGGGGACATGATGAAAGGTCTTTTCCCAATTGGCTCACAGTCATTGCCGGTCCCATCATGTTGTATCCCAAAGCTGAAGAGTAAGAACACAAGTCACACAGAATAAGAAAGGATGGTTGTTTGTCTCTGAAAGTAGCACCAGGGCTATACACAGTATATAGTGCTTTAAAACACCTGGACCTTCTGAAACTTATTCGTTTGTTGGCTCAGAGGATTTGGGTGCTTATTGCCAATCCCTAATTGCCCTTGAGAAAATGGTGGAGAGCTGTCCTCTGGAATTGTAGCAGTTCATGTGGTGTTAGTACAGCCACAGTACTGTTAGGAAAGGATCATGGATAGAAGCCTAGGAGCAGATTGAACAGCAACGTTCAAAAGGAAACTTGATAAATATTTGGAAGGAAAGTAGTTTGCAAGCATAGGGAGAAAGGACAGGGTGCAAGGGAAACTCAAAAATCCAGCAGTGGTCACCTTCTGTGCTGTAAGATCCCAAGGTTTCTCCTGCCATTATCTGTTGACTGTTTAATTTTGGAAAATTGCATTCAATTCTTGTCTCCCTTCTACAGGAAGGATGTTGTGAAACTTGAAAGAGTTCAGAAAAGATTTACAAAGATGTTGCCAGAGTTGGAGGGTTTGAGCTTTAGGGAGGGATTGAATAGGCTTGGACTATTTTCCCTGGAGCATCGGAAGATGGCGTGTGACCAAATAGAAGTTTATAAAATTATGAGGGGCATGGATATGGTGAATAGTTAAGATCTTTTCCCCAGGGTAGGGGAGTCCAAAACTAGAGGGCATAGGTTTCAGGTGAGAGGGGAAAGATTTAAAAGGGACCAAGGGGCAACTTTTTCACACAGAGGGTGGTGCGTGTATGGAATGAGCTGCCAGAGGAGGTGGTGGAGGCTGGGACAATTACAACATTTAAAAGGCATCTGGATGGATACATAGATAGGAAAGGTTTAGAGGAATGTGGGCCAAATGGGACTAGATTTATTTAGGATATCTGGTCGGCATGAACAAGTTTGACAGGAGGGTCTGTTTCTGTGCTGTACATCTCTACGACTCTATGACAATGGGTGAAATGCGGTGAGGGACTCAAGGACTTCCAGGCCATATCTTCAGGAAAGGCTGATAGTATTATGCAATGAATTAGCTGTGGGAATGGCAAAACAGGGAACCAAGGCAGGAACTACCTATTGGAAAAAGGCATATGGGCTATTAGTTCCAGGTAAGATAAACAAATTGATGAAAGGTTTGGAAGGGGGGTTAAAATTGAATCAGAGATAGTAGGAACTGCAGATGCTGGTGAATCCGAGACAACAAGGTGCAGTGCTGGATGAACACAGCAGGTCAAGCAGCATCATAGGAGCAGAGAGGCTGACGTTTCGGGCCTAGACCCTTCATCAGAAAAGGGGGAGGGGAAGGGGGTTCTGAAATAAATAGGGAGAGAATGGGAGGTGGATGGAAGATGGATAGAGGAGAGGATAGGTGGAGAGGAAACAAACAGGTCGAAGAGGTGGGGATGGGGCCAGTAAAGGTGAGTGTAGGTGGGGAGTTAGGGAGGGGATAGGTCAGTTCAGGGAGGACGGACAGGTCAAGGGGGCAGGATGAGGTTAGTCGGTAGGAGATGGAGGTGCGGCTTGAGGTGGGAGAAGGAGATATGTGGGAGGCATCCTGGGCCTCCTGCAGTGCCACAATGATGCCACCCGAAGGTTGCAGGAACAGCAACTCATATTCCGCTTGGGAACCCTGCAGCCCAATGGTATCAATGTGGATTTCACAAGTTTCAAAATCTCCCCTCCCCCTACCGCATCCCAAAACCAGTCCAGCTCGTCCCTGCCTCCCTAACCTGTTCTTCCTCCCACCTATCCCCTCCTCCCACCTCAAGCCGCACCCCCATCTCCTACCGACCAACCTCATCCCGCCCCCTTGAACTGTCCGTCCTCCCTGGACTGACCTATCCCCTCCCTAACTCCCCACCTACACTCACCTTTACTGGCCCCATCCCCGCCTCTTCGACCTGTTTGTTTCCTCTCCACCTATCCTCTCCTCTATCCCTCTTCTATCCGCCTCCCCCTCTCTCCTTATTTATTTCAGAACCCCCTTCCCCTCCCCCTTTTCTGATGAAGGGTCTAGGCCCGAAATGTCAGCCTCTCTGCTCCTAGGATGCTGCTTGGCCTGCTGTGTTCATCCAGCCCTGCACCTTGTTGTCTCAAAGGTTTGGAAGGGTTGGTTCGATGGCTGAGTGGTCTTCTTCTTTTCTGCATACTGTATTGCTAGATCCAGGGGGCGCAGTGTCAAAATTTGGGGCAAGCCAGTTAGGACAGAGATGAGGAAGACTTTCTTCACCCAGAAGATGGTGAATCTTTGGAATTCTCTGCCCTGAGGGCTGTGAAAACTCTATGGAGACAACGACACTCAAGAAACTTGACACCATCCAGGACAAAGCAGCCCCTGCTTGATTGGCACCACATCCACAAATATCCACACCCTCCACCACTGACACGCAGTAGCAGCAGTCTGTACTGTCTACACGATGCACTGCAACAACTCAAGAGGATTCTCCAGCATCTGCAGTTCCTACTATCTCAGATTCCTAGAACAGCACTTTCTACCTAGAAGGACAAGGCAGCAGATATGTGGGAACATCATGCCTGGCATATTCCCTTCCAAGCTATCCTGATTTGAAAGGAAATCACGTTCCGTCAGTGTCGCTGGGTCAAAATCCTGAAACTCCCTCCCGAAAAGTATTGAAGATATCCCTACATCCCAAAGACTGCAGCACTTCAAGAAGGCCACCTTCTCAAGGGGCAATTAGAGTTGGGCTTTGTGAGTGATGCCCACATCTCATGAATAAATTAAATCAATTCAGTTTATATTTCAAAACCCAGTCACTGCTTCTCGAAGTGAGAATTACCCAGTTCAATGAAATATGCAAAAATCATGGATGGTTGTAACGGGATCTTTTATCAGAGACATAAGACAGTAAGTTGCACGAACCAAAATACATTGTTTATTGAAGATGATATAAATGCAGATTGCAGACACTGGAATACTAGGTTGGATGTAGAGAAAGTGAGATTTCTGTTTAATGTACAGAGATAAATTCCTGATCCTGTGTCACACTTCAACATTGCAGCATTAATGTTCGTCTCTCAGTGCAATTTAATGAGGAAACATCATGGATCATTAAAGGTAAAGGTGTAATATTAAACATTTAAAATATCTCAACTGTGTCTTGATATTAATATACTATAGCATTTTTAAGAAAATGAAATAATTACTATCTCATGCTAGATGCCGCATAATAATAAAATCTACAAATTCAGGTTGTTATGGTAGATAATATGAATATTTCAAAGCAATTCAGATTGCAACATTATGGAGCAGGTTTTAACAGTTTATATGTTAAATAATGATTCAATATTAACTGTCACTCTAAGTGTGAATGATAAGCTAGAATCTGGATAAGGGATTTCAATAGACGTAGGTTACTTATTTAAATAGCGCCTTTCACATCCACAGGATTCTCTAAAGCACTTAACTGACTTCACAAGTGTCTCATAGAGGCAAATAAATTATCCCACCAGCACTGTTCTGAAGATGAGTCGAGAAGTTCTCCCCACAGATCCCTGACCTACATTAGCTCCAAATTAGCAGCACACAGATAATGCAACATCAGCCTCTAGAGTTCCCTCTTTAATCCTCTCGGCATCTGTTTCACCCCTGGAAGAAACCTATCTTATCAATCCCAAAACCCTTTCATGTGGCTCGGTGTCAGATTTTGTTTTACACTCCTGTGAATGGCCTTTGGACATTTTGCTGCATTAGAAGGTGCAAGTTGTAGTTGTAATGTTGTGGCCAACTGTTGACATAATGTTAAAGGCAAAGGGTAGGAGAGGGACTTGCCAGACCTGAGAACATTTTAAGTTGGTTTTGACAGTACTAAGTTCAAGTGCCTTTTTAACGAAATTGGTAAGAAAACAAAACATTAAAGTTTTTGAGATTTGTGGCTCGGGTTGTGGATGAGGCTGTAGACTTGCTCGTCCAGTCAGTGTGTTTGGTTTCAAACGTTTTGTCACCCTGCTAGGTAATATCGTCTGTGCGCCTCCGGTGAAGCGTCGGTGAGCTGTCCCACTTGTTATTTATATGCCTCAGTTTGCTGGGGTGGTTGGCATCACTGGAAGTAATACTGACCACCGCCCCAGCAAACTGAAACGTATCAATAAGAAGTGGGACAGAACACCAACGCTTCCATGGAGGCGCACAGATGATGTTACCTAGCAAGGTGATGAAACGCTTGCAACCAAACCCACCAGCTCAGTGAGCAAGTCTACCACCTCAAACAAAATATTATTACATTAATGTCTGTGGGAGCTTGCTTTGTGCAAATTAGCTGCTGTATTTCCTGAATTACAACAGTGCCTGCCCTCCAAAAATACTTCATTGGTCGTAAACTGATCTGGGGTGTCCTGGGTTGTAAATGTTCTTATATAAATACAAGTCTTCCTCTTAAATCAAAAAAACTGAATGGATTCTGACCAAAGAACTGCATTGTTCAGAGACAGAAAATACTGGACACTCGACAGTTATTACAGGCTGGACTCTAATTTAGTGATTATGATACATTAATCACAAAATACCAGGCTTCTGGGAATGAAATATCTTATCATGAGGTTTTGATTACACTGCAAACTGTCAGCTAAAACAGGGTGCTTTTTCTCAATTTAATCTAAACTTTTCTTGGAATTATTCCAAACTGCCAATTTTGTTTTAATATTTAAGATATCTGTAGATTTATTTTCAATTTTAAGTTGGAGTTTTATCATGAGTTTTGGCACCATTTTCTCCACATTATTACAGGGTCCAGTTCCCATAGGACTTACTAGATTGTAATTTTAAACTGAAGCTGGGGTACATGTATTTTGGTACTGAGCTGCAGCACAAACAATTCCCAGTTCTTTGTTGCTCTAGAATGTAAGAAAAAGGACCAGGTGCAGGCCATTCGGCCCCTCAAGGCTGCCCTGCATTCAACAAGATTGTGGCTGACCTGCTGCACGCTTTCGCCCCTCCTTCATGCAACCTCATCACAGCCTGGCTTAAGACAGCTGTTCAACTGGTTAAAATTGTAGGAAAGACTTCTATATTCCCATAACCTTCACAGCCTCAAGACCTCCCAAAATGTTTTACTTCAATTCAATAGTTTTGAGGAACAGCCACTGTTGTAAGGTAGGAAATGGGGCAGTTGATTTGTGCACAGCAAGATCACAATAACAGCAACAAAATGTGCAATCTGCTTTTGGGCTGAATGTTCAGGGGCAAAAATGGGGCAGATCTCAACCTAATGTCTCTGTACAAAGGAAGACACCTCCAACAGTGCAGCATTCCCTTCGGACTGCCTCCGCTGGGATTTTGTGCTCAAGTATCTAGTGTAGGACTTGAACAAACAGCCTCTGGGATCAGAGATGAGAATGTTAACTGCTAACTGTTTCAAAATTACGTACATACGGTGTTGGGGGGTAGTTATTGAATAATCATTTACGCACATACTGAGGGTAGTGTCCCTAACTCTGATCCAAGAGACCTGAGTTCCGATCCCACCTGTTCTAGAGGTTTGTAATAACATCTCTGAAAAATTACTATGCACAT
>NC_063364.1:31782655-31802026 GCF_021869965.1 Rhincodon typus | reverse complement strand
CTAGAGGTTTGTAATAACATCTCTGAAAAATTACTATGCACATATTGAGGCACTTACTGGGACCCATGTGCAGCAGTAATGTTGCTACCTCTAGACCAGAAGGTCTGGGTTCAGGTCCTACTACCCCAGAGTTGTGTCATAACATGTTGATTAAAAAGAAATAACTTTTAGAGACACTTAAGGACACTAATAGGAGGGTTGTAAAATTAAGGAGCTATTTGTGATGTTTACTTTGTGACTGAGGGTAGGGTCAGTTTGACTGTCAATCTCCTCCTTCATTAGCTGACTGTCCAAGGTTTAAAACAGAAGTTGCTGGAAAAGCTCAGCATGTCTGGCTGCAGCTGTGAAGAAAAAGATCAGAGTTAATGTTTCAGTTCTGAAGCATTAACTCTGATTTTTTCTTCACAGATGCTGCCAGACCTGCTGAGTTTTTCCAGCAATTTCTGTTTTTGTTCCTGATTTACAGCATTTGCAGTTCTTTCGGTTTTTATTTTGTTTAACATGAACAACTGAGCCATGATTCACTCTTGAACTGACCTCAGCGTGCAGCCTCCTGATCTCACGCTGCTGTGAATAGCAAGACGTGAGCTACGAGAGAGCGGTACCAGACTTACTTATGCCCGATCTCATGTGCAATGGTGAACGCGAGTGGGAGTCCCGAGTCCTCATTGATGCTGCAGCTCCTGTGGGGTTGACACATCCCGGAAACATGTGACAATCCCAGGGTCTCACATGGACGGTTCATTCCAGCGCAGATATCCTTCCTTGTTAACACAAGAGAAACAACATTGGAAACCACGCTACTCTTGGGGGTGAGCACTGCGGAAGCTCAGAGGTGAAGTGACTCAACAATAGATTCAGTAAGAAAAGGAATCTCCCATTTTGCATCCAAACCATCCCACCAACCCTCATCTCCAATCCTGTCAACAACTGAACAGCAGGTCACCAGTACCCACCAGCAAGGCCTCCCTGAACTGTAACAAGAACAGAGGTTGCTGGGGTCTGGTGACCCTTCCTCAGAACCCTCCTTGAACTGTACCCAGGAACAGGTTATCAACTCCCAGGAACACTCACAAACCAATTCTCACAGTAACATGATCACAGTGTACACTGGACACTCATTCTGCTCAATTTGTGTCACCTACGGCAGAATGCAATAAAACCAAAAACCATTTCTAACGTTTAAAAAATTAAATAATAATTCTACAATGCAAATAAATTCCACAATTCATCTCCATAACCTTCACTACGTGAGCTCGGAGTTGTTGCAATCATTGGGAAAGAGGCACATTCGCAGCATCAGAGAGTTGTTTGACAAGGGCGGACACCAGTGAGTTACCAAAGGGATTAGTTTTATTATTTGTTTATGAGATGTGGGCATCACTGGATGGGCCAGAAGTTAATGTCCATCCCCAGATGCCCTTGAAAAGCTGGGTGAGCTGCCACTTTGAATCACTGTCTAGTAATCCAGAACCCCAGGTTAATGTTCTGGGGTCATGAGTTCAAATCTCACATGGCAAATGGTGAAGTCAGAATACAATAAAGATCTGGACAAAAAGTGAACCTACTGATGATCCTGTAACCACTACTGATTGTCATAAAAGCCCTATCTAGTCCATTTATACCCTTTAGAGAAGGAAACTGCCATCCTTACCTGGTCTGGCTGACATGTGATTCCAGACCAACAGCAATGTGGTTGAATGTTAACTGCCATCTGGACAATTAGGGATGGGCAATTATGTTGGCCTAGCCAACAATGTCCACATCCAACGAATAAATAATTTTAAACAGTCCTTGTGTTGTACAGAGGCCTATAGAATTGTTAGGAAGGGAGTTCCAGGATTTTGACTCAGTGACACTGAAGGAATGGTGATGTATTTCCAAGTCAGGATTGTGAGTGGCTTGGAGGGGAATTTGCAGATGATGATGGTCCCATATATTGACTATCCTTGCCTTTCTAGATGGCAATGGTCATGGGTTTGGAAGATGCTGTCTAAGGAGCCTTGGTGAGTTACTGCAGTTCATTTTTGTAGATGGTACACATTGTGGCCATTCTGCATCAAAACAGAAAGGAGTGAATGGTGAAGATGATGGACGTGGTGCAAATCAAGTCGGCTGCTTCGTCCTGGATGGTGTTGAACTTCTTGAGTGTTGTTGGAGCTGCTCCCATCCAGCACGTGGGGAGTATTCCATCTCACTCCTGACTTGTGCCTGGTTGGCAGGCTTTGGGGAGACAGAAGGTGAGTTACTTGCTGCAGGATTCCTAGCCTGTAATTTGTTTGTATTTATCGCTCCCATTCTCACTCCTAAACTCAGTCCACCTCGCTGCCCTTCCAATTTTCCAAACTCAGTTCACCTTCCAATCTTCCAAACTCGGTCCACCTCCCCGCCCTTCCAACCTTCCAAATTCAGTCCACTCCCTGCCCTTCTAATCTTCCAAACTCAGTTCACCTCGCTGCCCTTCCAATCTTCCAAGAAACTCTTAACACCCTATGATTTAAACTAACTTCAGCCGGCATCTTTACTTATTCCTGTTTCAAAAATCCTCTCTAAAAAGTGCTTCAGGGCATATTTCTACATAAGGCGTGCTCTATGTGATGTTTCTGTTGGCTATAATGTCCCAGCAGATTATTGGAACGCAGAAATAAGAAAGTGATAAAACCTCTCAAAAATAACACTCTTAGCTTTCTATATATTCTCATCATCTGCTGCAGGTATTAATTAATTACCTAGTCAATAAATCCAGTGGATCAACCCTTTCCCATTAACTCCCGCAGGACAAAATTCCCATGGTTTTGACTTTCACTCATCACTCCCAGTTTAATAGAACTCCTGTTTTGCTAAAGCTCAGCATATATTAATGAAACTTCTTCTGCATTGTGTTCTGAATCAAAGCAATTTTATTTTTAACGCTGAATAGTTGAAATATGATGCAAATTCTGTCAAGTGTATTTTGAGAGAGCGCGATGATTTAGACACCTAATCAAATTTTATGCGTACAATTTATCCTTAGCCTCAAGATTTCTTGTTAGGATTGGGTTGTTGAATAAATGATTAAAATGGATTGTGCATTGAAGTGTTGCCGCCTGCCCAAGGCTTTAATAATCTGTTTCTGGAATTCTAGACAAATTCTTGGAAATCGATGCTGAATTTGTTGAGAGAACAATACTGATGTTGATGCTGAATAATTCCTGTTACACCCACAATATCAACAAAACTCAAGCAGCCCAGCACTGAAAGGTGACATGTTTTCTAATAAACCTGTTCAAATGTATTCTGGAGCAGCTGAGTCTTGAACCTGGGTCTACTGGTCCAGAGGTAGGGACATTATCACTGCACCACAGGAATCAAGGGCCATCTACAAATGTGCCAATTGCTCTATCAGTGTTTTTTTTAATTCATCCTTGGGATGTACATATTGTTGATTAGGCCAGCGTCAGTGGTTCGCACAGTTGCCTCACAGCACCAGGAACCAGGGTTTGATTCCAGCCTCGGGCAACTATCTGTGTGGAGTTTGCACATTCTCCCCGTGTCTGCACAAGTTTCCTCCGGGTGCTCCGGTTTCCTCCCACAGTCCAAAGATGTGCAGGTTAGGTGGATTGGCCATGCTAGTTTGCCCGCAGTGTTCAGGGATGTGTAGGTTAGGTGGGTTATAGGGGGATGGGTCTGGGTGGGATGCTTTGAGGGTCGGTGTGGACTTGTTGGGCTGAAGGGCCTATTTCCACACTGTAGGGATTCTATCTATTTCTCTGTTCATTGCCCATTGCCAAGAGTGAACTATGTTGCTGTGAGTCTGGAGTCAAATGTAGGTCAGCCCAGCTAAAGAGAGCAGATTTACGTCCCTGAAGGGCATTAGTGAAACAGTTAGGATTTTACAGCCGATGACAGGCTACTTAATTTTTTGCCCTTCACCCATTACATGTTTTAAAATGAATTCAAGTCTCACCACCTATTCCTGTGGGATTTGAACCCATGTTCCCAGAACATTAGCCGTCCTTTCTAGATTACTGGTCCAGTGGCAGCATCACTGCACCATCAGTTATCCTTCATCACTTGCCTTTCTGGACTGTAACATGTAGTGTTGACATGGGTGGAGGTTATAAAGAGATAGGGAGGGACTGGAACATGCGGATGAAGGAAGTGACAGAGTAATTAAACCCATCGGATTCATGGAGATGGATAGACCTGGATCCAGTATTCCAGGCTAATGCTCTAGTCCATTCGCTATGGATGACTGGAGTGTGGTTCAGAAGCAACAGTTTAATCTCAGTGGCAGAAATCAATCCCTGAGCCAGGGTCACTCAGCAGCAACCACAGTGTGAAATTTAACTGGCTCATGTACTCTTCAGGGAATATTTCCCGTGTTGGGATTAAATCTCATTCGGCATCGCAGGTTCTTCTTGATATTATTTATTTTATTCAGCGTTCTCCCACTGCTAACTAACACCTGGAAGAAAATGTTATGACACTATCAAGGATTTTTGCTCTTGAAATTCAGAACAGGAGGAAGAAGAGAAAAGTGCAATGAATGGAGATTTGTGTGAAATATAATCTGCAGGGCAGGTTCCAGACAATGTAAAAAAATCTGCACGGGTGACAACTCAACAGATCACACCCGGTCACAGTTGGAAAGGCAGATAGACAAGGAAAGTGAGTGTAATTGTCAGTGCGGTTCACTGCAAATCAAACTCTACCTCCTTACCGTGTCAGCAGAAGAGCTACATCATGGTGGATGGGGTGATTATCTCCCTTTGTGTTGATTTTCTTTTGCCATTTGCAGAAGTTCATCAGCGTGTTGTCAGCATGATGCGTTATCTTGAGGTCCTCCTGAGACAGGAATTAAAAAGCTTTAATGTCCAAATGTGACAAGACCACTGAGACTTCAAACCCAATCGATTCCAGGATCAGTGTTACATCCATTTCTGAATGTCACTCTGCCTCAAGAGACTGGAAAATCTGGATTTGTTCTTCGAGCATAGAATGTTAAGGGGATATTTATTGGACGTGTTGAACATCAGGAGGGATTTTAATGAGAGTTTCAAAGGAGAAATTATTTCTACAGGCTGCAGGGTCAGCAGCCAGGGCAAACAAATTTAAATCATTTGGCAAAAGATCCAGAAAGGAGATAAGGAAAACATGTTTCAAAGAAATGTGTTACTATAATCTGGAAGTTACAGGCCATTGCTGGGAGAGTAACAGTGGATACAGGAAACAAGTTTATATCATGGATCCCTGCAATATGACCCAGGATTGACAAACCCCTCCTCTCGGCTGTGCATCGGTATTTACTGGGGTCCCTGAGGAGAGAGTGGGGAGCTGGGTGAGGGTGCGGGAGGTGCAAGCAGTGGGGGTTGCTGGTTGGTGTTAGGACTTACACAGGATCCAGGAGGATCAGAACATCTTCCTTACAGACTACCTGTGCGAGTCAGTGTGGCTCGGTGACATGGGGCACCCCAGCTAAGTGTTTCTGGAGAATCACGCTCAGTAGCGTACAGTTGTGTGACCTCCCTGAAGCCCCAGTAGCAATGGCAGCTAGACAACAACGAACCCATTAAACTGACTATGATACTTGCTGTGCCCTAGAGACAGAATTCATCGAATATATGACAATCTCTGAGAGAAATTGCAACAATTGACAAAGGCCCTTGAGACTTCACTTTGAAGTGATACTGAACTCTCTCCAACAAAGCTTTAGAAACTATTGGCCTTTGCCTCCTGTTTGCTGACATGACACTTTTATCTTCAATATCCAAGTGTTTTCATATTAATTTGAAGAGGAGAAAAGCGAAACTGAATGAACAGTCTCCTTTGAATGTCTAGCCTTATAATAAGGGTGAACAAAGAGCCTCAAATGTTTGCGACAAACACAAAGGACCTGTTTCCATTGATACCACAGCTTTTGGATGGGGAAACATCTGAAGATGACTCACAGGAGTTTTAATAAACAACATTTGTCTCTACGCCACATTAACAGATATCTGGACTGATGACCAACTATCGGTCAAAGCCAGAGTTTTAAGGAGTGACCCAAAGGAGGAAGAGGTGAAGTGAGGTCATTGCAGAGCTTCAGGTCCAGACAGAATCATTGAATCACAGAATACGATGCAGAAAGAGGCCATTCAGTCCATTGTGTCTGCACTCCCTCCTCAAACAAGCGCCATTACCTGGTGCTAATTTCCTGCTTTTCCCCCAATACCCTTGTGCATTATTTTTATTCTAATAATCATTCACTGACCTCTTGAATGCGTCAATTGAACCTGCCTCCAGTATGTTAGTAGGCAACTCAAGGCCTGGCCGCCACTGGTGCAGAAAAACCTGGAATGTGCAAGAAGCCGAAGTTGGAGGAGTGCATAGATCATGGAAGGCTAAAGGGCTACAGGATGTTACAGAGAAGGCAGAAGGGAAGTCATAGAGGGATCTGAAAGCAAGGAAAAGAACTTTAAAACTGATGTTCTGCTTGACTAGGAGCCAGTGTAGGTCAGTGAGAGTTCTGTGAATTGCTGTAAGGATACTGACAAGATCAGGAGCAATGTGGCTTCACACCCTGAGTGATTTTTACCCTTCATTGAGGTTAATATTGGATGGGAATAAAACAGCAATTACACCAAAATTCTGCCAGAATGGTTAGATTAAAATCACCCTCAATTCCTCAAGATCAATAACCTTTCATCAGAACCTCTGTTGCATAACATAATGTTTCTGAAGGGGTTAATGTTGAAGACTGCATTAAACTCCACCCAAACTGATAATGTCATGTGGACTTGTTTGGGAAAAGGCAGAATAACTTCTAATCTCGAGAAAGACAGTCTTGTCTGTCGTCTGGGCCTCCTCAAAACCTTTAATGATGTCTATCTTAGCTATTTATGTTACTCACTCATGGTACATGGGTGTTGCTGGCTGGACCAGTATTTATTGCCCATCCCTAGTTACCCTTGAGAAAGTGGTGGTGAGCTGCTTTATTGAACCATTGCAGTTCATGTGTTGTAGGTAGTCCCAAAATGCCCTTAGGGAGGGTATTCCAGGATTTTTAACCCACTGACAGTGAAGGAATGGCTGATAAAGTTCTTAAGGGGGCATTCATTTAAAACTGAGAGGCTAAGGAAATTCTTCTGCCAGAAGGTAGCGAACATCTGAAATTTTTTACCCTAGAGAGTTGGAAGCCGAGATCACTGAAAGTATTTAAAGAGAGAGTAGATAGATTCTTGAAATATCACAGACCTGAAAGCTATGAGGAACTGGCATTAAAGAATAATTGAAGTCTGGGGCAGATCAGCCATGATCTGGTTAAATGGTAGGGCAGGCTTGACGGGCCAAATGGCCTACTCTTGTTCCTTTCCTTTATGTTCTTGTGTAAGTCAGGACGGTGTTCAGCTTGGAGGGGGCCTTGCAAGCAGTGGTGTTCATCAGCTGCCCTTGTCCTTTCAGGGGGTAGAGAAGCGGGTGTAAAGTTGCTGTCGAAGGAGACTTGGTGCATTTCTGCAATGCATCTTGTAGATGGCACACACTGCTGTGACTGAGCTTTGGTGGTGGAGGGAGTGAATGCTGGAAGTGCTAGATGAGGTGCCAACCAAACAGGCTGCTTTGGACAGACAAAGTTACTCTTTTATCTTGCACCGGATACCATTGTGCTATAAACAACATCTTGTTTAAGAATGAATTTTCTCTAGACCAAAAAGATCCTGCAGACCTAGTCAGAACAAGAGAATGATGACAGCAATCTACCCAACCACATGTTGGTACGTGAGCTCATGCAACATGATGCCAATGGTGATTGTCTGACGTTTCGGTTGAGCTGCATAATTAAAGACAAACTCGACAATTCCCTTAACAAAAGCAAAATACCGCAGGTAATAGAAATCTGAAACAAACACAGAGAATGCTGGAGAAACTCAGCAGCTTTGATGGTATCTGTGGAGAGGGAAACAGATTCAACATTTCGAGTCAGTATGACTTCTTCAGAATCTTTCATATCCAACTTGAGATGTTAACACTATTTCTTTTTACACAGATGCTGCCAAACCTGCCGAGTTTCTCCAGCACTCTCTCTATTTGTCTTTGGAGGTTATAGTGAACTAGTATAAAACAATGAGTCACCCTCAGCTGGAGGATTATGTCCAGTTCTGGGTGTGCACTTTAGGAAGGATGTGAAGGCATTGAGTCATTGAGTCAGACAGGAAAGAAACAGACCCTTTGGTCCAACCAGTCCATGTCGACCAAGTTTCCCAAACTAAACTAGTCCCACTTGCCTGCGTTTGGCCCATATCCCTCTAAACCTTTCCTATTCACGTACTCATCCAAATGCCTTTTAAATGTTGTAACTGTACCTGTATCCACCACTTTCTCTGGAAGTTCATTCCATACACGAACCACTCTCTGTGTAAAAAAGTTGCCCCTCAAGTCCTTTTTAAAAATTTTCTCCTCTCACCTTAAAAATATGGCCCCTAGATTTGAACTCCCACCCTAGGGAAAAGACCTTGGCTATTCACCTTATCTATGTTTCTCACGATTATAGAAACCTCTGTAAATTCACTCCTCAACCTCCTATGCTCCAGTGAAAAAAGTCCCAGCCTATCCAATCTCTCCTTACAACTCAAACCCTCCATTCCCAGCAACATCCTGGTAAATCTTTTCTGAGCCCTCTCCAATTTATTAATACCCTTCCCATAACAGGGCGACCAGAACTGCACACAGTACTCCAGAAGAGGCCTCACCAACGTCCTGTACAACTTCAAAATGACGTCCCAAATCCTAACCTTAAAGGTCTGAGTAATGAAGGCAAGCGTGCTAAACACCTTCTTAACCACCCTCTCTATTTGTGATACAAATTTCAAAGAATTATGTACCTGAACCCCTAGTTGACTCTGTTCTACAACACTACCCAGGGCCCTACAATTAATTGTATAAGTCCTGCATTTGTTTGTTTTACCAAAATGCAATACCTCACATTTATCCAAATTAAACTCCATCTGCCACTCCTCAGCCCATTGACCCTGCATTGAAATGGACACAGGAAAGAATCACAAGAACCAGTCCCAGGATGAGGAAATTTAGGTCTGAAAATAGATTGGTGAAATTGGAAGTGTTTGCTTTTGAGAAGAGATCCGATTAACATATTTGAAACCATGAGGGGTATGGACATGGTAAATAGGGATTAAGTGTTCTCATTCAGAAAAGATCAGAAATGAGAGGCCACAGATTTTGAGTAATTAGTAAAAGAACCAAAAATGAAAAGAGGAAAATCTTTTTTTACACAATGAGGATGAGGTCTGGAGTACACTGCCTGAGACTGCAGGTTCAATAGAACAAGACAAAAGGAAATTGGATAGTTATTTGAAAAGGATTAAATTATATGGTTTTAGGAAGAAGGCCGGGAATGGCACATTTGGAGAGTTGGTGCAGTCATGATGGGATGAATGGCCTCCATCTGTACTGGAACAATTCTGGGAACTGTCCTCCCAATTCAATCCAATGTTGTTACTCACCTCATCTTCCTCCAATAGCACAAGACGGACAATGACAATGTTCACAGAGTTCCCGATACTGGCATCACGGAATAAGCCTGCGACCTGCAGAAAGAAATGTAGATATTGAGCTGGTGAGAGGAGTAAGCAGGAACATGTAGTGTTTCTACAAAAGTAAAGTGCCATAGAGTTGCTTTCTCATGAGAGAGAGAGGGGCTGGGGGTGGCTAACCTGAGGGTGACTGCATCTCAGGTGAGGGGAGAGGTTGAGAAGACACGTCCTTCATAATAGCCTTAGACAGTGCAGTAACTGAACCCACAATATTAGCATCACTCTGCATTGTCATCCAGCTATCCAGCCAACTGAGCTAACTGATCTAAGAGAGTTGAGTTTCAAGTTCCATCCCTGTTGGATGGTAAACTTTGCACGGCCTCATCAGAATTCCCATTTTCTTGGGCGTTGGGATGGGAGCAGCCAATCGGCAGATTGGGGTGGAGCCAATGGAAGGCAAACGGCGATTTTGATGTTACATTTTCCACAATTGCAGGTGACACTGTCATTAAGTGGTACTTAAGTTTCATTATCTGGATAAAAGTACAGGTACATTCAACACTTAAGCTTCACTTGGACCCTTCGCACAGGCAATCTCACTCCTCAGTTCCCTGAGAGATGGAATAACAAAGATCCTCAAAATCAGTCATGTCAATTGCCAAATATCTACCCTCACTCTGACCATCTCTGTACTCGAACTCAGACTGCTGATTTATCTGTTCTCAAAACAACAGGAAACATCTGGTTTCCTAGAATATTTGATCGCCTCTGGCTTTATTTATCCTTCAAAACTATTCCTTCTGAGATATTTGTCCGGCTTTGCGACAAAGACGGCTGACAAAGTATTAGTTGGTTTTGTTGGGATAGTCCATTGCTCAGAGTTCAGCTTTAATTTGGGACTTTTCAATGTTGATTCCTCAACTTGGAGATGGCGTGGAAGAGATTTAGAATCATACAATCCCTACAGTGTGGAAGCAGGCCATTCAGCCCAGCAAGTCACAGCGACCCCCTGAACAGCATCCAACCCAGAACCACCACATCCCTGCATTATCCATGGCTAACCCACCTAGCCTGCGCATTCCTGGACACTATGGGGCAATTTAGCACGGCTAATCCACCTCACCTGCACATCTTTGGACTGTGGGAGGAAACCAGAGCACCCAGAGGAAACCCACACAGACACGGGGAGATTCTGAAACTCTACACAGTCAGTCACCTGAGGGCGGCATTGAACCCAGGTCCCTGGCGCTGTGAGGCAGCAGTACTAACCACTGTACCACTGTGCCACTGTGCTGCCCACAGAATATCATTTATTGCAATGATACCATGGAAAAGGAATTCCAGTTCCTTAGACAGAGAAGTTGTACTTAGAGAAGTGAAGGTTCAGGGGAAATTTTGTGGAGGCATTCCAAATTACAAGGGGTTGTTGATGGTGTTAAGTAAGGAGAAAGTTTTTAGCAGCAGAAGTATCAGTAAGTAGCAGACATAGAGTCAGGATAAGTGGCCGAAAAAACACAGGGGAGCTAAAGAGAATGCATTTTCCTCATGCAAGTTGTTGGAATCTTGAATGCATTGTGGAAGGAAGTGCGATGGTGACTTTTGATGGGGAATTGAATAAACATTGAAAACAAACATTTTGATGTAGGGTAAAGAACTGGTGAGTGAAGTTATTGGATACATCTTTCAAACAGCCAACACAAACTTAATGGGTTGAATGGTTTCCTTCCAAGGTGAAAGCTTTCCTGAGTGCCAGTTGTTCAAACAACCAGTTTGCGATTCTCATTCGAGGGCAGTGATGGGGAACATTAATGCTGGGAGCTGCACATTGCTGGAACATCAGTAAAGGACAAGACCAGTGCTGCCACTCATGGCAGAATGTCCTGGAAACACTCACTGTCAAGGCTCACAGGTGAGGAATGGCACATGGGAAAGGATTGGGATCAGCATCAATAGAATCAAGATAGGAGAGCTGGTCGCTATAAAACGGAGCTCATACATTGATACATAGTCACTGCTCTTCCAAACATGCAGATGGGCCCTTTTTTGGGAATAAGGTACAGGGAGCCTTACTCTGTATCTGTTCCCTAGCAATGCTTCATTCTGCCAGTGGGCAAAGAAAATCCTGTCTTTAGTTTGCCTCTTTCATGTCCTAAGGGCAGTTCAAAGTCCTCCACAAAATACTTTTGAAATGTTATCACTGTTGTAACATGGGAAAATTAGCAACCAATTTACACATAGCCAGCTCCCACCAACAGCAATGTGATGATGACCAGATAATCAATTAACACTTTAACCCAAAACTGCCAAATTAGCCTTTGGTATCGGTCGTCGTTCATTTGGCAGAACTCTAAGCTCTCAAACAGAAGGTTGCGGAGAGTTGTACACAAAATCCAGGCTGATGTTCCCACTGAGGGTGTGCCACACTGTTGTAGGATCGTGTTTTGGAAGAGACTTTAAACAGAAGCCATCTCAGGTAGATGTGGGAGATACTGTCAGACTGTACCGAGGAGCAGGGCAGCTTTCCTCACGGTCTTTCTTTTAGCTCTCTCTTGACTGAACTAACTTTCATTAGAAAACCGATAACTCAGCAATAAGCCAAACATCTTGTGTGGGCCATAAATCCCAAAATGACCGGTTGATGCTTTAAATTGCTTTTGTTGCAAATATCTCCTGAATTATTATACGCTGTCACAGCAGCACTCAGCTGCCCAAAGCTTGTGGGACTGAGTTCATGAGTTTGAATGTTTCTTAATAAATTTATGACAGCTAATATTAGGGTTTTGATTTCCAAGTGATGAGAAAAGATAAACGTTATTCAATTTCCAATCTCAGAATAGAAATTTGGTGTAACTCAGTTGGTAGCGTCCTCAACTGAGAGCCAGAAGGCTATTGATTCAGTTCCTACTCCTGTGACTGGAATCTGTAATCCAGGCTGATATTCCAAATGCAGTATAGAGGGATTACTGCAGTATAGTGGGGCACAGCTTTCAGAGTGACCTGTTAAAACCAGCCCTTGTTTGCCCTCTCAGATAATGTAAAAATATCGCTTGGCACAATTCAAAGTGGATCAGGGGAATCCTACAGAATACTTAGCTCATAAGCTATATCATTAAAACAAATTATCTGGGGATTGATTGCTGTTTGTGGAAGCTTTAGAATATAGAATCCCTGCAGTGCGGACAGAGGCGAAGAGAAAAATATCTTTCAATTCTCATCACTAAAACTAGCACCTGGGACTGGCACAAAACAGTTGCTAAAATGAAAGGATTTTCTAAAGTGATTTCAAATGCTCCACTAAAATGGATGAGTTGAATAAATATGAGTTGCTCACCATGTTCATCACAGTGAGGACATATGCTTCAATGTTCTCACTGCCGTGGTGCTCCACCATTTTAGAATCCGCCACCACCAGAGTCTCCACCCACTTCTCCTTGCTGATTGAGCGCTGTTTGATGCGTCTCCTTCGCTGTTTCTTCTTTTCCCACTTTTCCCGTTTCCTTTCCAAGTACTGCAGGTTCTTCGGGGAATCTAAACATTGCATAAGGAGGAACAGAATTTTAGTGCAGCATTGGGCTAAAGGCTCTGTTTCTGTGCTACATGACTCCATGACTCTATCCCTCAGCATGAATGGGATTAATCAAGGCACAGAGCAGGAGGCTATTCACCTCCTCAAGTCTGTTCCACTGTTTAATAACATTCTATTAACTTGTCCTTCCCATCTTCCCCCGAGATCCTCTGACTCCTTTGCCGAAAAGAATCTATCTCCACCTTAAAATTATTCAATGACTCTACCACCAGTACTTTCTGATGCAGAGTCACACAACCATCAAGGAAAATAAAAATCCTCATCTCTGACTTAAATGGGAGGCCCTTAATCTTTAACTATTCACCCACAAGAGGAAACATCCTTTCCTTGTCCACCTTGTTAAGACCATTCAGGATCTGATACACTTCAGTCAAGTCCCCCCTCACTCTCCTGAACTCCAGTGGAAACAAACCCAGTTTGTCCAACCTCTCCTCATAAAACAACCCACTCATTCCAGATATCTATCTGTGCCAAAACTTTAAATATCTATCTAGTAAACATGCTCTTAACCATCTCTAATGAATTTACATCCTTGCTTCAATAAGAACGCTGAAACTGAGCACAATTTTGGAGACGTGGTCTCACCCTTAAAAGGCATGGTTCATTTGTTCCTTGACTCTATTTATCTGTTTTGGCTTCATGTCCCTTAATTCTCCATCTAACATAAAACTATCAACCATACTTTTCCAATGATTCACTGAATTAATATTGGTTATTGTCGTGATAGGAACTTCCAGACTTCCACCATGCTTTGTGTGAAGATTTTTTTCCCATTTCCTCTCCTGTGTGGTGTGACTCTCACTTTTAGGCTACAAAAACCCCTACTCTTGATTCCTCAATAGTGGGAAAAAAATTCTCTCTATTACTGTACCATATCAATACCTTTTAGAATTATTAAGAATGTCAATTAAGTTAGTCCTGCACCTTCAATTTTTCTGGAAACTCAAGACAAATGATATCAAAATGATGGAGGAACCCAGTCACAGCTTGTGCTTGTAAGTTAATTAAAAACAACTGAACTTTGTGCACAATTCCCATGTTCACCTTTAAAGTGGGAAATACCCATGTAAACATGTCACATTGTCATTATTGTGTGGAGGCACTGCAGTATCACTACTGGCAAGAGGCTGTAATTTCAGTGTGACAAGTTTACATTCCACAGTTCCCATTTTACATGTGGATGTTTCGAAATTTAAGAGATATGAAAACAAAGACAACTTAACTGGATAGAATTCTCCCATATAAAGCAACCCAAACATCAATTCCACACTCCCTCAAATTGTCTACACAGTTAACAGGTGCATATCTTATATCTGCAAAATGTATGACACTCAAAAATATTGCAAGATTGTGTTAAGTGTAAAATCTGACCATTGGGAACAATCACAGCGCAACCATGACAGAGACAGACAGAGAGAAAGAAAGACAGAGCCAGAGAAACAGGGAGAGGCAGAGAGACAGGGATAGAGAGAATATCTAAGAGAAAGACAGAGACAGAGACAGAGAGAATGACAGATAGAAAGACAGAGACAGACAGATAGAGAGGGAGACAAAGAGAAACAGAGAAAGACAGAGAGAGAAAACCTCTCACAAAACTCATTCTCTTATATCAAGTTAAAATCCACACCCCCAATCAGACAGAGTGAGAACAAGGATAAACAATCGAGAATGAAGATATTATATGTTATATTATGGCTTAGATTTCAGACACTGAAACTGGCCTGTCCCTTTAACACAGTTATGTGACATCATGGCATCCTGTTTTAAAGGTGCCATATTTGTCTGTAGTCACTTTCTCAGTGCTACAGAGTCAGTGTTGTGCCTTCACTCAGTTAGCTATAGATGTGTAATGTACAGTAACATCAATAAGTATAGAAGCCAGACTGTTTGTACAGAGGCTGTGATATCATAACCTTTTAAACAGTTAGTGCTGTAAATAGGTATCGAGCTCACAAAGGACTTGACTCTCTACAGAAATGTCTTGTGGACTGAAAGATATAGAAAAAAAAGTGTTAGTGCAAACCTTAAGCTATGCTTCCCAATTCTCAAAGGGTTAATGCTCAGGCCCATTTGTTTAAGTTCTTTTTCAGACTTCCTCACTGTCATTAGTAATTAACTCTTGAGGTCACTGATCTGCACTTGACTCATTTAAAGTTTTTGGTGCAAAATTCCTGTCTCCTTTAATGCTCAGTCTCCAAAGCATCAGCAGCTTCAGGCTTTGACATGAGACAGTGGGGTACTTGGTGTATTAATGTCTAATGACTGCCTGAAAATCCTTTCAGCTCTTTGAGGCTATTTATTTTAATTCAGGTTAGCTCCTCTCTTGACAATATCTGACCTTTAGCCCTCCATCAGTGTGTAATGTCACAGCCTTGGTGCTTTCACAGAAAGCAAAGAGAAAAATTCAATGTGAAAATTTTATAACAGGAAAACAGCTAGTAGAAAATGGTAATTAACTAGATCTTTTAAGATGTTGTGTTTGGCATTTCTGTTAACAAGATCTGACCCTCTGCTTGTCTCTGAATCTGGCTTAGTCCTCGCTAGAATACTGTGTCCAATTCTGGGCACCACACATAAGAAGGGGCCCCAAATTCTTTCTAGATTATTGAGGAGATTCATTAGGAGAAACAAAAATGTTGAAGGGAAAATTTGATAGGAGTGCTGAAGTCATGAAGGGCTTGATTGAGTTAAATAAGGAGGATTTTTCCCATTGGCAGAAACATCAAAACCAGAAGGGCAAAGATTGAAGGAGATTGGCAAAGAAGCAAAGGAACTTTAAGGAGAGAAACTGATGCAGTAAATTGTTGTGATCTGGAACACACTATCTGAAATGGAGGTGGAAGCAGATTCTGTTATAACTTTCAAAAGTGAACTGGATGAACACAAGAAGTGGCAATATGTCAGGAAAAAGTAGGGAAGTGGCACTGAACAGATAGCACTTTCAACGAGTCAGTACTGGAACAATGGGCTGCATGGCCTCCTTCTGTGCTTCATTCTTTCCATAATTCCTGAAAGCCTGAACTACAGGCACCCAGCTGTTTGTCGATGCTTCCCATAATTGGCGCTCAATCTTCTACACTATGAACATTGAGAGATTATTCCACAGAATAGGAGGACTGTCAATAAATCTGTGCACAACTTTCAAGCAGTGACAACATTCAGTATCAGGAACACCAGTGACACCACTCTTTCCTCCTTCCGCCAGCAACACTGAGGCCAATTGTAATGACTTCTGCCACTTCACATGATCTCTGGTTTAAAGGAGTCACTTCGCTGAACTGTGACTCCAGGGGTAACTCACATCAGTAAAACCTATACAGTAAATCCTCAGATGCAGCAGTGTGAGGGGGGACAGGGATTCAAGGTTACAAATCCTATCTCACTTCAAGACCCAACAAGATTTCAGGGTCACTAAATTTGTACTTCTCACAAGTTCAAGAGTACATTTTGTTGAATTGTTTGTGTGACAATTCTTAACATTCATTACAGCTGTGATGCAAGGAACAACATAGAGTCCTCGAGTCATAAAGCACAGAAACGGACCCTTCAGTTCAACCAGTCCATACCGACTGCGTTCCCAACCTAAACTAGTCCCATTTGCCTGCATTTGACCCATATCCTTCCAAACCTTCCCTGTTCATGTACTCATCCAAATGTCTTTTAAATGTTGTAACTGTACCTACATCCGTCACTTTCCTCTGGCAGTTCATTCCAAACACGAACCACTCTCTGTGTAAAAAGTTGCCCCTCATGTCCTTTTTAAATCTTTCTCCTCTCACCTTAAAATCATGTCCCCTAGTTTTGAACTCCCCCACCCTATGGAAAAGACCCTTGTTATTCACCTTATCTATGTTTCTCATGATTTTATAAACCTCAATAAGGTCACCCCTCAACTTACTACACTCAAGTGAAAAAAGTTCCAGCCTATTTTTATAACACAAATCCTCCATTCGTGGCAGCATCCTGGTAAATCTTTTCTGAACCTTCTCCAGTTTAATAATATCCTTCCTATAACACGGTGATCAGAACTGGATACAGTACTCCAGAACTGGCCTCACCAACATCCAGTACAACCTCAACATGATGTCCAAATTGATTTTAAATATTTAAATTAATGATAGAAATTCCTTCTCTCAGAGAGTAATTCTTTACCACAGAGGGCTGTCAAGGCTGGGTCATTAAGTATAATCAAGGCTGAGATAAGCAGATTTTTAATCGGTTACAGAATCAAGGGGAAAAGGCAGGAAAGTAGAGTTGAAGGTTGGATGGGCCGAGTAGCCTAAATCTATTTCAAAAACTACTGGAGAAACTCGGCAGGTTTGGGAGCATCTGTGGGAAGAAAGTAGAGTTAATGTTTTGAGTCTCGTGACTTTTCATCAGAATAAATGAGGATGAGGGGACAGAGGTTGAAATAAAAGAAACAGGAGAGATATGAGGAACAATTTGTTCATGCAGTGAGTGAGTGTGCTGCCTGAGAGTGTGATGGAGGCAGGATCAATTGAGGCTTTCAACAGGCAATTGAATACTTTGAAAGGAAGAATGTACAATGTTACAGGGAGATGACAGGAAAATTGAACTAAGTGAAATGCTCAATGTAGCAGTTCTGTGATTCTGTGATTGACTGTCTTTGAGTATTTAAGTGCATTTATGAATATATTTGTGCACAATGGAACGGTATGCGTTTGTGGATGTGGGACTGAGCACATATTTTATATCTGGTGCCTATGTCTGTCAGACGATTGTGAGAATGTCCACAGTAAAGTCAAAATGGTCGTGTGCTCAAGGGATTACACATGAGACTATGTATATGAGAGCATGTATGACAATGTGAGAGGGTGTGTGTGTTTCAGACAATCTGAGGCTGTGCACGTGCCAAGAGATTTCAGAAAGAATGTGAGATTGCATGAGCTGGAATGTATGGGAGAATGAAAGTAGATTGGTGGGGGCATTCAAAATAATGAGATGTAAAACAGGCATCCCACCCCCATCAACCATTTTCCAATTTCACGCAAATATTTGCCCCGGTGTGTTGAAGTAGGAGAATGTGTGTGTTCAAGTTTTGTGTGTGAGAGAACAAAAGTGATTGTGTATATTTACTAATGTGTGTACTACGTTACTTGACTAATTTTCTCATCTTAAAATCTATCTCTGATTACTACTCTTTAACAAAACTATCAATTACATTCACACAACACTCTGTAGATCAGTGGAAAGACCAACAGCTTAGAAGTGCAGCGTCCAATTAGTAAACTGCCACCTTTGATACAAAATTAATTCAGTCCAGTTTAAATATAGATGTAAACATTTAACCAGATAATAACCAGGGATAAACTGTGCTCAATACCTTCGCCATTGAGAACCTGCATGAAGATCCGAATTGGGCTCCTCCCGAACAATGTGAAGGTCAGTCACCATTAATGCACAGTCAGGAGTTAATAAGGCCTTGAGAATCTCCTTTTGTTTGGTGCTCAGGCCCCTTCAAGTATTGAACATCATTCCTGACTGCATTTAAAACAGTATGTTGCATTGCATCCCACTATATTAGCACAGACACAGTGACTCAGTGGTTAGCACTGCTGCCTCACAGCGCCAAAGAACTGGGTTTGATTCCACCCTCAGGCAACTGTCTGTGTGGAGTTTGCACATTCTCCCTCCGGGTGGTCCGGTTTCCTCCCACAATCCAAAGATGTGCAGGCTAGGTGTATTGGCCATACTAAATTGCCCAAAGTGTTCAGGGATGTGTAGATTAGGTGCTCTAAGTGTTGGTGTGGACTTGTTGGGCCGAAGGGCCTGTTTCCACACTGTCAGGATTTGATGATGATGATGAGGAGTTATTCAGAACTGCTTAATTACTATTTCTAATACAGCCTAGCATTGACCAGTTTTGCTTTCTTGAAGCAATTTTAGAAGAAAAATGAAGAATGGTTGAGTCCAACATACCCTGGTAAGAAGCAGTAACAACAGAGTTTGTGTATATAACCCCTGAACCTTACCACACAAGGTCAGATTTTATTTTTGTTTTGGTCATCTCATTTTGGGCAGTGGTAGAGTTTGAATTTTGTTTCTCCCCCTCCAATGTCTATATCAAGCCTTGGGAATGGTTGGGGGGGGGGGGGTGGCAAATAAAAACCGTTTAGGGTTTCAGTTTCAGAGATAGTAGGAACTGCAGATGCTGGAGAATCTGAGATAAGAAGGTGTAGAGTTGGATGAACACAGCAGGCCAAGCAGCATCAAAGGAGCAGGAAGGCTGACGTTTCAGGCCTAGACCCTTCT
>NC_063364.1:31770863-31772655 GCF_021869965.1 Rhincodon typus | reverse complement strand
AGATGCTGCTTGGCCTGCTGTGTTCATCCAGCCCTGCACCTTGTTGTCTCGGATTCTCCAGCATCTGCAGTTCCTACTATCTCTGATTCAATTTATTTGTAAAGCTTGTTAAGGGCCATGCAGACCACTAAAGGTGAGGCAGAGGTAGAGAGAGTGGAAAGGGGCCCTTCTAGTAACAAACACTGTTGGTGTTTATTTCCACATGTCTTCTGCCAACTTATTTTATCTCATCCTATCAGGGAGAGTGAGTGATTACACTGTGTTCTCCAACTCCATTAGCCTGAGCATTAATAGGGTTAAGAAATGAGATGAGATCTGGAGATCTATTCTGGGTGTAGCCCTATCCATGGAAAATTGGAACAGCTGCTAGTTGGCTGAACTCCTTCCAACTTCAGTCCTTGTATCTCCTGTAAGACTAACATGCTTTTGGAGCAAAGGAACTGAGACCCAAATTGTAATTCAATGCACAGATTGTAGCCTTGTTGTTTCTCTGAGGCGGGTATTTCTTTTATTTAAAAAGAATCATTTATATTTTACAAAGGCACCACTGTTTTCCCTCTTGCACAGTTAAAGATATTTGAAAGAATAAATCCCTTTCTCCTGAAATCTCCAATTTTGCCTCCATCAGAGGAGGGCAAAATCTATTTCTACAACTGATGTTTGTTTTGCTAAAGTTACTGAATGAAAAGACAGTCTACACATTATTAAAGTGCTAGGTAGCATGCCTATTGATAGATTACTACAGTTTAAAAGGTGATAGCGAACTGGAAAAGTGGGAATATGAGCTTTGCAGCCCCAGAGAGCCATCAGCGACTGGAATGTGCTGCTGGTCAGTTCCAGAGGGACTTGGACCAGTTCTGACTCCAGCAGAGATTGTATCATATAGAAGGTGAGTGTATTTTTATAGGTAAGACTCGGTCCATGTGATTTCCTCAATTTTGACCTCCAGAGGAGGAGGTCAGAGACCATTTCCTCAAAGTATTTCCTTTCCTACATGTTGGCTCCGTGTTTCTCTGATTCAACCAGGAGATTACACATTTGCAGTGTCAGTGTGGAGGGAGAACATAGTAAATCATTATAATCATGTTCTCAAGATATCCCAAAGGCTTTACAGCCAATGCACGACATTTGAAATGTATAATCATTGGCTGTAACGTAGGAAATGTAGCAGCCAATTCGCACACAACAGGCTCCCACACATAACCATAGCATCTGTTTTTTGATGTTGACTGAGGGATAAATATTGAGGGCCATAGAATCTTTGACACCCCCCGACAGATAGTGGACAAAGCTTCAGTTTTACACCTCAGCTGAATGATAGCAACCAAAACTGCTCCAGAGTGACAGGCAGGATTTCAAACTCAAACCTTTTGTGAAACTTTCTGTTTCAGGCTGATAACACTACTCAGTCACACCATGGCTAATATGCCCCTTCAGCTAGCTCTGCAGTGGAAAGTGGGCTGTTAAGATAATTGGCTGTTTCTCTCTTTCCAGACTGAGATGGTGAATCTAGGAGCTGGAGGGCATTACAGGCAGATTGGTCAGGGGGGATTACAGGCAGACTAGTCAGAGGGGCTTACAGATAGACTGAACAGAAGGGATTACAGACAGACTGGTAGGAGGGGATTACAGGCAGGCTGGTCGGAAGGAGTTATAGGCAGACTGGTCGGAGGGGATTACAGACAGACTGGTCAGAGGAGATTATAGGCTGGCTGGTCAGAGGGGATTACAGGCACACTGGTCAAAGGGGATTACAGACACACTGGTCAGAGGGGATTACAGGCACACTGGT
>NC_063364.1:31750978-31770853 GCF_021869965.1 Rhincodon typus | reverse complement strand
ACTGGTCAGAGGGGATTACAGGCACACTGGTCAGAGGGGATTACAGGAAGACTGGTCAGAGGGGATACAGATAGGCTGGTTGAGCATTCAATCTGATCATTTGACTGTGCCTCATGCCAAAATAATGAAAAATCAGTTTAACCTAATTAATCAATATCTTTTAAAAAAAACTGATTTTGAACTTTTTACTTGTTTTCCTATCTTGATGCTAGCAGCAGGGTGAGAACACTGCTACCATCTCCTTCATGTACACTCCAGGATTGAGAGTACTGTCTGGGCCACATGCCGCTGAATCTCAATTTTACATCGTCATTGTGTTCATTGTTCACTCTCCCACTGAGACTGGGACTGAGGAGGTGGCATATTCACTTCAAATATAAGAACTGAAGTTGTAAGTGTGTTCTCTCATCCAGAATATGCGCTGTGATGTAGCAGAGAGCTGGGAATGTCCCAGCATTGAACCTAATGATTGCACTGCTGCTGATACCCTGCCTCGTACCAAGACCAGTTCATCCATCCCACCCCGAGCTTTGATCTATGCTGGCTCCTTTTCATCAGAACCTCTAATTTAATCGTCCCATGACCTCACCCGTCCCTACCTCAAACCTCACAACCCTCCACGATCTCTGCCCACCTCCGATTCTGGCCCCTGGCGTACCCCTAATTTTCTCTGCTCCTCCTGCAAGAATTGTGCCTTCAACAACAGCGATAATAATAGAAACAAAGTCCCTGTGTAATACCCCCTCAATGCAGCGAAACATCCCTAGACACTTTATCAACTTTGACACCAACCCATATAGCCTGTGCCACCAAGCTGGGGTGGCATGGTGACTCAGTGGTTAGCAAAGAACATAGAACATAGAACAGTACAGCACAGAACTGGCCCTTCAGCCCACAATGGTGTGCTGACCTATTATCTTACTCTAAGATCAAACTACCCTGCATACCCTACATTTTACCACTATCCATGTAGCACTGCTGCCTCACGGCACCAGGGACCCGGTTTGGCCCCAGCCTCAGATGGTTATCTGTGTGGAGTTTGCGCATTCTCCTCATGTCTGTGTGGGTTCCTCCAGGTGATCTGGTTTCCTCCAACAGTCCAAAGATGCGCAGGTTAGGTGGGTTGGCCATACTAAATAGCTCATAGTGTCCAGGGATGTGCAGGCTAGATGGGTTAGCCATAGGAATTACAGGGATAGGGTGGGGTTCTGGGTGGGATGCTCTTCAGAGGGTCAGTGCAGGCTCGATGGGCCAAATTGCCAGCAACCACACTGTGGGAACTCTACGATAAGAAGAAACGAGGGCAGATGAGCAAATATTTGGCCAGAGGGGTAAGCTGTAAGTATATTAAAGAAGTAGAGGGACAGAGAAGTTCAAAAAAAGGAATTCCAGAGCTTAAGCTGTAGTGACAGGGCTGCTAATAGAGAAGCAATGGAATTATTAAATGTGAAATTGTCCAGGCATTAAGGAATCATTCCTTCACACAAGAGGCACTGGAAGTCTGGAGCTCTCTCTCCCAAAATATTAGCTGGAATTTGGGCTCAAATGAAAATTTCAAAGACGGGATTGACTGATTTTTGATGGCAAAGGTATTTGGGAATATCGAGCTATAGTGAGCAAAGAGGGTCACAGTACAGATCAGCCACAATCTAATGTAATGGTGGATATAGCTAAAGAGGCTGAAAGACCCAAATCTGTCTCTATCTATCTAACATAATTACATGAAGACAGATGTTTCAAACGCAAGAGGAGGAGACTGTACACTTGCTTTAACCACAAATAACACTTTTATTCAGTTGAAATGAGATTTGCATCCCTGCTCATTAAAGTTTGGCTCAGTTTTCTGAAAAATGTTAACATTAGACCTAGGTTTACTTGCAGCTCCGTGGAAGAATGTAGGCAATTCAACACAGAGGCAAGTGCTAGCAGGTAAGGAAATATAAACCATGAGAAGGTAACAAAGAAAATACTATTTTCACACCTCGACTAGTTGAGTTAGAGAAACAGACACAGGGACTTAGAGTGAGAGGATCAGAGGGAGAGGGTGAGAGGGAGAATGTCCGAGAGAGAGAGTCCGAGGGAGTAGATTGAGGGGAGAGGAAGGATAGATTTAAGGGGAGGGTGGAAAGGAGAGCGTTGGAGGGAGAGGGTGAAGGGGAGGATTGGAGGTGGAGGATTGGAGGAAAGTGTCAGTGGGAGGCAGCTGTATGGAGTGGGTGGAAGAGGTCGGGTTTGTAATAGGATAAACAAACACATGGTCTCAACTATTGGACTGTACTAATGTCAAAAACATGGAACTCCTGCTCTAAAAGCATTGTGGGTGTGACATGGACTGTAATTGTTCAAGAAGGCAGCTCACCACCACCTTCTCAAGGGCAACAAGAGACGGGCAGTAAATGGTTTGGCTCAGACAGGGATGTACAAATCCCTTGAATGTACTTAAACTGTAAAAATTGTCAGAAATAAAAAGATCGACATTCCAATTCTGATCGAATTTGCCTTCCATTATCCTGGTAGTCACATGATACAACAATAATATAGTTATTGGTTGATTGAGTCAATCAGCCTTTTCTCATTTATTCACAGGACACTGGCATCCCTGGTGGGGCTAGCGTTTATTGCCCATCCCTAACTGCTGCATAGAAAGTAGTGGTGAGCTGCCTTCTTGAACTGGTCCAGTATATGTGTTGTGGCCCCAAATGCTGGGAGGCAATGGCCTAGCGGTATTATTTGCAGGTCTGTTAATACAAAGACCCAGATAATGTTCTTGGGACCTGGGTTCAAATCCTGCCATGGCAGATGGCGGGATTTGAATTCAATAAATATCTGGAATTAAGAATCTAATGATAACTGTGAATCCATGGTCAAATGTTGGGAAAAACCAATCTAGTTCACTAATGTCCTTTAGGGAAGGAAACTGCCATCTTTACCTGGTCTGGCCTACATGTGACTCCAGACCCACTGCAATGTGGTTGACTCTTAACTGCCCTCTGGGCAATTAGGGACGGGCAATAAATGCTGCCTAGCCAGCGATGCCCTCATCCCATGAATGAATTTTTTAAAATGCCCATAGGGAGGGAATTCTAGGATTTTGACCCAGTGACAATGAAGGAACAGTGATATATTTCCAAGTCAGGACAGTATTTAGATTCAAGCATTTTAGAAATTGAGCTCCCTGGAAAAGATGGACCCTCATCATAGTAGCTCAATGGTTTATGTTCATGGGTGTAGCTGAGAGCAGGAAAGTCTGTCACCTGCAGCCTTCTCACAGAAAAACATCCAATGGAAGCAAACAACAGAGATATTTTCAATGCCTAACCTTCACACTGAATGCCTGTGTCTCATGTTTAACAGAGACTTGGGTAACTCTTTCCACTGCAGAAATCCAAAGGACCCATTGTTGAGCTTACCTGACACGCCACACACTCTATTTTCTTCAGGACTCTTGTTCTTTGACCTCTCCATCAATTCATCCAACCAGTGGGACTCCAATCCTTTTGTTTCTGGAGCATGCCGTTTGTAAATAACATGGGGCTGTGATCTATCTTCATCCCAGGGTTGTCCCTCCAACGGTTCAATGAAGTAATCCTCATCTGACAATCGGAATACACCTTTCTGAAAAAGCAAATGAAGAGGTTCAGTGAATTTCTTCTCCTTTATGAGGCATCTTGTCACAGAACCAGCTTAAAGTGCAGACACTGATATGGTGTAAATAATACATACAGAAGCACCCCATAAACAGCAACAAGCATTTAATTTTCTTTCGGTGTTGATTGAGGAAGAAATGATGGGTGAGGGATACCAGGAGACTTTAGGGACACACACAGCAGGTTTTATTGGTTATTGTGTTACTTTTAGGATTCACATCAAGTTATTCATCCACCAGCCCACCCTGTGCTTACTGACTGACAGTGGCATAGGCTGGCAGTGCCTCAAGTTTAACATTTTCATCCTTTATCCCATATCGCTCCATGGTTATGCCCCTACCTATCTCTGTAATCTCCTCCAACCCAAAAGGTGACACTAGCATTGTAAAGATGAACGGGTTAGTACCAAATTAGAGCTGAGACACTTACAGGAATTTAACTGGCACCTGGAGGAATTTAAATTCAATTAAATTCCTAAATCTGGAATATAATCCTACTCTCACAAATAACTAAATTACTAGTTTGTCACACAAACCCACCTGGTTCACTAATGTCCAGTAGGGGCAGAAATCTGCTGTTTTTGACCTGGCCTGGCCTAAGTGTGACTACAAACCCACAACAATATGGGTGACTTTAAACTGCCCTCTAAAATGTCCTAGCAAAGTACTCAGTTGTAAGTGGTTCACCAGTATCTGTTCAAGGGCAATTAGGGAGGGGCAACAAATGGGCACCTTATCAAACATACTCACATGCCAAGTACAAATTTTGAAAACATAAGAACATAAGAACCAGGAGCAGGAGTAGGCCATCCGGCCCCTCGAGCCCCCTTCACCATCAATAAGATCATGGCTGATCTTTTTGTGGCCTCAGCTCCACCTGCCCACCCTCTCACCATAACCCTTAATTCCTTTACTGTTCAAAAAATTATCCATTTTAGCTTTAAAAACATTCAATGAGGAAGCCTCAACTTCACTGGGCAGGGAATTCCACAGATTCACAACCCTTTGGGTGAAGAAGTTCCTCCTCAAATCAGTCCTAAATCTGGTCCCCCTACTTTCGAGGCTATGCCCTCTTGGCCTAGTTTCACCTGCCAGTGGAAACAATCTCCCTGCTTCTATCTTATCTATTTCCTTCATAATTTTATATGTTTCTATAAGATACCCCTTCATTCTCCTAAATTCCTAGTGAACCTCTTCTGCACCCCCTCCAGTGCCAGTACATCCTTTCTCAAGTAAGGAGACCAAAACTGCACACTGTACTCCAGGTATGGCCTCAGCAGCACCCTATACAGCTTCAGCATAACCCCCCTGCTTTTAAACTCAATCCCTCTAGCAATGAAGGACAAAATTCCATTTACCCGCTTAATTAGCTGTTGTACCTGCAAACCAACCTGCAATTCATGAACAAGGACACCCAGGTCCCTCTGCGTGACACCCAGGTCCCTCTGCAAAGCAGCATGCTGCAATTATTTACCTTTCAAGTAATAGTCCCTTTTACTGTTATTCCTACCAAAATGGACGACTTTACATTTATCAACATTGTACTCCATCTGCCAGACCTTTGCCCACTCACTTAAACTATCTATATCCCTCTGCAAACTTTCAGTCCCCTACACACTTTGCTCTACCACTCATCTTAGTGTCATCCACAAACTTTGACACACAAATGGATTCAACCTTATTCTGCATAGAACATATACCATCTCTCACTACCACCCTGATGTCATTCTTAAATACCAGAGCTACACCACCCCATTACCTTCCTGTTTGTCCTTCCAAATAGTCTAATATCCCTGGATGTTTAATTCCCAATTGTGACCATCCTGCAACCATCTCTATAATGGCTACTAAATCATACTCATTCGTGATGATTTGTACCATTAACGCATCTACTCTTCAAGATCTCTGTGCTTTTGTGTATCCCTGAGTTTATCACGCAGCAATATCTTCAGCTGCCTGGGCCACAAGCTGTGGAATCCCCTCTCAAAGTCTCTTCATTTAAGTTGCTCCTCAAAACCAAGTCTTTCACAAAATTTTTGATCATCTGTCCGAATACCAGCTCATGTGGTGTTGAGTATTTTTTGGATTCACTACATCTACAGCATTAAAATCATCCTTTGCAAGATATTTTCTACAAGATGGATGGAACTTGTGTAGTCTAGTTAATACTCATACCTCAAGGCAGGGTAATGGATGCTTTGGGTTATGTGAACTGAGAGTTGTCATTGGACAGGTAAGGGAACTCTGAAAGGTTGCCTGAATAGTGTTGATGGGGAATGTTTATGAGTGAGTCTCTAATCTGGTTCTGTTAAAGCATAATGTTGTTTCAACATAGTAATAACAACAGTTAAATGTAAAGGAATTGGGTTTGACCTGTTTTGAGCACTTTTTGATGTCCATATAGATGAAGCATTAAGTTTAAAAGAGCAGATTATTCACAGGACGGAAATCCTTCCTAAGCATCCAAATGAACAATGACTTACCATCTGACATTTTTAAGAGAAATTCAGTTTAATTTGCAAATGAGTCTTGTTTCACTGTACCTTCAAGATAGTTGGAATGGGTGTCTGTGGCTGAATTTAACTCAGAAGTCACTTAATAGGCACTAGACAATCTAGCCTTGTCTGATTCTGTTTTAGCATGGAGCAAGTGAAAATATCATAAGTAAAGAATACAGAGATACTGGAGAAAGTATAAACAAAGGATTTCCAAGGACACTGTCATAACTGAGAGGTTATATCTATCAGCTACAACTGTGTTATTTGCCCAGATAATCACAGCTGGCACCATGTAGTGCTTGCTATCTCCTCCAGCCTGTGGTACTGGGTTACGCGGTGTTTGAAATAATTTGCCATTACCACCTTCACCTGGATTTTGACTTGGGTCTATCCAGTGATTAATGATAGAGAATACACCACCAAAGTGTATCTACAGAAGAGGTCCTGCTGTTAGATAACAGGAAGCATCATAACAATAATTACACAGAAGCTGCACTCCAGAGGTGAGGCGAGAGTGACTGCTCTTAACATCCACACCATTTTTGACCAAGTGTGGCATCAAGGAGCCCTGGCAAAACTGGAATCAAATTGGAATCAGGAGACAATGCTCCACTGGTTGGAGTCATACTTATTGCATAGGAAGATGGTTATGGTTGTTGGAGGTCAGTCATCTCAGCTCCAGGACATCTCTGCGGGAGTTGCTCAGGGTAATGCCCTAGACCCAACCATCTTCAGCTGCTTCATCAATGACCTTCCCTCCATCATAAGGTCAGAAGTGGGGATACTTGCTGATAATTGCGAACAGTCCATATCTAAATACAGCAAGACTTGGACAATATTCAGATTTGAGCTGTCAAGTGGCAAGAAACCTGCTCTCCTTACAAGTGTCAGGCAATGACTATCTCCAACATGAGAGAATCTAATCATCACTGTTTGACAGACAATGGTATTTTAATTATTGAATACCCTAATTTCAATATCCTGAGGGTTACCATTGACCAGTAGCTGAACTGGGCTAAGCATATAAATACAATGACTACAACAGCATGTCAGAGATTAGGAATTCTACAGTGAGTAACTCGACTCAACTCCCAAGAGCCTGTCTGCCATCCAAAAGACACAAGTCAAGTGTGTGATGGAATACTCCCCAATTGATTGGATCAGTGCAGCTCCAACAACAATTAAAAAGCTTGACACTATCCAAGACAAAGCAGTCCATTTGATTGGCACCACATCCACTTCATCCACTACTGAGGCTCAGCAGAAGCAATGAGTACTATCTACAAGATGCACTGCAGAAGTTCATCAAGGCTCCCTATAGACAGCACCTCCCAAACCCATGACCACTTCCAGCTAGAAGGACAAGGGCAGCAGATACATGGGAAAACCACCATCTGTAAGTTCCCCTTCAAGCCACTCACCATCCTGACTTGGAAATATATCTCCATTCCTTCAGGATCACTGGGTCAAAATCCTGGAATTCCCCTCTAACAGTATTGTGGGTCAACCTACAGCACACAGACTGCAGTGGTTCAAGAAGGCAGCTCACCACTACCTTCTCAAGGGCAATTAAGGATGGACAAAAATGTTAACACAGCCATCAAAGCTCATATCCTCCAGATTAATTTTGAAAAGTTGTATTTAGTCAGGGATAATTATTGCTACTACTTGATGGACAGGTACCAATGTAATGGTAACGTAATTGGACCAGTAATCCAGAGGCCCAGGTAAATAATCTAGGATGTGGGTTCAAATCCCATCCTAGCAGCTGAATCTGAATTCAACAAAAGGCTAATGGAACCAGTGTCAATTTTCATAAAACCAATCTGGTATATTATTCCCTTTTCAGAAGGAAATCTGCCATCCTTACCCATAGCAACATGGTTAACTCTTAAGTGACCCTGGGCATGATGCCCACTTCCGTGTATAAAAATAAATAAATAACAAGGACTTAAAGGAGCTGATCAACATATATCTGCCTTCTTGGGAAGCTAGAGCAGAACTCCTCCACCTCCTGCAACAGACAGTGTGTGACATCAGTAAATTGGGTGAAGCCATTGTAAAAAGAAAATTAACCCTTTCAGAACCCTTACCTTGTGCAAGAACAGGACAGGCTTGACTCTCTTTAGAAAAGAAGTGACTGAACTGATACAAATCTGTAAAATTATTAAAGGATTCAATAGAAGAGAAAATTTTTCCAACCTGCGGGGACATGTGAACTAAAGACCTTTAAGCCACTAGTAAATGCAATAACAATTCAACAGACACATTTTGACTGAGAGTGCAGTTAATGTGAAAGTTGCTACCACAACGAAAAACAGAGATGAACAGCACAGCCGACCCTATTGGATAGCTAGATAAAAATACAAGAGGAGAAAAGAGTGTAGTGAATGGGTAAGAAGAAGCAGAACGAGAGGAGTCTCAGTTGGAGCATAAACACGTATGTGGATCAAATGGCCTGATTGGGCTGGAAATACCTTGTGAAATGTCATAAATTTTGAATATGCAGTGTATACTGACAGCTATCTCAAAGAGAGGTACCTTTGTTAGTTTTGATATTGAATCATATATGGTTATAACGCAGAGAAAGGCCATTGAGCCCATTGTGTCAGTGCCAGCTTTCTGCAGGAGCAACTCATCTCTCCCACTTACTGGCCCTTGCCATTTAGTCCTGCAAATCTTTTAGTCTCAGATAATGACCTAACTGTCTTTTTAAAGTTGCATTGAATCTGTCTCTATCACACTCTCAGACAATGTGTTCTTGACCCTAGCCCTTTGCTGCATGAAAATGTTTTTTGAAATGTTACAGTTGTTTCTTTTATCAATCACCTCAGATCAGGGTTCACTGGTTCTTGGTACATCTGCCAATGGCCAACAGTTTCTCTTTACCTATTGTATGTAGACTGCTTATGATTTTGAACACCTCCATCCAATCTTCTCTCAACTTCTCTTCTCAAAAGGGAATTATATGGTAAGGTAAAGCCAAGTTTACAAATAAAGATTAATAACAAAATGCTGATGATGTCTAATCCACTGAGTATTTCACAGTTTTCAGTTTTTATTACAAATTAAGGTGTTATTCTGTTCATTTACCATTCTACATTAAACCCTCAAAACATGTCTTCATTACTTCCAGACTTGACTTGTCAACACTCCAGTGATCAGTCTCCTGCTTCACATTCTTGGCAAATATAAGGTCATCCAAACTTTGCTGTTCCGTCATAACTCACGCCAGGTCCTGTACAACCAACATCACCTGATCATCATCTTAGCCTTTATTCCTTTATTCATTCTTGGGATGAGGGCATCGCTGGCTGGGTAGCATTTATTGTCCATCCCTAATTGCCCAGAGGGCAGTTAAGAGTCTATCACATTGCTGTGGGTCTGGAGTCACAAATAGGCCAGACCAGGTAAGGATGGCAGTTTCCTTCCCTAAAGAACATTAGTGAACCAGATGGGTTTTTCCGACAATCGACAATGGATTCATGGTCGGCATTAGATTCTTAATTCCGGATATTTATTGAATTCAAATTCCACCATCTGCTGCGGTGGGATTTGAACCCGGCTCCCCAGAACGTTATCTGGGTCTCTGGATTAACAGTCCAGTAATAATACCATTAGGCCATCACCTACCCCCATTAGATCATTATCTGAGACTAATGTGCTGTTTGTGGGAGCTTTCTGTACACAAGATAACTGCTGCTGTTCCTGTGGTAAAGTGGGTACATTTCAAAAAGTACATAATATTCAATACAAACACTGAGGCACGTCAAGGTTGCAAAAAAGTCCAATACAAACACGTTTTTTTCCTTCCTTTTCGGCATAGCAAATGGTTTAATGGCCAGTGTCACTTTAAATGATTCTCTTGCACATCGAGTCACATCCAATCACTGTTTGTTAGACTGACAGGAAATGGGCTAGGTATCATCCTGACTTACTCTAAAAATGAGGCAAGCTTTATTGGCTCCAGAAACACATTTTACTGAGTTGGAGCCAGTTCAACAATGTTCCAAGATTTCTGTTGAAGCCATAATTGGATCAGTGACTGCAGCTTGGAGAAGATTCAGGCTTGAGTGAATTCAGAACTGCACTCTGTGCATGTTATTGTAATGCCAGGCAACATAATCTTTGCTTTGCTTTATTCGTACAACGAAGAAACCAACATCTGTTTCCATCAGAAACACATAAAAGGAAGCTACACGCAGCTACAAACTTGAAATAAAAATTGAAAGTTTTACAAATACACCAGCAACTGAGAAAGAAGAAGAATCTGTGCGGGAACTGTTCATTGGAGGTGGGACAGAGAGCAGGAACCTCATTACAGGACAGAGGATGGGGAGGGCAGAACTGCAGGTCAGGAGCGAGCAATTTGCTGACTATCTCTCAAACAATCTTAAAGAAAGAAAGGCCGTCCATTCACAGGTCAGTTAAAGACATCAGAAGTGCTAACATAATGTAGGAAGTATGGCAACCAATTTATTCACAGCAAGAGCCTTCCAATAGCAACGCTATAATGGCATTGTCAAAGAGGGCAATCAGAGCCTTGGCTTAACATGTAATACATAAAAGGAAAAGTACAAAAGACAGCACTTTTAGGAGTCCAGCCCTCCCTCAGTATTGGAACAGGAATGTCAGTTTGGATAATGGGATCAGAATCTCTAGAGAAGAAATTGAAACCCCTATCTTTGAGAATAACACTGAAAACAACAAATGCTGGAGATCACAGTGAGTCAGACAGCCCCCATGGAGAGACAACAAGCTAATGTTTCGAGTCTAGAAGACTCTTCATCAGCTCTGATCTCCAACATTTGTTGTTTTCAGTACAGATTCCAGCATCTGCAGTAATTTGCTCCTACTTTGAGAATAACATGTGACTGTTTGCCACAGCCGGTGTTTAAGATAAATATGAATGAGAATGATCACTGAACTTACCCTATGTCATCCATCCAAAAGAACTTTGCAAGTCCCAATGTGTCATCCACTTTTTTCTGAAGCTATTCAATAGATATTGCTTCTACCTTCTACGTGCCCAATTTTTGTGAAGTAGCGGTGCTAAAATTAGCATCATATAAACTGCCCCACACAGTTTAACAGCCTTTATCAGCCCCCTCCAATCATTTTTATAATTAAGAACTAAAAGCAATGTGAAAAAAAATGAAGACAATGCACAATTTTGATGTTGGTGCCTCTATCATTCTTTTCTTGGGGTTTATCATAGTTGCATCAAGAAGATTAATCCTTAATTTAAAAAAAACACAATGGAAATCCTGGAAAATTTAATTGGAAGATGTTTCTTAAGTTAGGCTTAAACTGTAATTCAACTTCAACTATTTGTTCTGTACCAGTTTTTCCCTCCAAGTTGCCCACGGTTCATAGTGTGAAGCCCAGGAACATGCAAACACCAATAGGCAGCTGGTAGCTTTACCAAGTGATGAGGTCATCGAACCAATCAAGCCTGTGTTAGCTCCTTACTATAGATATACAGTGAATCCTAATATCGTGTTATTTCATAAGACCATAGTAGCAGAAGTTGGCCATTTGTCCCATCAAGCCTGCTCCACCATTCAATGAATTCATGGCAAATCTGATGGTCCTCAATTTCACTTTTCCCCAAAACCCATGATTCCTTTACTGATTAAATATCTGTCTGCCTCAGCCTTGACTATACTTAATGGCCTCAACAGCCTCTGTTGTAAAGCATTCCACAGATTCATTACCCTCCAAGTGATGATTTTTTTTTAGTTCATCCATGAGACATGGGCATTACTGACTGGCCTGCCTTTCTTGCCCATCCCTAGTTGCCCCTTGAGAAGATGGGGGTGAACTGCTTTCTTGAACCGCTGCAGTCCATGTGCTGTAGGGTGACCAACATGCCCTTAGGGAGGGAATTCCAGGGTTTAAAGTGTTCTAAAGGATTTGTAGCTTGGGTTGTGGATGAGGTTGTAGACTTGCTCACCGAGCCAATGGGTTTGGTTGCAAATGTTTTGTCACCCTGCTGGGTAACATCGTCCGTGACGGACTGCAACAGGAAAACACAACACAACCAGACTCACTAATCACCCTGCTGTACATCAAGGACATTTCAGAGATGAACACAAGACTACTCAGACCCCTAGGTATCAGAGTAGCCCACAAGCCAACAACCACCCTGCGACAGCAACTGACGAATGTAAAGGATCCCATACCCAAAACCAGCAAAACCGGTGTAATATACAAAATACCAGGCAAGGACTGTGAGAAACACTACATAGGCCAAACCGGAAGAAAACTGACAATATGGATACACAAACACCAACTAGCCATCAAAAGACACAACCAATTCTCACTTGTCTCACTACACACGGACAAAGAAGACACGAATTAGACTGGGACAACACATCCATAAATCGCACGAGCCTGGGACACACCAGGGAATTCTTGGAGGCCTGGTATTTTAACCAGAACTCCATCAACAAACACATTGAATTAGATCCTGTGTACAAACCACTGAGAAACAAAACCAGAAGTAATACCAACTACCCCAACAAACCGAGGCATATAAGTAACCAGTGGGACAGAACACCAATGCTTCACCGGAGGTGCACTGACGATGTTACCCAGCAGGGTGATGAAATGTTTGCAACCAAACACACAGGCTCGGAAGTCCAGGCTTTTGACCCAGCAACAGTGAAGGGACGGCAAAATATTTCCAAGTCAGGATGGTGAATAGCTTTGAGGGGAACTTGCAGGAGGTGGTGTTCCCACGTATCTGCTGCCTTTGTCCTGCTGGATGGTAGAGGTCACAGGTTTGGAAGGTACTGTCTAAAGATCTTTAATGAATTTCTGCAGTGCATCTTGTAGATGGTTCACACTGCTGCTACTGAGCATTGGTGGAGGATGTGAGTGCATGTTTGTGGAATTTGGTGCCAATCTAGTGGACTGCATTGTCCTGGGTAATGTTGAAATTCTTGAGTGTTGTTGGAGCTGCATTCAACCAGAAAAGTGAGGAGTATTACATCAGCCTCCTGACTTGTGCCTTGTAGATGGTGCACAGGCTTTAGGGAGTTAGGAGGTGAGTTACTCGCCACAGTATTCCTAGCCTCTGACTTGCTCTTGTAACCACTGGGTTTAAGTGGTGAGTCCAGTTGAGTTTCTGGTCAATGATACCCTCAAGATGTTGATTGCGGGGCATTCTGTGATGGTAACACCATTGTCAAGGGGAAGTGGTTAAATTGTCTCTTAATGAAGATGGCCATTGCCTGGCATTCTGTGTGGCGTGCATGTTACTTGACACCTGTCAGCCCAAGGCTGGGTATTGCATAGATCTGGTTGCATTTGAACACGGGCTGCTTCAATATCGGAGGAGTCACAAATGGTGCTGAACATTGTGCAATCATCCGCAAACATCCCCACTTCTGACCTGTTGATGGACAGAAGGTCATTGATGAAGCAGCAGAAGATGGTTGGGCCTTATACACTACCGTGAGGAACCCCTGTAGAGATATCCTGGAGCTGAGATGACTGACCTCCAACAACCACGACCATCTTCCTCCATCTCAGTCTTAAAGCTGTGATCTATCATTCTGAGGCAAGGCCCTCTCATTCCAGACTCTCCCACAACCTTTCTGCATCTGTCAAGTCCCTTAAGAATCTTTCATGTTTCAATAAAATTGCCCCTTATTCTTCTATATTCCAATGAGAATAAGCCCAATCTACTCAACCTCTCCTCAGAAGTCAGTCCCTCCTTACCTGGTATCAGCCTAATGAACCTTCTCTGGACTGCTTCCAATGCCAGTATATCTTTCTATTGATAAGGGGACCAAACTACAGAGTATTCCAGCTGTGGTCTTACAAGTGTGTCTTGTATAAATTTAACAAACCCTCACTATTTTATACTCCATTCCCTTTGAAATAAAGGCTAATATCTCATTTGTCTTCCCTATTACCCACTGAACTTAGATACTACATTTTTGTGATTCATGGGTGAGGACTCCCAAATCCCTCTGTTCTTCCTGCAGCTTTCTGCAGTCTTTCTCCATTTAAATAAGTTACACCTTCCTCACAGCCTTGTAAATATTTCCCTTTCAAATTTGTATCCAATTTCCTTTTGAAATTTATTGTTGAATTTGCTGTAATAGCTTTTCAAGAAATGCATTCTAAGTCACAAGAACTCACTGTATAAAAAATATTTATTCAAAACATCTCTTGGATTTTTTTTAACCAATCACCTTAAATAGTGTCCCTCAAGTTCCTGACCTTTCTGCACCAGTGAATGTTTTGCTTTATTTACTCTATTTAAACCATTCATGATTTCAACTAGGAGGAGAGTTTTAAATACTAAAATGAAAGAGATGACAAATGCTGGACAGTATACCCAGGGATTGGATCATATTGTAATTGTTTAACTGTTTAACATTGTTTTCTTTATTTTTTTGCTTTGTACTTAAAATGGCACTGTAAGTGGCGACTTGTAAACTTTTCACTGTACTCATGTGAGTACATGTGACAATAAACCTAATTCAATTCATATATTTACAGCACTGACACAGCTCCAAACCATTGTCTATTCTCCATACAATCCTCCTCCCACCTTCTATATATAACCCCAACAAAATATCCCTCCATTCTGTCATGTGTTTATCTAGTTTCCCATTAACTGCATCAGTGCCATTTGTCTCACCCATCCCTAAGGGTGGTACATTCCATACACAGGACACTCTCTGGCTCAATTCCTTGTTGGATGCATTAGAGATTAGCCTATATTTATGGCTCATAAATCTGGTTTTGCTCAGAAGTGACAACATCTTGTCAATGTCTGACCAATCAAACACAATTGTAACAGGTCAGCCCTCAGCCTTTGCTCTTCTGGAGATAAGTGCCCAAACTCATTCAGCTTTCTGATAGTAACAGCCCCTCTGTTATCACAAGTCCATTTTTTCATTATATTCTGCTGGGCTTTCCCCATATTTTTCTATAAGCTTCCCAACTATATTTAGCACATGCTACAGAGTGAATTTATATTTGTAGTCCAGTTTTAAAGCTACTCTTTAAAGACAGATCTCTGCTAATCACAGAATCATAGAAGGCAACAGAAACAGGCCACTCAGCCCATCATTTCTATATTGGATGAATAAACTAGCTTCACATTCTAATCCCACTTCCCAACACCTGGTAGGTGACATTGAGCTATTTTTCACTTTCTTTCTCTCAGCAATTGCTTTAAAGCTGCAGTGTTCAAAATAAAGTGCTATTGAAATTAATCTTTTGTTGCAGTTGAGATTATAAACTTCAACTTTATGAAAGCACTTTAGTCCCTTACATAAAATAGACCAGGTGACTTGTTGAATCATGTTGCAGCCAGTAATAAAATTAGCATATAAGTACAGGAAATATGACACAACTGTAGACCAGGTTTATTTGGGTGCATTTATGCGAATAGTATTTAACTCACTGCCTCCCTGACTGCTATGCCTTGAAACGGGAGTGGAAATCCAATCTGCAATGTTAAACTGTGTACAGATTCCTATCTGCAATATTGGCTCTCAGCCTCATGATCTCGAGGTTTATTAAAAGTGCTGCCACTTGTTGATAAATATCAGACACAATTTTATATTAGTTTTGACCTTATTTGAATAAATGAAGGAACAATAAATAATTGAATTTGGTTCAAAAACAATAGTCATGTAAAAAGATTAGCAATAAAAACTGAAAAGCTGGAAGGCAAATCTACCTACATATAAATTTCTTGGTTTATTACAAACCAGAAGTCATATTTCAGTGTCAAGCATTGAAAGAAAGCTAGTTATATCCTGCATTGATAACCTTACCAGTTTCTAAGGGATTTACAAACAGTGGTAAATCTACCGAAATTTCCCTGAAAAATAGCCTCTTGTTGAAGAATGGAATAGATCACTTTCCTCCATTGGAAATGGCTTTAAAGGTAAGGCCAGATTAAACAGTGCTGCATGTGAGAAATTGGGGTATTCATGATTACCAATGAGGAGGGATCTGCCAGTTAATATTTAAACACATGTTGAGGACATCAATTTATTCTTTGTACAGCTGGTTTGCTAAACCATGGCAGAGGGCAGCTGAGAGATATTGACATGGGATTGAAATTACCAGAATATGCCAGACCAGGTAAAGATGGCAGATTCCAATCTCTAAAGAATAGTAGAGAACTTGTTATGATTTTGTCATGACTTTTACTGATTTTCTGTTTCAGAGTTCATTAGTGGGATTTGAACTCCTGTTTTCTGGGTTGCTGGTCCAGTAACATAAATCATTGCACTACTCTACCCATGCCAGTGGGGTAGGCTTCCGGATAATGTCTTTAACTTAAAAGATAACTTTAAATAATTGATAGAAATGGAGAGACAGTGAGATTCAGGGAGGGAATCCCGGATTTTGGTGTCTAGTTAACTAAAAGTACAGCCATCTGTGGTGAGGTGAAGGGAAAGCCAATATGAGGAACCCTGTGGAACTGGGAGCTTGAGAGACTGGAATCAATGTTGTTAAGCTGGAAGAGATTCCAAGGTAGGGACTAGTGAAGTGATGAGTGAATTGAAGCACAAAGATGAGAATTTTACATCTGGGACTTGGGGCGACTGGAATACAATTGGAGGTCAGCAATGAGAGGAGTGAACAGTGACTGGAATTTTGTGCAGAATACAGCCCAGAGAGCAACATTTTGGAAAAGCTGATGTTTCAGGAGATAGAGAATAAGAGGCCAGCTAGAACATTGTGGTATTGCAGTCTGGATCCCAATGGCACGTAACGAGTTCTGCTCACTGTATTAGAAGGAGGGAATGATCACTCTTGAGAGTGTGTAGAAAAAATTTACAAAATCACAGCTAGGTGTGGAGAATTTAGCTAGGATTGGATAGGCTGTAGATGTTTTCTTCAACATACAGGCAGCTAGGAGAGATTTAACTGAGGTGTAAAAATTGTGAATTAGCCTACAGTGAATCGGAAAGATCTATTTACAGAAACAGAGAGGTCAATAACTGGAGGCATAGGTTTAAATTGAAAAGATTAAAGGGGAGTTATGTGTGAATTGTTTTCAGCCAGAGGGAGGAGTCTGGAACTTACTGTCTGAGAGAATGATTGAAGCAGAAGCCTCTCACTGCATTTAAAAAGAACTTGGATATATATTTGAAGAACTGAAGTCTACTAATTGAGAGCTGGAAGTGAAATTAGACTAGGACTTTTCTTTTGGCTGGCAAGGACACAATGGACCAAATGGCCTCATTCTGTGCTCTTCTATGTTTGACTGAACTGCCAGAGGGAGTGAGGCAGGTGAGATAGCAGAGGTGGAATAGTCAGTCTTTGCTGGGTTTGTAAATGCATTTCAGTGTTGAAGAAGGAGGGGGCTGGAGTGGGTCCCATGGTCTGGAGAAAATGTAATTAAGGTGGCATGGTGGCTCAGTGATTAGCACTGCTGCCTCACAGCACCAAGGACCCGCATTCGATTCCACCCTCGGGTGACTGTGGGGAGTTTGCACATTCTCCCCGTGTCTGCGTGGGTTTCCTCCGGGTGCTCCAGTTCCCTCCCACAGTCCAAAGATGTGCAGGTTAGGTGGATTGGCCATGGGAATTGCCCATAGTGTTCAGGGACCTGCAGGCTGGATGGATTAGCCATGGGAAATGCAGGGATAGGGTGATTCTGGGTGAGATGCTCTTTGGAGGGTGATGGGCTAAATGGCCTACTTCCACACTGTAGAGATTCCCTGACTGCAGTCTACAACCAGCAACAGGCAACAAGTAGCAGCTTTATCAGTGAATGCTGAGGTTGATGAAGAGAATAAGACAGTATAAGATGTGAGGAAAGAGGTGGCCATTCTGGGCACTGCCAGAAATGCAGCTGCTTGCCCAGATGGTGCTTACCAGGCCCTGGCAGGTGCTGATGGCTGCCATCCCACTACTGCCAGCTTGGACTGTGCCCACAAAGTGGCAGCGGTTGATCTGGGCCCGGCTGATGGCAGCCCCCTTCAACCCCCCATAGCGCCGCTCGGCCAGGAAGCCGGGGGCTAGGAGGGGCTGGTTGATGGTCAGGTTGAAGTGGAGCAGGCGGCCCCGGAGGGAGAGGCGGTAGTGGACGGGCTCGGGCTCGGGTTGCAGCTGGCGGCGGGGCCGCTTCCTCAGGCGGTGGGAGAGCTGGTGAGACAGGAAGCGGCCAAGGGGGTCCACTCTGACCGGGTGTACCAGCTCAGGCTCAGGCAAGGCCCGCGGCTCTGCGGAGGAAACAAGGAACGTGTCAGAGAAAAAAAAAACATCTCCCAGGCACAAAAACAAACACAGCCGCAACCCTCCCAGTCCATCAGTTCGTGCAAACCCCGAGCTCCCTGCGGAATTGGAGCCTGCAGAAATGTCCCAAAACTCTGCAGCAAGTCCCAGAGAGCCTTCCTCACACACCGGGAATTCCTAACCATTTCGTTCCAGCGGCCACTCGCCTCTCTAACAGAAACTAACCCAGTGCCCCTTTGACAAAAAGGGAACACGAGGAGACTCCTATCCCTCTGACCAGTCCCCAAATGTTCACTAACTTTTGTCTGTTGGTTACAATCTGCAAGAAACTGAGAGCGGACCTACCTTGCAGGCTGAACCGCTTCTGTTCCTTGCCCTGAACTTCTGTGAATTCCTCAGTCAGCACAAAGGCAATTAAAGTTGTCAAAGTCTGGAGAAAGTTGCCAGCGTTCCCGGTCCACGGGCTCTGCATCTTTCCGCTGCGCTGGAGACGGGGCTGTGTTTAAAAAGTTCACCGCGATGTTGTGAGCCCGGATCCTGCAACATGTCCCGGCTCTCGGAATAAACTCACTGCTGCTGGGACGGCGCAGCAGAGACGGGAGCTGGGAAATCCTGCTCCAGGAACTCTCTCTGTCAGAGATGTGGCCCCTGGTCCTCCACTGTCACCACCAGCTCCCCCCACCCCACTCCCCAAAACACACACTCACTCACACACAGACTGAGCTGCCCCCCTTCTCCCATCAGCTGGTTTCAGATCCATCTATTTGCATACAGCTCCTGCCCACAGCACCCCTCCCTCCGTCCCTCCCTAACAGGGACACAAACACTCCCACAGACACAGGAAGACTGAAATCCCACGGATTTAGCAACACTCAAAGGGACACACATTTACGGAGACACCAACACTCACAGAGAAATTCACACACTCTCCCAGACACGAGCACACAAACTCAGAAACACAGACACAACAATATCCAAAGTCACAGAGATAGGCACACTCACAAACATCCAGATAAACTCAGAGACACACTCAAATATCAGACAAGGCACATTCATTGACACACGCAGGCACACACACTCTGATCCTCACACGCACACAGTCTCCCTCTCTCACACACACCCACACACACATACCGAGCACAGACACGGTTTTGGTGCTAATTGTCTCCCGCACACCCTGGGACATGTTTCAGTGAACTTGTCTCTGTCTGCACAAGGGCTCCCCAACCCTCACTCGGTAAGCGGGCATAAAACAAGCAGAGACCAAATGAACCAAGCTTTCGGGGCAGCAATTCACACTCTTCCGGTCCGTGTTATCCCAATACCCATTATCCCAATTCCCACTCTCCCGGTCCCTGTTATCCCAATATCCATTATCCCAATTCCCACTCTCCCGGTCCCTGTTATCCCAATAACCACTATCCCAATTCCCACTCTCCCGATCCCTGTAATCCCAATACCCACTATCCCAATTCCCACTCTCCCAGTCCCCGTTGCCCAATTCCC
>NC_063364.1:31726669-31750968 GCF_021869965.1 Rhincodon typus | reverse complement strand
AATTCCCACTATCCCAATTCCCACTCTCCCAGTCCCCGTTGCCCAATACCCACTATCCCAATCCCCACTATCCCAGTCCCTGTTATCCCAATACCCAAAACCCAGTCCCTGTTATCCCAGTCCCAGTCCTAGCCCGAACTTCATTCTCTCTCTCCCGGCCTCTGTAATATGAAGATCGCTCGTACCCTTTAACGCGACTTTTACCGAAAATCAGATCGTTGGATCTAAAATGTAATTTCATGGCTGCTACAAAAATGTTTTTGAAACGTGCGGTTCTTTGCCAAGTTCTGCGGGAGGATCTGAACAAGCGCAGGGTCCGCTCCAAAGACTCAGTGGCCGTCCTTTCGGCTTGTGTTCTGGGGCCACATAGCGGTAAATAGCAGAACAACAGGGAATGAGAGAGAGAGAGACAGATTGCGGATAACGGTGGACAGATAGATACAGATCGAACAGTGGGACAGCGGAACCTCGTGCTGAGCATTTGAGGAATGGGATGTGATGAAGACCTAGTGACTTGAGCCAAGTTTTCGAGAATTGTTGAAGATTATTTCACTGATCCTCCCACAAACATTTATTCAGCACAAGATGTAGCTTCAGCCTATAGTGTGGCACTGAGGGAGTGCTGCTGTGTGGGAGGTGCTCTCTTTTAGCTGAGATGTTAAATTGAGGCCCTACCCGCACTCTCAGCTGGAGGTGAAACACTAACTTTGGGGTCGAGTCACAATGAGGAAAGGTCATTGCACCTGAAGATTATTGAAGACTGAAGTCCTGGCCAAGATGGAAACATCTTGTTTTCAGTGCTCTGTCTACTCATGTTGAATCTGCTGTTGAACTTTTAATAATACTTCATCTCTTCCTAGGAGTTATTCACTTTTTGACTTGCACCTCTGTCTCTTTCTTTAAGGTGAGTTGTTAGTTGAACAATTAGTTAGATATTAAAAAAAACCCAGACTGTTATGTTAACCCAGCAGAACAATCTTGGCAAATTAATTAGAAGTTAATAATCATCATAATCCAGAGTGTGAAAAATTGTCAGTGCAAACATTATTTAACGCTCTTTGAGTTTGGATCATTTCATTTTACTCATGTAAGGAAAGGCTTGATGATATTGATTTTTCAATGAAGCATTGCAAAGAGTGTAAGAACATGGGAACAGGAAGAGGCCATTCAGCTTCTTGAGTCTTATCTCATTCATGACTGACTATATCTTAAAACTACTCACCATCTTTTCATAACCTTTAATACCCTTGCTTAATGAAAATCTGAACATCTTGGTTTGAAATTTTCAATTGACCTCAGGTTCAATGCCTTTGGGGCAAACAGTCCCAGATTTTCACTACCCTTCGCATGAAGAAATGTTTCCTGCTGTAACCCCTGGATTGTCTAACTTTACTGTAAGGTTATACCCCCTTGGTGAGGAATCTATCACCAGAGCAAATGGTGTCTCTCTCTCTCTCTCTCTCAGCCTTATCAAATGCACAACATCTTTTTCTTAAAGCAGCTCAGGTCATTTTCCAAAGAGCTAGCAAAACACAATGTGTGAAGTGTGAGAAAAGTTAAAGGACATGATCAAAGGAAAAAATTGAATGGGGAAGTATTAAGATTAGTTTATGGAAGTGGAGAGAAAGGGAGAGAAAGAGCTGGTTTAATAAGAGAAAAACTATTGGCCAAAGGCTGTGTCAATGACAGTAGAGAAGATGGCAGCAACACTGCACCAGGGACAAAGTACAGTGAGGGACCCTATGATGTGGAAGGCTGCTGATCTGCACCCTATAATTTGACCATATGCTCTACTTTGTGGACAAACAGAATAAGTCAACAATTTTTTTTATCCATTCACAGGATGAGGACATAGCTGGCTGGGCCAACATTTATTGTCCATCCCTGAGGGCAGTTAAGAATCAACCAAATTGCTATGGATCTGGAGTCACATGTAGTCCAGACTAGGTAAGGTTGACAGTTTCCTTCCCTAAAGGACATTAACGAAACAGATGGGTTTTTTCCAATAATTAGCAATGGACTGGTGGTCATCATTAGACCCTTCATTCTAAACTATTATTGAATTCAAATTCCAATATTTGCTGTGGCGGGATTTGAAGCTGGTTCATCAGAACAATACCTGGATCTCTCGATTGACAATCCAGTGATAATACCAGCTCCCCTAAACAATCTATAACTCTCCAGCAAGACTGAATTAACTCCAGACTTCTACTACATTTGTACTTTCCTTCCCCAGCATTTTCCTTAACGCCCACCTCTCTCTTTATATTACTTTATCCTAACACCATTTTGCTCATCATATGTATAATCAGATGTCCTTTGGATATTTCTGTACTAATCTCCAACCATCTATCCCTTCTGCTTGTTTACTGTGTTCAAATGATGACACATCACACCATCTTCTAATCTGACTCAAGGGCCTCATGCCGATAGAACTTCTTCCCTCCATAAGTCTTCCCTTTCCCCTACAGGGTACAGGATTTCAAAACCCAATCTTTTGTTTGAATGATCACCATTTATTCACACTTGATTTTTCTCTGTCCAACTTCAATGGTGTTTTGCAAATGTGGACCTTAGCTGTTCACCTGGGTTTCTCTGAAGAAAAAAAAGGGACTGCAGCACCTCTACTGGTGGGAGCATTTCATTACAATGTGATATGTTTACACAGATAATTTCTAACATAAATGTAGACATAGGAATTACTCTTGGAAAAATTGAGACGCTGCATGTGCAGACGTAAGTTTTTTAAAACATAATAAATAAGCCAATATGTGTTCTAAAATGGCATGTCATAACTGAAGAGAAAGAATGTTTGAGTTAATTATCCACTTTTTTAGTTATTATGATGATATAGTTATTTGTGGATCCATACAAGGTTTGGGATTGTAATAACAAGTAAATATGGAATATATCATCAGTCTGATATGGTCAGCCATTTGGGTTAGCAGAGAGACTTCCTGGGAATAATATAGGATATCATTGGGCTCTTGCCAAACTGGTAGATTTGTGCAGAGTTTAGTCAGACTAGAAGTTCCTTGTAGAGGTGCTCCTGTTCTACTTGCTTGGCAGAAACAGGGTTTTCGCTGCACTTCCCATGAAGTAATTCCAGCAAAGTGAGAGCAACTCTGACCAATTTCTCAGTGATGTGTTTCATTCCCTGGTCAGGAATGTGTCGTTGTGCAAAGCTAATACTGAATCATGTGTCTCTGCTAAAAACCACGTTTTGTAATTGAATGAGCAAGTGTGCTAACACAGTGCCCAGCTGCATTTTAACAGGGGCAAGTTAACAGGTCACTTCCTAAATCCCTTCATTCTGATCTTCCTGATCACTGCAGACATTGTGAAGATTACAATTCTCATGATTATAGCTGTCAGCTTTTTCAGAGACAGGCAGATAAAGAAGTAACAATGAGTCTAGTTTCTGCACTAATTGTGACTGCTAATTCATATATTTATAGTTAAAAAACAGACAAGCTGTCCAGGCTATCCATAGCCTGGCAATCCACCTAACCTCCACATCTTTGGATTGTGGGAGGAAACCCACGCAGACACAGGGAGAACGTGCAAACTCCACACAGACAGTCACCATTGAACCTGGGTCCCTAGCATTGTGAAGCAGCAGTGCTAACCTCTGAGTGACCATGCTGCCCCACTAGATGCATAGGGTTGAGACAGGAGAGGAGCAGGTCGAAAGGAATTTTTTTCCTTACTGGACAAGGTATGTAATATGTGTCTTTGTAAATAATTGATTGTGAATGAATAAAGATTAGGCTCCAATATTGTATTCTTCACAAATTAAGTTTGACATTAACCACTGGTAAAATGCTGTTATCACTCAGGAGGGGTTTTCTTTATTGGTCTATCTGCCCAATTTTCTCTGTCCAAACTTTCAGCATGTTGTAGCATCCACATTTGGAAATGCAGTGAAGTATTGCACTTGCCACACACCCTGATGTACATGTCCAATCAGTAATAGGTCAGCATTTAATTTTAGTTCATCATTAGTTTGGAAATGCCAGGGGATCATACTAGTACCTACAGCCACTGAATAAAGGATCCCAATTATAAATGAGCACACAGGATTGCTGGAAATAGATATCCTTCGAAGATCATGCATAAAACACAGAAAATGAAAATAAATAATTTTGATAGTTAATAATTTTTTATTTTAAAAAGGCTTCTCATCTTCCTTTATGATTCGCACTGAAGTTCTTGTGATCTTTTGTTACTTTTATCTAACCAGCACCACTAAGATACCATGGGAATGAGTCCAACCTGTGTATCTAGAATATGATGAGTGTCTGCAGCCTGTGCCTGAGACCCCAGGTGGCACAAGAGATATCAGACTGACATAAATACTGGCCTAGCCAGCGATGCCCACATCCTGTGATTCAATTTTTTAAAAAGCATTACCCCAGGCACTGAGCTACCCATTCCTGAATACCCGCATTCACCCATGTCACAGATAGAGAGGTAACAGCTTCACTTTGGAAGATAGCAGCCCAGATGAAAGCTCTTACAATAACAACCTGCCTTTGTACAGGGCTGTTCACTTGGTTAAGGTATTAACAATGAAGATATATTAGCATACCCCTTGTATTGTTGGTAAGACCTATGAATGTGTGACTAACCCTAGTGTTTAATGCATCGTCGGAGACACACCTATCATAGAACGTAACGTGGCAGTGAATGGTGGCACATGATATTGTTATCATAGAATTAGGAGGGATTTACTTGTCCCACTCTTTCACTTGTCAGAACAGAGCTTGAATTTAAAAGTGAGAGGTGATATTGCCAACTTGACAAATATACCTTACAGCTGTCACATTTTATAATAGTATCAGAGTATCTCAGTATCAGAGTCAAGTCAGCCAGATATCTTAGGTAACAAATAAAGAGCTTATTTATTACAAATAAAAGACATTCAAGCAGAGATCTAAAGGTTTAAACTGTTAAAATATACACAACTATTCTTCTTGAAAACTAACATGCATCCAGACCTACACACAACCTCCAAATCTGGCAAAAATGCCTTAAAAGTACTTTGACCAAGTAACAGTTTAATTCAGTAAAAGAATTATTCACAAATTGTCCAAATGTAGGTCTGTAGCCAAAGTCACTTTGCGCACAACTTGTTGGCACTGGGGTGTCTTCCTGGATCAGCTATGGCTTGCTGAATTTCATTTTCTGGAGATAATTGTTTAGATTTAAATTCATCTTTTGGAAGCTTTTCACTTGCGCTGATGAGATTTTCCGCGGATTTACAACTGATAAACCTTGACAAGAGATGTTTCAGAGACAATAGAGCAGGAGAGCATTGTTGTTCTTGGCAAATTATCTCTCTATTTTCAAATCCATTATCTTTATTACATCCACATATTGGGACAATTGATCTCCTTCTGAAAGTACTGCAGGCTCATTTACTCCAGTAAAGCAGCTTGTGTTCTTCACAAATGCAGCAGTTTCCTTCCTGCAGCCAATCTCCTTTACATTTGCAAAGTGTTCTTTCCAAAAAGCCCAAAATATGGACATAAGTCCAGTCAATGATATTCTAATTTAATATTTTAGGTGACACATCTTCCTTACTTTGACATTCAAGGACATTACTGTTGCTGAATCCACCGCTGTCAACATTCAGGTGGTTATCATTGACCAGAAACTGAACTGGACTAGCTGTGTAAATACAATGGTTACAAGACCAGATCAAAGGCTAGGAATATTGCACCTCCTGACTCCGCAAAGCCTGTCCACCAGCTACAAGACATAAGTAAGGAGTGTGGTGGAATACTCCCCTCGTGCCTTGATGAATGCAGCTCCACAAACATTCAAGAAGCTTGACACCATCCGGGACAAAGCAGTTCACTTGATTGGCATCACATCCACAAGTATCCATTCCCTCCACATCAATAAATATCCACTCCCTCCCTCAGTATTGTGTACTACCTAGAAGAAATCACAGAAATTGACTGAAGATCCTTCGGCAGCACCTTCCAAACACATAGTTGCTACCACTCAGAAGGACAAGGGCATCAGATACATGGGAACACCACCTACTGCAAGCTCCCCTCCAAATACTTACTGTCCTGACTTGGAAATATATCGCCATTACTTCAGTGTAGCTGGGTCAAAATACTGGAACTTCCTCCCTAAGGACATTAAGGGTCTACCTATAGCACTTGAATTGCAAGAAGACAAGCTCATCACCACCTTCTCAGGGGCAACCAGCAATTGGCAATAAATGCTGGGCAGCCAGCGACGCCCACAACCCACAAATGAATTAGAAATTTTCCACATTTGCTATGGGATTGTTATAAGAACCCACCTCCTTTATGGAAGGAAACCAGCCTCAGCCTTTAGGTGACCCCAGTCCCACACCATTGTACTTGACTCTTACTGCTGCTCTGAGGTGGTGTCAGAAGCTGTTCAGTTGCATCAAACCACCTTCTTCGGAGAACTATGGGAATGGCAATAAATGCCGGCCATGTCAGTGATGAAAGTACTTCTGGATAAAAAGTTTTAAAAATTCTGTTTGTGACTTGTGTTCTACTGATTCAACACTAACTCTAATGTTGGAAATGTGCCGTTCCCTCCCTTTAACCAACAGCTTCGTCGTTCATCATAATCAATACACTCTTTTTAAAAAAGTGGGAAGAGGCTCATAGAGTGAGTTATGGGATGACAGAGTCAAAGAGTTCAGACTGGGTTCCATAAGGACTTGCACTTCCGCTGTTTTAGGAGGTAATTTGAAGCTTCCTTCTTATGTTAGAAACTTGTAGCTTTCCAACGCAGCTGTTGTTTGCTGTACTACATCGTTGCTGTGCTACATTATTTTAGTATTTTATTATGTGTTTAACTTCCTCTCTCTCTCTAAAACCTCAACACAGCCCAAACTGAATGATGATGCAGTATGTACACAGCGAAAGAAAAGTTTCAGGAGCCTTTCTGTTCTTCACAATATTCAGATGTGAACACAGACAGTATGTTGGTATGGCACTTGACAAAATACAATCGAATTCTTACCTAGAGACCATGCATAAACATCTTCCTGCACAATGAAAATGTTCAGGCACAAGTATCAATTTATTCACTTCTTGTATTTTTCAATCACAGATGTTCTGGGGCATCAGAGAATAACAGCAACTTACATCTGTTTAGCACCTTTAACATAGTAAAACATTCCAAAAACACTTCATAGTTCTGCAATCGGACAAAACTTTTGAAACTGAGCTGTGTCAGAAATGAGGATTGGTGACCAATAAGTTCATCAAAGAGGTAGCTTTTAAGGGGGAAGAGAGAGATTCAGAGATGTGGAGAGAGTGAGTGCAGGATAAAACCATAGGTAGGAGCAAAAATAGGCCATTCAGCCTATTGTGACTGCTCTGCCATTTATTGAGAACATGGCTGATCTGATAATCCTCAACTCCACTTTCCTGCATTTTCCAAATAACCTTTGATTCCCTTCCTGATTAAAAATCTGTCTATCTCAGCCTTGAATATAGTTAACAACTCAGTCTTGACAGCTCTCTGCAGCAAAGAGTTCCACAGATTAATTACACTCTGAGAGAAGAAATTCCTCCTCATCTCTGTCTCACGTTTGACAAATTACATATCCCAGAACATTTAGTTCCCAACTTTGATTTCTTTGTAACAATTTCTCCACAATGGCTATATGAACATATCCATTATCCCATATTAATGCTGTCAATTCATTTATTGCATTGTGAATACTGCAGAGATTTAAGTCAAGAGTCATTAATTTTGTCTTTTTGTCATTTTTCCTCTTGGACACTATTTGCAGCTGTAATTCTGTGTTTGCACATTTTTCCCCTTCCTGTTCCTTTCTGGTTACCGGAATATGCTGCCTTTAATGCTGCCATACGTTTTCTCTATTTCAGCTAATATATTGCCTCTCCAGAACCCTTCCCCTCTCTATTTAATTTAAAACACTCTCTAAAGCCCTGGTTATTCAATTCACCAGGACACTGGCCCCAGCATGGTTCAAGCGAAGCCTCCTACCCCAGTACTGGTGCTAGTACCTCATGAACTGAAACCCTTTCCTCCTACACCAGTCTACAAGCCATGCATTTAATTCCTTGACTTTATTTACCATATGCCAGTAGTTTACCTGTGGCTCAGGCAGTAATCCCAACCTCATTACCTTAGATGTTCTGCTTTATAATTTAGCTCCTAACCATTCAAAATCTTTCAGCAGAACCTCCTTTTTAATTCGAAATAATGTCATTAGTATAAATGTGGACAACAATTTGATCGCTCCCCTCTCTCTCTCTGTATTCCTCTCCAGCCTTGAGGAGATGTTCTAACCCTAGCACTGCACAGGCTTCAGGATGCTTGCTCATGGCTGCAGAGAACAGTTTCTATCTCCCTAATTATACTGTTCTCAGACTACAACTACATTCTTAAAGCCTCTCCGAACTTAAGTGGCTCCTTGTACCTAGTGCCGTGGTCAGTTCATTTTCCCTCCCCATTCTTGTCCACACACCTTGCAAGACTCTTAACTGCTGGCAATTGCAGGGTCTGAAGCCCCTTGGAAGCTGCCCCTTTGGGTCCTCACGCCTGCCTCACCTGCAATCACTCGCTCCTGTCCGCAATTGCTGACCAAATCTGTACCTAATCCAATAGGTGTGACCATCTCCTAAAGTAAAGTATCTAGCTAACTTGCCCCTTCCATGACATGGTGCAAGGTCTGCAGCTGAGACTTTGGATCTGAAGGATTGCTTCAGCTGCAAACATTTACTACAAGAGCGTTTATCCTGAATCAGCTTAGTGTCCAGCAGTACCAATATGCTGCAGCAGCAACACATTGTCTGACCTGCCGATTGTATCATATTTTGTTGAATTTATCTCTCTAGTATCCCTGCATGTTACCCTTTATTGTGTTTTTGAATTCGATATCGATCTTATACTTAACAAGCTACATTTTAAGAAAACGAGAAACAAAAACTAGAGACCTAAACACAACGTCTTCGTTTTTCAAGGACTGCAACTTCCCCTCCACAGTGGTCGAAAACATCCTCGACCGTGTCTCTCGCATTTCCCGCAATTCATCCCTCACACCCCCTCCCCGCAATAACAACCAAAACAGAATCCCCCTCGTCCTCACGTACCACCCCACCAACTTCCGCCATCTGCTATCTGACCCCACTATCAAAGACATTTTTCCCTCCCCACCATTATCTGCTTTCCAGAGGAACCACTCTCTCCGTAGCTCCCTTGTCAGCTCCACACTCCCCTCCAACCCCACCACCCCTGGCATTCTTCCCTGCAACTGCAGGAAGTGCTACACCTGCCCCTACGCCTCCCCCTTCACTCCCATCCCAGGCCCCAAGAAAACCTTCCACATCAAACAGATGTTCACCTGCACATCTGCTAATGTGGTATACTGTATCCGCTGTACCCGTTGTGGCCTCCTCTACATCGGGGAAACCAAGCGGAGGCTTGGGGACCGCTTTGCGGAACACCTACGCTCGGTTCGCACTAAACAACTGCACCTCCCAGTCGTGAACCATTTCAACTCCCCCTCCCATTCCTCAGACGACATGGCCATCCTGGGCCTCCTGCAGTGCCACAACGATGCCACCTGAAGGTTGCAGGAACAGCAACTCATATTCCGCTTGGGAAGCCTGCAGCCCAATGGTATCAATGTGGATTTCACAAGCTTCAAAATCTCCCCTCCCCCTACCGCATCCCAAAACCAGCCCAGGTCGTCCCCGCCTCCCTAACCTGTCCGTCTTTTCTCCCACCTATCCCCTCCTCCCACCTCAAGCCCCACCCCTACCTCCTACGTGCCAGCCTCATCCCGCCCCCTTGACCTGTCCGTCCTCCCTGGACTGACCTATCCCCTCCCTACCTCCCCACCTACACTCACCTTTACTGGCTCCATCCCCGCCTCTTTGACCGGTCTGTCTCTTCTCCACCTATCTTCTCCTCTATCCATCTTCTATCTGCCTCCCCCTCTCTCCCTATTTATTTCAGAACCCCCTTTCCCCTCCCCCATTTCTGAAGAAGGGTCTAGGCCCAAAATGTCAGCCTTCCTGCTCCTCTGATGCTGCTTGGCCTGTTGTGTTCATCCAGCTCTACACCTTGTTATCTCAGATTCTCCAGCATCTGCAGTTCCTACTATCTCTGAAGCACTTTCCCTTTGTCTGCTTAACTCCCTGAGGCACTCAACTCCAGCACTCAACTACTAAGTCAAACTAAATTTGATCCGTCTCTATGCTCCCAACAAACAAGTGTCAACCTGAGATAACAAGGTGTAGAGCTGGATGAACACAGCAGGCCAAGCAGCATCAGAGGAGCAGGAAGGCTGACGTTTTGGGCCCAGACCCTTCAACCTGAGTCACTTAATGAGAGTCCAGTTTCAGCTGCCTCTTACATAATCTGCTCTTTCATTGCAACTGTTTGGAGGAAAAAAATGAACTGCCCAAACTAGCACTTCCAGAAATTAAACTGCAGATTTCTGTTTAATTCCAACTATAAACTAAATTAGGTTTGAATAAATTAAAGATTTACACTTTTTTACCCGTCCTAGATAGCTGTTCAGAAGAGACAGAACTAATTTGATTGGCCAAATGACTCTCTCTGAGTTGTACTATTTTATGATTCACTGTTGTTGGGAAGAGTTTGTTTATCCAGAGAGGGAATAATCTGGATTTTATCAAGATGGATATGTTAGGGAAAGAAAAGAACTGTTTGTGTTTGAGAGATTGATCTCTCAAGAGAGGCATGATGCATGAGTATCAGAAACTGAGATGCATACAAACTAATTGCAACATTGATTTATATTTTATATTTAAAATTTGAGATTTCTTACAGCAAACTAAGTCACAAAGCTGGACACATCTATGAGCTAGAATTAGGTAGGTTTCACTTCTTGGATAGATGAACCGGGCTAATATACTCTATTGCCCCACAGTGCTTTCCTGCATCCTTTATTCTAATGTCTTTGAAATTCACCTTTTCTTTAAATTTTCCTCTCACCTCTTATGCTAGATAATAGTGCAACCAATGAATACAATGAAGAACTAAGGTCAGACTGAGGTAATAGATGTCTCCCCTGAAATCACAGTCCAGCAAATAGCCTTAAAGAATGGAAGTGAGATATTTTGTAGAGTGATTGTTATAGAAAATAACATGTTCAGCTGGCAATCACTGAACCTTAGGGTTCTAATATCTTTTGGAAATAACATAGCTATTGCTATAGGTTATGATATTATCATAGTACATGATTGACCTTCTAATTTTCTCCCAGTCTTCCCTTTATATAATTCCCAACGGATATAGCAGAGACCCATGCCTATTGGACTTTGGTTCTCACTGGAATAACGCAGCTCACACCTGGTAGCTACTAAAAAATCTTCCCTAATGTTTGGTAACTTTACACCTTGGCCAAGAACTAGTGGACTACAAATGGACTACAGTGTAGAAGAAATATCTCCCATTCCCCACCCCCTCAAAGAAAGTGGACATGTGGAACAGGCATACATCAGGAATAATTCGACTGTGTTAAAGAAAGATAATGCATAAATATCTGATTGGATTGGGGTAGATGTGACGTTAAATATGATCAGATTACTACCTGGCATTTGCTGCCAAATATCCATTGTTACAGGCAAACGTCTGAACCCCTTGATTAAATTACAGCATGGAATCATTCCCGAGCACTCAGTCCAATTTTTGAATGTCTGCTTAGAAGGTTTTAAGCCTCTGTTCATGGAATGTAGCTCTGCATGCGGCAAAACACTCCACTTTTATCGCAGTCAGCTGGCAAGGTGTGAATAGGATCTGAGCCAACAGCATTTTATTTCACAGGCCTCATGGATTTAATGAAAAGTAACATTCCTGTAGAATGCACGTGAAGAGGAATTCTGTTGTGTGTTGGATCATAAGGTTTAGATGCCTCCTTTAGGAGGAAGGTAGCTAGTGGTTTGCTTGGGTGCAATTCCTCTGTGCCATAGTCGATGACATTTGAAACTAGTGGTAATTTCCACAAATCCCTCAGTCTTTACAACAAATTTTCCAATCCTGCAAATTCAGTGGGGAAGTTGCACTTGAAGACACAACAAAACAAAAATTTTGATATAAACATTGAAGAGATGATTCTTGGAATCAGTCAACTTTCCAATATAACTTCTGGTTGGATCAGTGAATTCATCCTGAGATATAAATTATACCATCACCAGAAAGCCCTTAAGTCAATGCTATGTTTCATGCTATCGTTGCACTTTCATCTGAAGAAACATTGTAAAGGAGTGAAGGGATTTACACCCTGATTAACAGTTTGACAAAGCAGTGAATAGTATTCCTACAGCTGTAACCATCTCTATACCAGTTGATTCTGTGGGGTAATCCTCAATGGCAGGTGGCTTTCACAGCCTACGCATTGAGGAGTTGGGGGCTATATCATATGTAACTATCTGCAGGATATCATCACAGAACTCCAAGCTGAAACCCCTGTCTCCAGTCACCAGGACCATCCAGAGTGCAGTTTCCACTCCAGATGTTAGCATTAAGTCAAAGGCTAAATCACTGCCATGCTTCGTGGTTTTTAAAATTATGTTCACCTTCTAAATCCCTCTTATTCTTCTATATTTATTTGTGTATTGATGCCCCTCAGACCACTGCCACTTTCTGTAGTGAGTACACCAGATATTGCCACGCAAAGGGTAAAGCTCCTGAGGCACACAAGGTGATGTGTAACAGACACAGAGCAAACCATTGTCTTATGAGATGGAAAATTGCAGTTTAATTATATTGATAGCTAACAGATACTGACCCATAAATTATTTAAATAACTTACAGTTAACATAAACCCATTTGTGTGGCAGGAATGCAATCTTCTTTCAAGCTCCTTAACTACTAACAACATATATCTATTAATGTGTATAAAAAATTTCTAGCTCTGAAGTACTTTATATTGATATAGATGAAGGAAGAACATCAGTAAGCATGAATTATGTAAAAATAATGAAAATCCTAAGAGCGTGAGGAAGAAATAATGTTGTCACAGTATTCAAAATTTTAAACAGCAGAACGTCAATGGGCAGATATTCGTGCAGTGTCAATGTCACGAGTATTGAGAGGCCCAAGTCATTGCTATAGGGACACTGACTCAAATCTCTCCATGGTGAAATAATTCATAAAAAATCTGGAGCTGAAAGCTAGCTAACCACAAAGGTAATTGTGAAACTTAACATTAGATTGTTATTAAAACTAATTTACTTTTCTAAGGCTCTTCAGATCATCTTTACGTGGTTTGGCTGTGATTTATTTACCTGTAACAGCAATATTGTTGACTCACTTCCTTTGAAGTGGCCTGGTAAACCATTGTGTTCAAGGTATAATTCAGGATGAGCAATGAAGTCTGGCCCTGGCAGCAATGTCCACATCCCTTGAAAGAACGAAAACAAAACACTGTCCTATTGAAGCTAAAAATTCTGAGGCCCTTCTTTGAAAACAGGTTTATAGTTCCTTGAAAATGGAATTGCAGTTAGATAGGGTAGTGAAATAGCGTTTGGTATACTTGCCTTTATTTGTCAGTGCATTGAGTATAGGAGTTGGGAAATCATGTTGTGGCTGTATAGGACATCGTTAGGCTATTTTTGGAATACTGTATTCATTTCTGGTCTCCCTGCAAAAGAAAGGATGTTGTTAAACTTGAAAGAGCTCAGAAAAGATTTACAAGGAAGTTGCCAGGGTTAGAGGGTTTGAACTATAAGGAGACGTTGAGTAGGCCGGAGCTTTTCTTCCTGGAGCGACAGAGGCAGGGGGCTGACCTTATAGAGGTTTACAAAATCATGAGGGGCATGGATACGGTGAATAGTCAAGGTCTTTTTCCTAGGGTAGGGAAGTCCAAAACTAGAGGGCATAGGTTTAAGGTGAGAGGGGAAAGGTTTAAAAAGGACCTAAGGGGTAGCTTTTTCACACAGAGGTTGTTGCATGTATGGAATGAACTGCCAGAGGAAGTGGTGGAGGCTGGTACAATTACAACATGTAAAAGGTATCTCGACGGGTATATAAATAGGAAGGGTTTGGAGGGATATGGGCCAAATACAGGCAAATGGGACTAGATTAACTTAGGATATCTGGTTGGCATGGACGAGTTGGACGGATGGTCTGTTTCCATGCTGTACATCTCTCTGACTCTATGACTGTAATAACAATTGATCCCAAAGTGTTTCTAGCTATGTTAGTGGCAAAATGTGGCATTAAGATAGGTAAGCAAAACTTTGCTCAGTGAGATAACTCTTAAAAAGTAAACTAAAGGAGGAGGAAGCAGAGTGGATAGGTTTGGGGGGGAAATATAGATCTTAATACCCAGGGAAGCTTAAGGTATAGTGCCAGTGGTGGACCAAAGGAAATTACACAGGAGATCAGAACAAAAAGAATGCAGAGATTTCAAAATGTTATGGGGCTAGAGCAGATTACAAAGATAAGAGGAAAGTCAGTACCTGATAATTTCAGTCTTTTATTTCTCTTCACAGATGCTGCCAGAGATGTTATGTATAAACAGAATATTATTTTCATTATGCTCACTGCATGTTATGCCATAATCTTCTCATATATTGTATCGTTCAGAATGTGTGAGCTCAAGGCAGCCAGTTATTTTTGGATATTCAAACATTTTTAAAGTTTTACAATTTTTATTAACAACAGCTAACTGAAACCTTTCTCAACTTCCTACATTTCAACTTTTTTGTTTAAACATGTGTGGGATGCGGGCATCGCTTGCTGGCTGGCATTTATTGTCTGTCCCTACATGTCCTTGAGAAGGTGGTGGTGTGCTGTCTTGTTGAACCATGTGTAGACCCACAATGCTGTTAGGGATGGAGTTCCAGGATTTTTACCAAACCATTTATTAACTATTTATCAGCTCAGAGCAGTCATTCAAAAGTCAAAATCTGAATTGTAATTCAAATGAAAATGATATCCATGATTAGGAATATACAAATGATGCACCATACACTGAAATTGAAATCCTTCTCTGTTCTAGGGGATGTTCAAACAAACATGTTTCTCAGCAACGGGCTGATTTTTAACAAAGCACTTACTTCTTGCTAAGATAACAAGGTGTAGAGCTGGATGAACACAGCAGGCCAAGCAGCATCAGAGGAGCAGGAATGCTGACGTTTCGGGTCAGGACCCTTCTTCAGGACCCTGCTACTCTCCTGCTGTGTTCATCCAGCTCTACATCTTGTTATCTCAGATTCTCCAGCATCAGCAGTTCCTACTATCTCTGAATCCACTTATTTCTTGCTTCCTGTTTTATTTGCTGCAGGGTGACACTTGCAACATTACGAATGAATTAAGGGGAAGACATGGTGGCTTTGTGATAACGTTGTTGAACGCATAATCCAGAGGTGCAATTAATTCATTTATATTCACTCATGGTGTGTGGGTGTCCCTGGCGTACATATATTGCTCATATTGAATTCCCCTGGAGTAAGTTGTGGTTCTTGAACTGCTGCAGTCATTTAGTTGTAGTGACGCATGTAATGCCATTAGGAAAGGCATTCCAGGATTTTTGTACAGTGACATGGAAGGAACATTGATATACTTCCAAACCAAGATGGTACCTGGTTTGGAGGGAACTTGCCTGTGGCACTGTTTCCATGCATTTGCTGCCCTTGTCCTTCTAGGTGGTAGAGAATATGGGTTTTGTCGATGTTGCTTAAGGAACCTTTGTGAGTTGCTACAATGAACACTGTAAATAGTACACATTGCTGCTACGGAACACCACTTTGGTGCTGCAAGAATGAATGTTAAAGATTGTGGATGCGCTGTCAATCAAGTGGCTGCTTTGTCCTGGATGGTGTCTCCTGACATGGACCATGTAGATGGTAAACAGGCTTCAGGGGGACAGGAGGTGGTTTATTTGTTGACAATCTAAGGAAAACATTTCAAATCCCATTATGGAAGTCAGAATTTAAAGAACTGGTGGAATTTAGATTTAATTAATAAACCTGGAATATAAAGATAGCCTCAGTAACGATGACCATGACATCTACCATAACTTATTGTAAAAACCCATCTGGCTTGCTAATATCCTTTAGGGAAGAAAATCTCCTATCTTTGCTGAGCCTAGTCTACACATGACTTCAGATCCACAGCAATCAACTGCACTCTAAAATGCCTGAGCAAACCACTAAGTTCGAGGGCAATTAGGGATGGGAAATAAATGCTGATCTCACCAACAATGTCCATATTCCAGGAAGGAATAAAGACTTATACATAATAATAAGATTATTGATGGACTAATGTTTTTTATCTATAAGGCAATCTGCTAACCCTAAAAGAAAATGTGGTACATATCTTCATTATGCCTACTACTAAATTTACGTAAAATTAATTGCAACCTAAGTTTAACCAGTTAAAATCTTCAATTTTAAAGTTTTTGAAAAGATACCTAAAACTAGCAAAACCGGTGTAATGAACAAGATACCATTCAAGGACTGTGAGAAACATTACATGGGCCAAACCAGAAGAAAACTGACAATATGGATACACAAACACCAACTAGTCACCAAGAGACACAACCAATTCTCACTTGTCTCACTACACATGGATAATGAGGGACACAAATTCGACAGAGACAACACATTCATAATTGCACGAGCCAAACAGAGACATGCCAGGGAATTCCTGGAGGCTTGGTATCCAACCAGAATCCATCATCAAACACATTGAATTAGACCCTGTGTACAAACCACAGAGAAACAGAACTGGAAGTGGTACCAAACACCCCAAAAAACTGAGGCACATAAATAACAAGCGGGACAGAACACCAACGCTTCACCAGAGGTGGACTGACAATGTTACCTCGCAGGGTGACAGAATGTTTGCAACCAAACCCACCACTTGATGAACATATCTACAACATAATCTTCACTTTTATCGTTGCACTAATATTCTTTCTTGCAACATTTATGTTCCATTGTGTTTCCATATATTCTTAGAGATTGACAGATTTCCTTTTGCACATGCTGCATTTTCCCCCAAATTTTGCCAAAATGCCCACTACAAGCAGATTCTAACTTATTTTGGTGCTTTAAGTTGCAGACTGTGGCCTTTTCAATTGTCATTTTATTTCACCTTATGTCATCTAGTGTACTTACAAATTCAGAAGTTAAATCCACAAGAGGCAAAATAAAACATCTTCTCCATCCCATCAGTGTTCAGATAATAGAGAGTGGGTGCATAGTGCAATTGCTCCTGGATTAGTAATCCAGACAAGCATTGCAGCAAATGGAATTTGAAGGCAATGACTAAAGTTGAAAGCTAATAGTGTTGTGACAAATGTCATTGATTGTTATGAAAGTCTATTTGATTTACTAATCCCTTTCAGGGAAGAATAGTCTGCCATCCTTATCCAATCTGGTGTACATGTGATTTCAGACCTGTAGCAGTGTGGTTGACTTTGAACTGCCATCTGATATGGCTTAGCAAGCCCATAGTTTAAGGGAAATGAGACATGGAAACAAATGCTGATCTTGCCACTGATGCTAATATTCCATGAATGAATAAAAAATGAAAATGATATATACAAACATGAAACCATTTGTACCTGTTCTTCAAACAAGTTTTATGTTGTCTAATACTGCAAAGCACGTGACTGAGTGATAAGCTCAGACTTTTAGTCACTGATTTGAAGAACAAATACCTTGGTGGCAATGGAAAGTTCGTTTTACCATAGGTTGGATTTTTTTTTTGTTAGAGCAGGTAAGAACCAGTCATCTACACACTGAATCTTCCTGATCATTTAGTTCAAAAGGAAAATTCCCTACTTAAACCTTTCACTCCAGCTATTTGATAATTGAGAAGGAAGTGGGTGTGATAATGATTCTGGGAAAGACGACTCTTGTGGTGCAGTTGTAGAGTCACTACCTCTGAGCCTGAAGACACAGATTTATATCATATCTACTCCATAAGTATGTCATGACATATCTGAGCAGACTAATTAAAAATATATGATACCGGTATCACTGATAGTGAAAGCCCTAATTGAGAATATACCTGGACCTAGTAATACCAACCACAGCCAGCCACGACATTGGGACTTAAGGTTAGGTTCACAGATGGTTACAGAGAAGAAGGAGCTTAATTCTTTCCATCTGTGCTCATCCTCTGAAGGAGGAATTCACCTGCTTTTCAATTCCCCTCTTCTATCTTCAGCCTGGGTCATAATTGTTACAGTCACCTAGTATCTGTCATGAGAACACATTTTCTGCTCCATCTTGATCTCTTTCTCTTTTCCATTCAGGGAATTCTGGATTTGTTTGCCCTGCTGTTTTCCTTTGTGGGAATATACCTTGAATGGACTTGAACCCTCTCTTATTTAAAGGCAGCCCATAGTTGAGTTGCAGATTTGCTGATCTTTCAATCTTTGCCAGATTTATTGCCATTCCATTGAAATTGTCTTGCTCCCAATTAATTATGCTTCTTCTGAATTGCTCTTCACCCTTTTCCATTGCCAGCCTAAACTTTATTATGCAATGATCATTGTCCCCAGAGTTCTTCCACTAACACTTGGTTCACCTCATTCCCAAGAAATTGGTCTGGCAGTGCTTCATTTCTTATTGGACTGGAAATGTGCTGCTCTAAAAAAATTGCTTGAACACACTTGAGGAACACTTGCTCCTCTGCTATTTATATTACTGCCATTGCAGACTGTATCCTGATAATTAAAGTCCTCCATCATAACTACTCTGTAATCTTGCACTTTTCAGTAGTTTCCTTACTTGTTTTCCCCCTACATTTTCCCATCTAGTTGGTGGGCCACAGGTAACAATGAGCAATGTAATTGCACCTATTTTTATTTCAGGCAACCAGATTCTGTCCTTGACCTCTCTGGGACATCCTCTCTCTCCAGTATTGCGATGACCTCCTTAATAAATATTGCCACCTCTCCTCCTTCCTTGCCCTACTATTTTTCCTTTGTAACCAGGAAAATCAAAAAGGTGGTCCCTTCTTGTTTGATCTAGGTCTCTATTATCTTCCTCCATTACTCACCAATCTTATCCACCACAGGCAGTCCATTCACAAACATGAAACAGTTATATTTCGTGGTTCCATCCTTAAGTCTGGGAATCAGATGTCAACAACAATACATTTATATAACGCCTTTAACAGAATAAAATATCCCAAAAAGTGGACGGGAGGATTACAAAACTAGCCAAACAAGGAAGAGCAAAAACAAGCTGCTGGAAAAGTTCAGCAGGTCTGGCAGCATCTGTGAAGGGAAATACAGAGTTAACGTTTCGGGTCCGGTGTCCCTTCCTCAGAACAAGGAGGACTTTGGTCTTGATAACACAGCTTGGTTTTAGGAATGTCTTCAAGGAGTAAACGCGGGACAAAATGTTGGAGGGACTTAGGGAGAGGGTGAATTGCAGAGCGCCTGAAGACACAACAAGCAGTGACAGAGGGATGAAGATCGGGTATTCTCAAGATGTCAGAACGTTTTACACTTTCATCTCCAGCATGAGCTGCCAACAGGCCAGCCCACTGTACGTTTCAGTGAGAATAAATACATAGGCTACATCCAACCGAGGCAAGACGCGCTCTGCTGAATTTGTCCTTTCACATTTTCCCGATCAAAGGCACCTTCTGCTTCAGCACCTTGGACAGCGGCAGTACGCAGGCGCACACGGGGCGGGGCCAAGCGGCCCGCCTTCCATTGCCCGGCCTTTTGATTGATATATTCAGCAACCATTGGAGCAGGAGGGGCGTCCGGTGGAGGGGTGGGGAGGCCAATGGGAAGCTGTAGGGGGCGGGCCAGGCAGGTTGGTTCATTCAAACGGCGGCTGCTTCTTGTCTTCGAAGCAGAGAAAGCAGGAGGCAGCCCGGGGCCAGCTGCTTCTGTATTGGGGCGCACTACCTTGGGGCATCGTCCTCAATCCAGAGGGATGTTCAATCTGAGTCAACCCAACTCACACCAGAGGCTGATAGCTGCGGGATTACAGGGGCTGGGTGTGGCTTTAGTTGGGGAACTTTCCCAGCGGCTGCATGATATCTGCAGGGAGCCACTGCAACGGCCAGAGTAGTAGGTGATGGATGAAGCCGGGGCCAATGCTACTGTTGCAAGGATTTCCAACTCCAGCATGATGCTGGGGCCACGGAATTCCAATCTGTTTGACATTGATATCTCTGGGAACGGCTCCCCGGCTTTGAGAATCAGCATTTCCATCACCTACTCCATCGTGTGTGCCATTGGCTTGGTGGGCAACTTGCTGGTCTTCTTCCTGATGAGAGTGAAGCAAGGGCGCAAGAATTCCACCATCAACTTCTTCATCCTCAACTTGGCGGTGACCGACTTCCAGTTTGTACTGACCTTGCCGTTCTGGGCGGTGGACACGGCTCTGGACTTTAGCTGGCCCTTCGGGGACGCCATGTGTAAGATCATCCTGTCGATCACCGTGATGAACATGTATGCCAGTGTCTTCTTCCTCACCGCCATGGCCATGGCCCGCTATTGGTCGGTGGCCTCGGCTCTCAGGTCCCGGAGGAGCCGCCTGCAGTGCTCGGTCAGATGGGTCAGCTTGCTGCTTTGGCTGGCGGCCAGTGTGGCCACTCTGCCCACCGCTGTGTTTGCCAGAACCATGCCCTTGGACGGCGAGAAACTGTGCCTGCTCAATTTTCCTGACGACGGCCAGTACTGGCTTGCGCTGTACCATATCCAGAAGATCACGCTGGCGTTTGTCCTGCCCATGATCACCCTGTCGGTCTGTTATTTTCTCCTGCTCCGAATCCTGGCTCAGCACCACATCAGCAGCAACAATCCCAGGAGAAAGTCCCGAGTCACCAGGTCCATCACCGTGCTCATGCTAGCTTTCTTTCTGTGTTGGCTTCCCAATCACGTTATCACCCTCTGGGGCGTCCTGGTTAAACTCAATGCGGTGCCTTGGGACAAAACCTACTATACTTTACACGCTTATGTGTTCCCAGTCACTGTCTGCTTGGCGCACACCAACAGTTGCCTGAATCCGGTGCTGTACTGCTTACTGAGGAGAGATTTCCGCCAGTCCATGAGGAAGATCTTCTGGAAGATATCTTCGCCCGGCCTCAGCCACGCTTGTGCCATCCGACCCTACTCCGGCCCCTTCAAAGCCGAGCTCCCTGTGGGAATCCCTCTGAACGTCATGGAGGGAGAGCGCTGTCAGTCATCCTCCCAGTGTAACAGGCGGCGTGAGGGCACTGTGTCCAAGTGCAGCGTCTAGGAAAACTCCATGTAATCTTGTGCTGTGTATGTGTGTGTGTGTGTGTGTGTGTGTGTGTGTATGTGTATGTGTGTGAGTGTGTGTGTGTATATGTGTATGTGTGTGTGTATGTGTATGTGTGTGAGTGTGTGTGTGCATGTGTGTGTGTGTGTGGCCTCTGCTCCTGCTCAGGCGTTGGGTTCAGGGAATAACCGTGTACCTGAGGCAGCCAGAAAGGGAGAGAACTTCACAGCAGATTCACAAAGCACGGGCTCAACTGATTCCCTACCCACCCCACCCCCCACCCTGCCCCTGAAGCAGGGATCATCTGCCTTTGCAGCATTGAACATGGATCGTTTCTCCCCTTTTGTTTGGAATGATTTAATGAGTTTTTATCTGGCAGTGGGCATTAAGGAACCCAGCCTCCCGGGAGCAGGGGGATCTGATTGATTCTGCGATTTAAACACACGGGGTGGAGAGGGGAGATTCCTTCGCTTGAACTTTTACAGCAGTCACTACCCGCTGGGCATTGACCATCCGCTGCTTCCGAGTTTCGTTGGAATGGAGGCGATTTTAGCTTCTGCGGGCGCTGGTCTGAATGGCAATGAGTGGGATTAGAGGAGCTGGATGTCTGATGCCCGGTGCAGGCATGTTGGGTGGGTGGGGGGAAGGGGGGGTTCGGGGGAGTGTGGTGGGGCGAATGACTTCTTTCCGTGCTGTTTAAAAAACTCTCGGACTATTCAATTTTTTTTCTCATACCTGTTTGGTATTTCTCACGTTAAGCAACTGGCTCGCCAACATAATGAAAACGGCTGTGGGGTTAACTGTAGGATTTTGAGAAACTGAGCGATTTCCTTTGGAATTCGTTGTCGAGTTTAAGAAAGTAACTGCGGAATATTTAAGGATTTGTCCGACGTGGCGCTACTTCTTGTACATTTCCGTTCATTTACATTCAGTCGCGGTTTCCGATGTGTGTCTAACTGTGCGTTAAAGTGTGTGTGTGTCATATAAATTCATGACACACTTTTTCATTGAGAATGCGCCAAAATAACCTGATTGTGACAATTCTCTTTTTAATATTAAAGACTAAAATAAAACAACTGATGACTGACCCCCCCCCCCCCCCCCCCCACCCCGCCTCCAAACCCTTTCCGCTGCTGTGCTGTACCCATTCTGCGAGCTGAAATTTCAGGAGGATAAGGAAATCATTCTCAGCATCTTCACTGATGAGGATTCTGTGTTTGTCAACCTCAATGCAACCAAGTTCTTAGATTTCAAAATATTTGATTTTTGAGCCATACTGCAAGTCGGTTAGGATTCTTTGACTCTTTCCAACAAAGAAGAGTCATAATCATGTATGTGAATAGATTTTGTTTTCATTGTCGTGAACTTTCAAGAAAATATACATTTTTCCACTCTGTGCCAGGCGATTTATTTTCCAACAGGCAGGACTGCAGACTGGGATTGAAGGCTGGCCGTTCAGAGCCCCCTGGCGGAGCAACATCCAATTACACGGTCTCCTCCAGCATCACAAACTTCAAACAACCGCCAAACTTTAAACAGACCATTTGTTTGCAGTAAACTACCCAGCCCTTAGGACAAGATCGACCACAACCCTATACAACCCTGTCATGGTAACCTCTGCAAGACATGTCAGATCTTAGACATGGACACTACCATCACATGTGGGAACACCACCCACCACGTGCGCGGCAGATACTCATGTGAGGGAGACAAACAGGAGGCTGGAAGAACACAGCAGGCCAGGCAGCATCCAGAGGGAAGGAGCAGTCAACATTTTGGGTATTACCCTTCTTCAGGACTGGATGTAGGGGTAGTGGGAGCTGCAGGTAAAGAGGGGTGAGAGGGGTGGAGGTGGAATGGTGATGATAGGCGCACACTGGTGGTAGGTACAACCTGGCTTATCGATGGGACAGGTGAATCTGTATAGTGGCTGAAAGGGAAGGTTAGTAGATGGAATGGAAGGGAGGAGTTGGGGCCAGAAGGGGGTGTGGGGCTGGGTGGGAAGAATTTTTGAAATTGGAGAACTCAATGTTGATACAGTCTTGCTCTTCAAATCTGCATTCTGGATCACTGTGACACTGGAGGAGACTGAAGATGGACATGACGGAGGGGGAGTGTGTGGGGAGTTCATATGAGCAGTGACCGGGAGGTTAGGTTGGCCGTTATAGGCCAGGTGGAGATGCTCGGTGAAACGGTCACCTAGTCTACGTTTGGTCTCACTGGTGTAGAGAAGACCACATCTGGAGCACCAGATGCAATAGACTAGGTTGGAGGAGATGCATGTGTAGCTCTGTCTCACTTGAAAGGGCTGTTTAGGGCCCTGAATGGAGGTGAAGGAGGTGGTGTGTGGACAGGTGTTGCATCTTTTCTGCTTACAGGGGAAGGTACCCAGTGGGTTGGAGTGGTTGGTGGGGAGTGTGGCGTGAACTAAGGAGTGGTGAATGGACTGGTCCTTGAGGAGGGTAGAGAGGGGTGGGGAGTGGAAGATGTTCTGGGAGTTGGGGTCTAATTGGAGTTGGCAGAAGTATTTGAGGATGATACATTGGATGCGGAGGCTGTTGGGTGGAAAGTGAGGACAAGGGGGACCCTATCTTTATTATGTTTGTAAGGGGGATGGTGGGTACGAGCTGTCGAGCTGGGAATGGAGGAAGCGCGGTGGACGGCTCATGTGATTCGGCCAACAATGTCTATCTCATACACTGCAGGCAAGGATGCCCTGAGGCATGGTTTCTTGGTGAAACCATGCAGATGCTACGACAACAGATGAATGGACACCGCACAACAATCACCAGACAGGAATGTGCCCTCCCAATGGGGGAACACTTCAGCGGTCAAGGACATTTGGTCTTCGATCTTTGGGTAAACGTCTTCTAAGGCGGACTTTGGGATACACAACAACAGAGTTGCCAAGCAGAGGCTGATAGCCAAGTTCCGTACCCATGAGGACAGCCTGAACCGGGATCTTGGGTTCATGTCGTACCACAGGTGACCTCACCACACTATACACTCTCACACACACACACTGACACACACATTCATATACACACACACACTCACAGACACACA
>NC_063364.1:31706748-31726659 GCF_021869965.1 Rhincodon typus | reverse complement strand
ACACTGACACACACATTCATATACACACACACACTCACAGACACACACACACACACACTGACACACACATTCATATACACACACACACTCACAGACACACACACACACATTCACAGATCCTCTCTCACACTCTCTCAAGCATGCACACACACGCACTCTCTCTCCCTCACACACACACACACTCTCTCCCACATACGCGCATACACTCCCTCGCCCACGCGCACACTCTCTCTCCCACACACACTTTCTCTCTGTCTTTTATTCCCCCTCACACACACACACACACGCACACACTCTCTCTCTCTCTCCACCCCAGACACACACACAAACACAAACACACACACACACAAACAAATCTATAGAGTGAATTTGTACTTGCAAATACAGTCTATTTTGTTCAAAAAGTACACAATTTATAGACAGTCAATCAATGTGGTGTTTTATAAATTCCTACTTTATTAATAAAACCAGTCTGACTCCAAACCAAAACACAAACAGATTCTAAACAAGGCCTCACATCTAACATGCATTGTCTGACCTAAAATGTCATTGATAAAACTTTTCATTCTCTCAGGACACTGACTTGAAAGGAATTCGGGGATTTACATATAGATTTTAATCAATTAAAACCTTCTAACTGATTAAAGATTTAACAGCACCTTAGGTTTGTTTACTACATCCTCATCAGTGGTGTGACCCTTGATCTTTTACTTTTAAGTTCTGTGTGTGATATTACCTCTCTCACTAACATTTGAAGAAGGAGTAAGACTCCGAAAGCTTGTATTTTCAAATAAACCTGTTGGTCTATAACCTAGTGTCATGTGATTTCTGACCTTGTCGACCCCAGTCCAACACCGGCACCTCCACATCATCAATTCTTCAACTTTATCCATGTTCTCCTTAATCTTTAACAGGATGCAGGTGTTGTTGGCAAGATCAGCATTTGTTACCCATCCCTAGTTGCCCTTGAACTGAATGGCTTGTTTTTTAGAAATAAGTCATTCATGGATGTGGGCGACACTGAAGGGATGATGTTATATTTCCAAATCAGAATGGTGAGTAGTTTAGAGGGGATATTGCAGGAGGTGGTGTACCCGTGTCTCTGCTGCCCTTGTCCATCTCAATGGTAATCATTGCAGATTTGGAAGGTGCTGTCTTAGGATCTTTGGTGAATTTCTGCAGTGCATCTTGTAGATGGTACATCTTGCTGCTATTGAGGGTTAGTGGTGGAGGAAGTGGATGTTTGTAGATCTGGTGCCAAGTCATTTCAGGGAGTAGTTAAGCAAAAAAATGCTGGCCCAACCAGCAACACCCACATGGTATGAAGCAAAATTATATAAGTTCCTGAACCCACAGACTTCTGACTAAAGAGCAAACAGTGTTGTAGACTGACCATGGTTACAAAAGAGAGGGAAAGATATAAACGGTCAGACAAACAAAACGTTTGGCGATGGGACAGATAAAGAAATAATTTCCTCAATGTTAACATCCTTAGTTCAAAATTAAAATGCGGTCCTTCCTGAGGTGTAAGCTCATCATAATCGTTTCTCCCAAAATATTTCTGAAGCATTTTAATTCAATTAACTCTAAGTAACCTAGTCCCTGTCCCTAACATCAATGCAGAATGGTTGTGGCTATTTCTACTTGAATAACCGTTGGAACTCAATAATTAGCAAGAAATTACTACACTGCACTCTACTGCGTGGAAAGAATGGCAGCGAGGCCTGGCCAACAATGTAATTGAAGTGAACGTGTGTTTCATTTAGTCCTGTTTGCGGAATCCTGGGGTACTCCAAATATCCCGATTATTTATTTAATTAACGTGAAGATGCAGATCTCTAGAGTAGGTGGGACTTCAATCCCAGGCACTCGTAACTAAGAAGTAGGGACACCAGAAGAAATCTCCAAATATCCACTTACAGAATGAATACTTGTGATACCTGAGGGCGTGGAGACGCTCTGTAGATAAGTATAACCCTGCTGCCATGCCGCGGGGTATAAAAAAAGGAATTTAATTGGACTGAAGTCTTTGAAATAAATATCGATGGTTTTGTCTTTCTTTTAAAAAGGGTGTGGAAGGCCTTCAATTGAGGGCGAAATTAGATAGTTGTACCAACATCTTCCTGTTTGCGGGGATTTGTGTGGATAATACCGGAATGTCGGAATTTCCTTCAATCTTTAAAGGATGAGAAACGAGAACAGAAATCCCCTTCCCTAAAGTTCTCGTTCGTTCAATGTAGAAGCAAAATATCGTGGATGCTAATGATCTGAATTTTTTTTAAAAAGTGCTGGAGGAACACAAGTGTTACAGTACACTAAGAAGGCCATTTGGCCCGTTGTGTATGTACTGGCTCTTTACATGAGCATATTGCCTATTGCCAATCTCCTGTATTGCCCTTGCACATTGTTACAAATGCTAGTCCCACACAGCAGCGACAGCCTTATATTTACGAGTCTCCTGTGGAACTCGAATTCCGCCAGCACTGTGAGGTTATATGCTCAGAAGACCATTCCTCAAAATTCGGTCTACCGCTGCGCGCGCAGCCCCTGTTACATTCAATTGCTACAACGCATTGTTACATTTCGCGTCACGTGGGCCGGCAGCCGGAATTGCGAACACAGGAGACTCAGAAACTGGACATTAAAGGAGAAATTAAACAGACTCCCCTTTCGCAGCAATGCTAGTGAAGTGAAATAAATATTCACAGAAAACAAATTAGATAAATAGGAAACATTTGCCAGCCAGGCAGAGATTCACAATGAATGCCTTCCGCATTCAGCAGCCCGGCTAGCTCAGTCGGTAGAGCATGGGACTCTTAATCCCAGGGTCGTGGGTTCGAGCCCCACGTTGGGCGCGTGTTTTTATGCTTTAGTTTTTAATTTCTTCATTAACTGTATAAATGCAGACAAAATAATCTCTTTCCTCCAGCTTAAACAGTTTAAACAGTTACGAACCTGTCTGTTTCACTTTAGCCGACACTGGTGCTGACTATTACGACCGTTTATGTAATAACCTGTTTCCAGATGTCTTCGTGTATTCCTTCTGACATTTGCTGCCGTTTCGTTGCTCAGATTTGACGTTTTTCTTTCAAATGGTCTTTTGAATTCTCCAGCACTGACTGTCAGTTTCGACCGGTTGGGGACATACGATCGGTTTAATTGTGTTTTTTTTTAAATTTCACGACAATAACTGCGGGAGCCGAATGTGAAATGGGGAACTGGGGGGAAGGTGTTTGATAGGTAAATGATCATTTCTGTGAACAAGGAATTCTTCAATCAATTATTCCATTGATACATTCTCTGATCCTGGTGGGCGGTTAGCTCAGTTGTCTGAACGTTTGAGGGGCGGTGACCCTCAGGTTAAAACGACACCAGTTAACTATGGTCCCGAAGGGTTATGGCGACTTTAGCTCTGTACTTCTATCATACGGTACAAACAATGATCACTAAGGGGTGATTTCATTGAGAGTTTAAGGATTTTGAAAGAAAGGATATGTAGAACATTCAGTTCAAAGAGCCACAACAAATCAGACCGAGGCAGACTAAGGCAAGTGATGTGATAAAATAATATTTCAAAGGTTTACGGAGGTTTAAGACTCCCATTAAAAGCAGTAGATGCTAGATCAATTATTACACATCTGTGAATCTTAGACCTCTGCTAGCCAAAGATTTCAAAGCCTAAGGAGCCAAGTAGATGTAAATAATTCTATATAAATTATTTGGATGTGAACATAATGATTAGTAAGTTTACAGATGACACCAAAATTGGAGGTGTAGTGCATGGCAAAGCAGGTTACCTCAGAGTACAATGACACCTTGATTAGATTTGCCAATGGACTGAGGAATGGCAGATGGAGTTTAATTTAGATAAATGTGAGGTGCTGCATGTTGGAAAGGCAAATCAGGGCAGGACTTAGACACTTAATGGTAAGGTCCTAGGGAGCATTGCTGAACAAAGAGACTTTGGAGTGCAGGTCCAGTGTTATTTGAAAGTGAAGTCATGGGTAGACAGAATAGTGAAGAAGGCATTTGGTATGCTTGCCTTTATTTATTGGCACATTGAGTATAGGAATTGAGAGGTCATGTTGCGGCTGTACGGGACATTTGTTGGGCCACTATAGGAATACTGTATGCAGTTCTGGTCTCCCTGCTATAGGAAGGATGTTGTGAAACTTGAAAGTGTTCAGAAAAGATTAACAAGGGTGTTGCCAGGGTTGGACGGTTTGAGCTATAGGGAGAGGCTGAATAGGCTGGGGCTATTATCCCTGGAGCATCGGAAGCTGAGGGGTGACCTTATAGAGGTTTATAAAATCATCAGGGGCTTGGATACAGTAAATAGACAAGGCTTTTTCCCCAGGGAAGGGGAGTCCTAAACGAGAGGGCATTGGTTTAAGGTGAGAGATGAAATACTTAAAAGAGACCTAAGAGGCAAAGGCTGGTGCATGTATGGAATGAGCTGCTAGAGGAAGTGGTGGAGGCTGGTACAATTACAACATTTAAAAGGCATTCGCATGGATATATGAATGGGAAGAGTTTAGAGGGATATGTGCCAAATGTTGGTAAGTGGGACTAGATTAATTTAGGATATCTGGTTGGCATGGATGAGTTGGACCAAAGGGTCTGTTTCTGTGCTGTATATCACAATGACCATAAGAATATACACAAAGATACAAGTTAGGAGAAAGGGAAGCTGTTCTGTTCTTCAAGCCTGCTCCTTCATTCAATGAAATCATGGCTGCTGATCATGCCACATTCTTGCCTTTCCCTAATAACCTTTCACCCTACTTTAAGAATATTCTTAAGACTATTCAAATTCTGGGCTTGCACTGTGTCAAGGAGGGGTGTTCTAAAGACACATCATCCTGTATGAGTAATAAATTCTCCCCATTCCTACCTTATATGGGTGACCCTTTATTTTTAAACAGTAATCCCTAGTTCTAGATTTCTCTCACAAAAGAAAACATCCTTTCCTCATCCACCTTTTCAAAACCCCTCAGGATTTTATATGTTTCAATCAAGTCGCCTTTTAATCTGTAAATTACAGATGCAAACCTAGCCAGCCCAAACTTTCCTCATAAGATAACTCACTTTTTCCATGTATTTGTCTATTCAACCATGTCTGAACTGCTTCCAATGCATCTATATCTTCCCTTAAATAAAGATAGACCGTAATGGATGTGGTCTCACCGATGCACTATATAACTGAAGCATAACCTCCTTACTTTTGTATGAAACTCCCCTTGCAATAAGCAACAACATTCTATTAAATTTACCAGTTATTTGCCATACCTGCATGTTAAGCTTTTGCAAATCACCCACTAGAACTCAAGTGTTATGATCCAATTAGGAAGAGTGCACTGATCATCAAGCCCCATAATTCCAGAAACCGTTACAAATGTGTAAGTCTGTAATTAAACCATGCAGATGATCAATTTACCTGATGAAGTGCAATTCAGAGCAGAAGCAATTTACACTAGGTTTTGTCTTTAAGAGGTAAATAACTCTATTTATTGTAAACAAACTCATTGCTTAACAAATGGCAAAAATGGATTATGAATATATTATTATGCAACATAAGCTACGTCCCTTTAAAAACCCAAATACACACATGTTCATTCAAGAATCAGATCTTAAAAAAAACAAATGGTTTAACACATTATCAGTCGAAAAATATAGACAATAAATTCTGGAGATCTAAGAGCAGATCATGAGGTAGAATGAGTTGTTTCTCACAGTTCTTTTGATTTTGAATGTTGATGACACAATGTTGCCCACAGAGTGGCAGTCAATCTTCAATTTAATAGCCAGCGGGTGGACTGAGGTCTTTTCTTGCATTGGAATTATTGCTCTAAAGTATCTAGTGTATTTTTTTCATTTTTTCACTTACACAGAGAATGGAGAGAAATGTTTCTTGTCTGCAGGCTTCTAGGCATTTAAGCCTATTGCCTTAAAGGTCTGTGAAATGGTAACTTAAAAAGCACATCTAAAAGGCTGTTGCTAGGCTGTGTTTCCTTAATTCAAAGAAACCTGGTGCCAATCTTACTCAAAAAGTATCCACCTCACAGCTCTGAAAAGTAACAGAATTGTATGTTACTAAAGTGTGCACCACACAATCCCATTGATCATATTATGATTGCTTCACTATAACTGATCATTCATCTTATCTTGTTGAACAATACTAGGTATAAAATAGTTTGTTCAGTGGTTATTTCCAGAATAAGCTGATCTGACAAAATATCATTAAAGCATTCTGTGAGCCCCTGATCTCGGCTTTCTTTCCCCACCTGATTTTTTTCACTCTATATGTAGATTCCCCATGATTATTGTTGTACCTTTATGAGAAGCTTCCATTAATACCTCCTTTATACTCTGTCTTGCTGAGAGGCCTGTATATCACTCCAACAAGTGACTTCTTGTCTTTACCATTTCTCACACCTGTCCAAACTAATTCTACATTCTAGTTTCCTGACTTAGGTCTTCAATACTTTCATTATAGCGCAGCCCTTTTACCTTATCCTAACTACCTGTCCTTACAGGTACAGATATACCATGATTTCACTGAACAGCAGGACTGGCTCAATGGGCCAAATTGTCTGCTCCTGATCCTGATAGTGTAATGAAGTTGATAACCCTGGAATCAATAATGAATAAAATACAAGGGTACTTTAGGATTTTGCCAGATAGATAAATATGGTCCATATGAGAGGCGATCTGATAGAGGTGTTCAAAATCTTGAGGAGGACTGGACAGAATAGACAAGGAGAAATTATTCCCACTCATGGAGGGATTGAGAATAAGATGGCACAGATTGAAAGTAATTGGCAGAAGAAGTGATATGAGAAAAACTTCCATGCGGTGAGTTATTAATGCTTAGAATGAACTGCCTGAGAATGTGATGAAGGCAGGATTAACTGAAGTATTAAAAAGGAGGTAAGATGGTGATTTGCAAAATAAGAATGTGTAGTATTATGAGGAAAAGGTGCAAATGTAGCACTGAATGTGTTGCTCATTTAAAGAGCTAGCGCACATACAATTGCTGCATGCTGAAGGAGGTCATTGTAATATAGATGAGGTAAATGGGCTACCTTATCCTGTCTTAATGATCATAGAAACATACAGCACATGAGGCAATTTGGCTCAATCTGCCTGTGCTGGCTTCTTGAAAGACCTTTCCAATTGGTTGTGTTTTTTTTTCGTTCTTTCCTATGGCCTTGAAATATTTAATCCATAGAATTTAAACAAGTCCATTTAGATAATTACAGCTAAATCTGCTTTTATCATCCTGTCAAGTAGCGTGCTTCCATTATCTTGCAATCTTGTCAAAATGAGAAATGCGGAGCTGGAAAAGCACACAGCCGCTCAGGCAGCATCCAAAATCAGATACTGTCTGACCTGCTGTGTTTTTCCAGCTCCACATTTATTGACTGTAGCTTCCAGCATCTGCAGTCTTTACTGTCTCCAAGATGAGAAACGGAACATTTTCCACCTGACAGCTAACATTTAGCATTATCCTAAATTTAAAATAAAACTGATCAAATGCAGCATTCATGGTTGATATGATGAATGCGTGCTGTTGGCCTGGCAGGAGGGATGTCTGCAGATACCATTTAATGCAATGTAAACATTATAATAGAAATTAAATTTCTCCTTGTTATTTACTTGTATATAACTTGAGTATTCTTGATAAAAGACACACTTTGTTAATCATAGAATCCCTACAGTGTGGAAACAGGCTGTTCAGCCCAACAAGTCCACACTGACCCTGAGAGCATCCCATCCCCCTAATCTACACATCACAGACAATTTAGCATGGCCAATCCACCTAGCCTGCACATCTTTGGACCATGGGAGGAAACCCATGCAGACACAGGGAGAATATACAAACTCCATACAGACAGTCATCCAAGGCTGGAATTGAACCTAGGTCCCTAGCACTGTGAGGCAACAGTGCTAACCACTGAGCCATCATGCCATCCTTCAAATAGGTAAATGTTAAAGATAACACAGTGTGGAGCTGGAGGAACACAGCAGGCCAGGCAGCACCAGAGGAGCAGGAAAGCTGACGTTTCGGGTCGGGACCCTTCTTCAGAAATGGGGGAGGGGGAAGGGAGCTCTGCCTTTTTTGCCTTGCACTTACAAGATTGTCAGATGGCCTTACAGTGTGGCAGATCTCTGCATTAAGGAGGTTACATCTATTAATATACAGTGATCTTTTCTTTGCAGACAGGAAAACACATAGAGAAAGGGCACCTGTTTCAACTCAACAAAACAGACGACTGTTACTCTCTGATGCATTTCTCAAGGCACTATCTTGACCAATCAGATTCAACATGCCTGTTTTAAATTTATACAAAGCTCAGCACTGATTGTCAGTCATCATTGAACTTGTGCATTCTCTATGGTAACACTTCAATCAATTAGCATCCACTTGCTAGCCAATCAGCATGCTTTTTCTGACATAGTATAAAATTGTTGTTCCCCGTCATGTTGATATTCTTACAAATATGCTGATGAGTGCATGATGAAAAGCTTCAATGCAATGTGTCTTTTTTAACCAATACTTAAAATGTTCTGGTTGGAAGCTATGTTCAGAGTCGTTCTCAGCTCAGATTTCACACACGATTGAGCATCTGTTTCGAGCCTGACACTGCATTACAAACTTGAAGAAGTGCTGCATTTTTAAAGATGCTGTCTTTCTTGTAAGATATTAAACAGGGGTAATTCAAGCGGACGTAACACCTCCAGTCACACAATTTTGAATCAGCTTCATTGGCTAGAAGTATTTTTCCCGTCTGTTAATTCAATATGTTCATGTGTTATGTTCATTTTTCAAGATTGAGCCAGGACTGCCTGCCGATTATTTCCCTGTGTATGGCATTAAAGCAAACTCCAACACTTCCTTCACGGGATGTGCACAAAGCTACACTTTCCCAGCAGGAGGTCACCATTATCAGCCAGGATATGTAACTCCTGGCTGATGTTCATTTCATCTATTATCTTAAAATCAGTTATGGAAAAGCACCTTAGAGCATAGTAGAGTAAGAGAGATTTCATGGAAATGTTCAAAGTCATGAAGAATTTGATAGGAGAGAATAAAGTAGTACATTTGGATGATTGTTTGCGATTCAGATACCAACAGAATGGGTTCAATTCCTGCACAAGCTGAGACTACCATGAAAATCCTGCCTTCTCAAACTCGCTCCTTGCCTGTGGTGTGGTGACCCTCAGATTAAACCACCACCATTCAACTCTAATAAAACAGTAACCCTACAGACCTCTACCATTATAGCCATTTTTCCTTTGCTTTTACTTTTCCCTTGGGAGAAGGATCAGGAACCAGAGAACAGCAGCAGTAAGGTGATTGACAAGATGACAATAGGCAACATTTGGTGTTACACAGTTGCAATTTGAAATGCATTGAAATGAAAGGCTGGTGGGATTAGATTTTTATTTATTCTTTCATGGGATGTGCGAATCACTGGGTGGGCTGGCATTTATTGTCCATTACTAATTGCTCGCGACATGGTGGTAATATGCTGCCTTCTTGATACGCTGAAGTCCATGTCATAGATCCAAAAGGGAATTGGAGAAATAGATCAAAGGAAAGTATTTACAGGGCTATGTTGAAAGATGAAACAAGTGATATTAATTGGGGATAGTTTCACCAGGGAGCTAATGTATACACAATGGGCTAAATGGTCTCTAGATTTGCAGCATCTGCAGACATGATGTTGTAATCTGACTTAATCACTGAAAACCTGAGTTTTGAAATCTCTAAACTTGACTATTCCAATGCACGTTTTGCAGGTCTTCAACACTGTAATCTGTAAACTTAAGGACATGTAACACACTGCTGCAGATCCTCACTTGCAGCTCATCCCATTCCCTGTAATTTACATTGTCCCCTGATCAAGCAATGTCTTGGTTCTAAAATTTTCATCCCTGTTTATAAAACCTTCCCATTGCCCTTCCAACACTCCGAGATACTTGCATTCCTCTGAAACTGCCCTCTTGCACATTTCCAATTATAATTACTTTACCGTTGCTTGAAGTGCATTCAATTGCCTAGGTCCCAAGAATTGTAAACCCCTCCTGTCACCTCTCTGCCTTGCTTGTCTCCTCTACGGCACTCATGTTTACCTTCTTAACTGCGCTGACCTAATATCTCCTTATGTAACTTGGTGTCACATTGCATTTTGTATAGTCTCTGCAAAGCATCTGGGATGTTTCATTACATGAAAAAGCTTTATAAAATCATGAGGGACATAGATAGGGTGAATAGCCAAGGTCTTTTTCCCAGGGTAAGAAGTTCAAAACTAGCGGGCATGGATTTAAGGTGAGACGGGAAAGATTTAAAAGGGACCTAAGGGATAACTTTTACATGCAGAGGGTGGAAGCTGGTACAATTGCAACATTTAAAAGGCATCCAGATGGGTACATGAATAGGAAGGGTTTAGACAGATATGGGCCAAATAGTACTGGATTTTAGGATATCTGGATTTTGATTTCGTGCTGTACAACTCTATGACAGTGTTCATGTTCTGAACTCCATTGAACTCAATATTGAGTCCTGAAGTCTGTAAAACGTCTCAGCAGAAAATAAGATCCTGCGACTTGTTCCTGCAACTTGCTTCTCTGCGACACTGCAGCAGGCCTAGGACAGAAATGTGCGCATGAGAGCAAGATGGTAAATTGAAATGGCAAGCAACTTGAAGATCAAGGGTCATTCCTACACACAGAGCAAGGTACACCACAAAGCAATCACCCAGTTTGCGTTTAGTTTTTCTGATGTGAAGGAAACCGTATTGTGAGTAGAGGAGATTGAAAAATGTATCACTAAATCTTTGCATCTCCAGGACGATGAGTTTGGGATCTGGGGGACTGAGATGATGAAAAGTTAAATGTTACACCTTCTGGTATTGCATAGCCATGGGTGTGGTGTGGTGAAGAGACTTCTCTTGCTTCACATGGTCCATCTCTGAGTCTTCTCTTCCTTAGCTTCTTCATTTCCATTTCAGGGGGTAGATTGACCACCAATATCCATCACACCCACAGTTACTTGACTAACCTCCTCATGCCCTGCTTCTTCTAAAGAGTCTATTCCATTCTTAGTTTCTCCAACTCTGTCACATCTGTTCCAACTTCTGGGGTTGCAGGCTCTGAGGTGCCTTCCTTTTTCCTCAACAGAGGAATTCCACACCCTCCAACGCGGTTGACAAGGCCGTAAGCTGTGTTGAACCCAATGTCCCACACTTCTACTCTCACCCGTTCCTCTCGCTCCCAGAACAGTGACAGAATACAGAAACATACAAAACAGTAATCGCTGGAGAAACTCGGTTGCTGCTTTTCTGTTTTGTTTTGTCCTGGTGAACTTGCTGTCAGAAATGCAGAAGCGTCCTTCAACTCAACTCCCTCGACTCAAAACATTGACTCTCTTTCTCTTTTCACAGATGCTGTCAGATCTGCTGAGTTAACCCAGTATAATAAAACAACGAGCTGTGAGTGCTGAAGGTCGGAAATACAAACAAGAACAGCGATTCACGTGTTAAACTTCCTCTAACTCTCCCAGTGTGTGCCAATTTCAAACTACAACTCCCGGAGTGCCGCGGGACCGCCGCGCGTGCGCAATGAGGGGAACCTGGCCACGTCGTGACGCAAAACGACGACGGGTCACGTCGCCCCGATGACGACACACCCCCCTCTCCCACCTGGTACGTCGTGTTGCTCGGTGGCCGTGCGAGAGCGGACCGGGCCGCGATTATGGTGCGGAGACAGAGGGGCAGCACAGGCGCTCGGATTTAGCACGGAGAGACGGTTTGACTTGATGGCTCCGAAACCGGACCCTAGACCCAAATTTCAGGAAGGTGAGGCCCCCGCGGGGATAGGGCGATGGGGAAGAGGAGGAGGGGAAAAATGGCGCCGGGGCCCGGCTCCTTCCCTTCCCCCACCCACCCCTCAGTGCGCATGCGTGGAGGGCAGCCTCCCTTGGCACTAGGGGCTTTGCATTCGCCTCAATGGAGATTTTGCAGCTGGTTAGACTTCTAGATGTAAGCACATTGTACTCGTTCCTTACCCTTTGTACACTTATTTGTGCAGAGTAAAACCGCGCAGAACGTTTCCTCCGCCAGATTGCATATATGTGTGTTCTGTTTCTCTGTAATCCTCTTCCTCAATCCTTATTCCCACCTACACACCACCCCCTCCGCCTAACGTTTTCAGCGAAAGTCAGATTTGTGCCATTTTTGTCTTTGGTTTCAATGGAGCAAGTTTACATTTGTAGTGACAACTTTGCAACGACTTGCTCTGTGTGCAGAATGCAACGAAGCATTCATTGCAATGCACTTTCCAGGGGTTGTCAAAAGAATTGCTTCATTGGCCGTGCCCTTTTCCAGATGCGTGAGGAGGAGGTATGTAAGTTAGCCTGGCTAAACGTGCTTTACGTTGCTTCATTTGCTGAAACCATCTATTTCTTCTTGTGGCAAAAGAGACTTTGCACCTTTCTGTCTTTGAATGCTTCGTCCATGGTTTCTCCCTGGAAGGAAATCTGGAATTCCAGGACTTTTACGTATTTAGTGAAACTGTCGTACCTTACTCGTGACCTGATAAAATATAAGCAAGAAGACATAAAATTATACTCTTATGTTGTATGACTGCCAGATGGGAAGTGGTTGTAAGGCAACATGAGAGTCTGGATTGTGTTTCTACTTTACGCCAGTTGTGTCTGCATTGGCAAAAACAGACAAGATCAAAAAAATAAACTTTGGAAATACATAGCTAGTCCATTAGCAGCTGCAAAGATAGCTTCATATTTTGGGTGTAGACTCTTTGTCAGAACTGTTCTGACACGGAGTCTCCATCTGAAACAGCCTGTATTTCTTTTTTTTTCAGGTGCTGGTGAATTTGCTGTCTAGGTAAAACAGAATATGCTGGAATCATTCAGCATCTGTGGAGAGAGGTAGGTAGGGTTGATGCATCAGGTTCATTTTTTTAATCACATCTCAACATTATTTGATTTTAGCTTTTTACAACTAAATGTGTAGTAGTTTGGATTGTAGGCGAGTCGTGTACATGAAGGTTGAGGGTAAGGCAGATGGAAAACTGAAGTATAACAGAACTACCACTCCAGAAGGGTAACTTTGTGATTGGTTGTTATAACTGCATGCATAGGAATTTTTATTGAGGGAAGAAGTTGCTGTGATGAAAAATGGGACAAGAAAATGAGAGGTTGAAATGGGCCAATTATATTGATGTAGTGCCCTCACTGTCTTAACAACCATTGCTTTGCTTTTGAAGTGTGGTTACTATTGTCATTTAGGAAAACATGGCAGCCAACGAGTGTGGGATCAGAAGTTGGCAGAGCAGGTTGACAGAGTGGTTTAAAACATAACTGGGATGCTGGACATTGTAAAAATGAATATGTAGTGTATAAAAACAAGTTATGATTATTTTTTATGCAATACTGATTTAGTTTCAGTTTGAGTGTTATTTGGCTCTGAGTGTCAAACTCTGCAAAGGATGGGATGGCATTAATGAAATAATTCATGTGGATGGTTCCAAGGATGAAAGATTTCACATCTGTTGATAGTGTGGAAGATGGGACTATTCTTGGAGAAGACAAGATTAGGCGGAGATTTGATAGAGGTGCTCAAAATCATGAGTTTTTTTCTTTATTCATTCATAGGATGAGGGTGTCACTGGCTAGGCAGCATTTATTGCCCAGAGGGCAGTTAAGACTCAACCACATTGCTGTGGGTCTGGAGTCACATGTAGACCAGATCCGGTAAGGATGGCAGTTTCCTTCCCTAAAGGGCATTAGTAAATATTTTCCAACAATCGACAATGGATTCATGGTCATCATTAGACTCTTAATTTCAGATTTTTTTTTTAATTGAATTCAAATTCCACCATCTGCCATGGCAGGATTCGAACCCAGGTCCCCAGAACATTATCTGGGTCTCTGGATTAACAGTCCAGTGATAATACCGTTAGGTTACCATCAGATAATACCATTTGTTAGTTTGTGAAATTCTCTTTCCCAGAAGATGTCGAAGGGCTGGTTCTTTAAATTGATTTGATGCTGAGTTAGATTTTCCTATAGACAAGTGAATTAAAGGCTTTTGGGAGCAGGCAGGTAGGTGGACCTGAGACCACAGCCAGATCTTGTTGAATGGTGGGAATCTTTTTAGAAGAAAGTCTTTTTGGGATGTGGACCTGACTAGAAAGGTAAGTGTTTATTGCCCATCTCTAATTGCCCAGATGGCATTAACATTGCTTATGGCCTTGAGGCACCTTTTAACCAGACAGGGTAAGGATGGCAGATTGCCTTGCCTGACGGACATCAGTGTACAGATGGATTTTTATGACAATTGACAGTAGCTACATGATGGTCATTAGGCTAGCTTTTTCATTGAATTCAAATTTCACTAGTTACGGTTTCACTATCAACTATTTAAGTAGACCTGAAGGGCCAAACGATCTACTGCTGTTTCAATGATTGTACTTGAAGAGTAGAAAGGTGTGGAGACATACTGGCTATGTTATTATTTGTACAGGGGGGCAACACAGATATCATGGGCTGCTTGGCTGATTCCTCTGCTGTAACCATTCGGATTCAAATTTGTATACAGCAAGAATCCACAAACACATGAATAACCATTAGTGACGTTGATTGAGGATAGTGGGAGAATTCTTCTTGAAAATAATAAACTGACAGCACAGATGGGATCTTGGTTTAACATCTCATTTTAAAATGGCATCTGAGTGCAGCTGTGACATTCTGACGTCGATATGACTCTCACGGAGCCAGCACGAACAATCAAGGATTACTTACAGACGGGGAGCTTAGGTAGATACATGGGTGAATAGATGATAGTTTGCGTTACTTAAGACAAATGGTCACTGCTGTATTTGTGTATAAGGGAAAGGCAATCAAGCTTCATCTTTAATTCTGAACTGAAATGTCTGGTATGCTGAATCAAATTAATTTTTCCTCCAGCCCCTTCTTTTCTTCTAAGTCCTCACCTCATCTTTCATTCTCCCTCACTGCCGGCCCTCTTGATTGTGCAGCTCATTAGCTGGAAGATGTTTGCAGTTTGTGGTGTGCATCAGTGGCAGCTGCATTGCTAAGCCTGTTATGGTGCTTTTGAGTGACCACTGGTTCAGCATTTTGAATGTCTGAATCAGTGTGCAACTGCTGCTACTTGAACAATGCAGAATGTCATTTCCTGATCAATATACATCCCTGCACCAGCATCACTTTAAAAAGAAATCAGATGATCTGGCAGTTAATCATTGGTTGCGCAACAGAGATATATGCAAGTTGACTGCTGTATCTCTTGTATTACAATAATAACAGCACGACATAAAGTACTTCATTTTCTCTAAAGCATTTTGAGACATCCTGAGCTTATACAAAGTGGTGTATGATTTTTTTCTTTCAATGCAGTCAGCTTTGGAATGAATCAGTCCTCTATTGAAATGATTCAAACATTCTGCTAGTTTAATTTGCCATATTAAGTTTGACTTTGTAATGCTACACTCCTGCCCCCACTAGAGTTTGATTTTGGTTGTTGGTATTTAAGTGTGTTAACTATGCTTGTATTGCAAACAGTTCAGTGAAAACTCATTAAACTCCATTAAGTTTCCTGGGATGAGGGGTTGCCCGGAGGAAAGATTGAGCAAGTTGCATGCATGCATAAGCATTGGAGTTTCGAAGAATGGCTAGTGATCTTACTGAAAAAGAAGATTGAGGGGGCTTGCCAGGCTGGATGCAAGGACAGTATTCCCGCTTGAGGGGCAGCCTGGAACTAGAAGGCGCTGTTTAAAGTTTTTAGCTGGTGCAATGTACGAGTGCACTCCCCACCCATTGTTGCCCCCACTGCAATGGTAATAGAATGTGATCAACTGCCAGCAACCGCTGGTGTGTTTCTGTAAAATGCGCTCAATTCATGATAATTCACGGTTGTACTTATTGAGCATTAAGATAGCACAGGCAAAGTTATTTGCATGATTTTAATTAAAAGCGTACAATTAAAAACAAGTTGCTAGAGACTCAGCAAGTCTGGCAGCATCTTTGGAGAAAGAAATAGAATTAATATTTCAAGTTCAAATAACTCTTCATGGAACTGAAGGGAGGTGGAAAAGTCTCAATATTATCATTTCTGGTTCATTTAAATAAATTGGAGTACAAAGTTCATTTTTTCCAAAAAGGTTGGAGTAAAATAATTTTGAACACTGCAGTGTAATTGTGTTTGAGATTGAATGTTAACAGTGCTATATGACTCACTTTTCTTTATTTTACCAGGTGAACGAGTCTTGTGTTTCCATGGGCCATTGCTTTATGAGGCAAAGGTATGTGCTCCAGAAATGTTCTCATTCTGAAAAGTTTTTCTGCTTGGTTGAATGGAACTTTCTTTATTTTATTTTAATGACCAAATTACCTTTAGTCTGTTCTCTCGGTCGTAAAAATATCTATCTCTTCTGTTCAATGAAAACAGCTCTTAAAAACTAATCTGAAATGTATTACACCATCTGATCAATATGCTGTGTTATAGAGAGAATAAAAACAAAGTTGCTGAAAATACAGAGATTCATTGTATTGAGGCGAGCGATAAATAATGTTTCAATTGTGGATTCATCAGAGCTGAAAATGGCTTGCTTACGTTTACCTTTTTTCTGTTAGGCAGTACGTATAGCATTTTCTCGCTTTGTACTGCCTGTGGAACTATTTTTATTGAGAAACCTAAGTAAAGATTTCTTTATTGCTGAGCGTACTCCAAAATTTTATGATCAGAAAAAAAAGGCAAAGGCAAATTCGAAGTACTAGTTAGTTGATTCTAGGCATGAGTCACATGAGGACAGAAGGATTCTGATTTTTGTATTCTAGAAAAAGATTAGTTTTGGAAACCTGTGCTAGTCTTGATTTCAACTGAATATGGAGAACATGAATTTGCAATTCAAAGGAATGATTATTGTCACGGAGTTTCTCTGAACGAATATTATTTAAAAAGACCGATAGATAAGAACTGTTATCATTTGAGGTGGAGCAATAAACTAGAGCTAAGAGAGCGATACTAATCAGTCAAGTTTTGTTCTCCTATCTTGTCCAGAGTGCAAGGTGCTAGAATAGCATGTCCAAATTTGAAGTAAGAATTTGAATTTGCTGACTAGATTTTGGGCTTTATTAGAATTAAAACTTGATAATGATTTTTTTTTTAAAATTGGGACCTAAAAGGAAACAAAGCCCTTTGATGTTATGTTCTGCTATTTGAGGGAGTTCTTTTTAATGCAAGAAGCAATGCTGAGGCCAAATATCACAGTAGATGAAGGAAATTAAGGGTAGAAACACCAAATGTAAAAATGTCAATTACTGACTTGAGAGACTTAAACCTGTTTTTGAAGATTTGAATTATGGGACAATAAGGAACTATGCATTTGGAGACGATAATTGCCTTCATTTATGCTGGAAGGTGGTTTGAGGTGAATGCTGTGCATGTACCTAAAAAATAAATCAATTGATTTAATGTCCTCCAATGAGTTCAGAGGAAACTGATGCAAAAGAACTGAACAGGAGTGAGAACCAACCTTAAGGAGCCTCTGGAATGATAAAAGAGTCATTATATACTGGAAAATAAGCCAGGTTGCTATGAACATAAGTTGCAAGTCTGAAATGAATCTGGAGATAAACATCAGACTTTTCACATCTGAAATGAAAGAAGAGTTAAAAGTCATGGGTAAATTCCTTAAAACCATTAAATAAGGAGAAAGAGTTTGTCGACTGCATCCTTCTGTATGTCATTCTGTGGAAGAAAATAGCAACAGAATTATAGTGAATTTCAACCAGATTGAATTGGTTGCATTTCTAAAACATTGTTGCTCAGAAAGGAAACTGTCCCTCCTACCCTGTTCATACATAAATGCAGCCCCCACTGTATAGAGTTAAATTATAAACATCAGAACAGGATAATATTTAACAGTTTTGAGCCTGTTTGTCTGATACATAGCTTGACTCTATTGGCTTGTTTCCATAATCCTAAGTACCTTTATCTGACAAAAGTCTGTCTGTGTGTCTTTTCTTTTTTCAAATTTTTTCTTTGGAAGGTCCCGACAACCCATTTAGTTTGGGGATGTACAATAAATGTGGTCTTGTAAGCATCATCTACGCAATAACAAATGATAAAAACTTGTTCATAAGAGATGAAAGGCCACAATCCTTTTCTTCTCCATGTTGTCTTGGTCAGACTGGGTAAAGGGGATTTTACTGATATTTTCTAGTCTGAGAGATTCTGGTGAGGATCTGTTCTCTCTTCCCAAGTGCTAAGTAATATTTAATGAAGCTCTTCCACAATTTTCTGTTTTAACCATCATGGTCCCTGGTTTATCACACCTTCCATTATTCAATCTCTCCTTGCCCATTATGTTCTGTACTGTGTTCTTCATGTCCCCACATTTTTGTTATCAAAGATGGAAGGGTTATTTGGGTCTTTCGGCTTGTCTGCTGCTCAACAACATATCACCTGCAAGTTGAAAATACAAGTCTTGGTTGTTTCAGTAGCCAGGGCTTTAGCAACCCCACCTCAAGTTTGGCTGATAATGTGGCTGATACCTCATGAACCTTGAGCAACAGTTTGGTCATGTCTGGTAGTACACCCAAAATAATAATGTTCATTTTCTCTTTTGATGACTGCGTGACCAAGTTGCACCATTTATCATCGATGCCTTACTTGAAGATGGATGTGGTTGCATTGGAGGCTACTCAGAGGAGATTACTGAACTGATTCCAGAGATAAGCCAAAGCTCTTATGAAAGTGGTGGGTAGGTTGTTGGAGGTCATTCTGAAAGAAAGGATTTACATGTTTTTGGAGAGGCAAGGAATGATTAGGGACAGTATGGTTTTGTGTGAGGGAAATTGTATCTCAAACTTAATTGAATTTTTTGAGGAAGTAACCAAGAAGATTGAGGGTAAAGTGGTAGATGTTTATTTGGACTTCAGTAAAGCCTTTGATAAGGTTCTGTGTGGTAGACTAATTAGTAAAGTTAGACCAAATGAGATTCAGGATGAGCTTGCCCAAACGGTACAAAATTGGATGTACAGTAGGAGAGAGAGGGTGGTGATGGAGGGTTTTTTTTAGTGCGGTGGCTTGTGACTAGTGGTGTTCCACAGGGATTAGTACTGGGTCTACTTTTGTTTGTCATTTATATAAACGATTTGGATGAGAATATAGGAGGTATGCTTATAAGTTTGTGAATGACACCAAAATTGGTATAGTGGACAGTGAAGAAGTATATCTAAGGTTACAAGGAAATCTTCATCAATTGGCTCAATAGGCTGAGGAGTGCTAGATAGAGTTTAATTTGGATAAATGTGAGCTATTGTGTTTTGGTGAAACAAACAAGAGCAGGACTTGTACAATTAATGGTAGGGCCTTGGGTAGTAGAATAGAAAGACCTACCAGTTCAGGTACATAATTCTTTGAAATTTGCTTCTGGCACACTTGCCTACATCGCTCAGACCATTGACTTTAGGGGTTGAGACATCATGTTTAGGTTGTACAGGGTTTTGGTGAGGGCTCTTCAGTAGTACTTTATGCAGTTCTGATTGCCCTGTTATAGGAAGGATATTATTAAACTGAAGAGGGTTCAGAAAACATTTACCAGGATGTTGTCAGGAGTGGAGGGTTTGAGTTATAAGGAGAGATTGGATGGACTGGAACTTTGTTCACTGGGGCACAGGAGGTTGAGGGCTGACCTTATAGAGGTTTATAAAATCATGAAGGACGTAGGTAAGGTGAATAGCAAAAGTCTTTCCCCTAAAGTGGGGGAGTTCAAAACTAGGGGGCATAGTTTTAAGGCATGAGGAGAAAGATTTAAAAAGGACATGGGCAGCTTTTTTTTTTTTAAGAGTGGTTAGTG
>NC_063364.1:31692914-31706248 GCF_021869965.1 Rhincodon typus | reverse complement strand
AGGGTCTAGGCCTGAAACGTCAGCCTTCCTGCTCCTTTGATGCTGCTTGGCCTGCTGTGTTCATCCAACTCTACACCTTCTTATCTAGGGTTTCAGTTTGGCAGTTTTACAGAAGTCTTGGCTGAAGCTGGATGTGTTAAATAGTTACTTCTAAAGAAAGTAGATAGTTTATAACTATCAAAAATTTGATGAGCTCAGTGTGAAGAGTTTCATACCAGAGGCGTTGGGTTAAAACCATGAATACACTGCATGAAGCTGGGAAAGTCTAAGCTTAGTTGTTATGAAGATTCCAGGAAGAGGCAAACAGATTCTCAAGATGAGGGAATTGAAGCCACAATTAAATCAAACTATGTGTGATAGAGAAGGAATTCCTTTCTGTGGAGTTTGAATACAGTGAGCATTAATGGGATTGTATTTTACCATGTGTTTTGAAAACTTTAAACTTGTGTTTTTTGTAAATAGTTCAGTTCATTTGATTTTATTTTTCATTTGGTGGAATTTGAATTCAATAAAAAAATCTGGGATTAACAGTCTAATGACGACCGTAAATCCATTGTCGATTGTCGGAAAAACCCATCTGGTTCACTACTGCCCTGTAGGGAAGGAAACTGCCATCCTTACCTGGTCTGGCTTACATGTGACTCCAGACCCACAGCAATGTGGTTGACTCTGAACTGCCCTCTGGGTGATTAGGGATGGGCAATAAATGCTGCTTAGTCAGCCACGCCCTCATTCCATGAATGAATATAAAATAAAATTTCTCTTGTACAAAGAACTTCTACTTTATTGCTGAAACCAAATCCTTGGCACTGTGCTTATGTTTCATCAAGAGATTACCTTATTAAAATCAAAATGAAACAGAATAAGATCTATCAAGCCAGATTTCAGTCTGATTTGTCCTGTAGTAACATCAGCTGGGATCAGCACACTTATTCTTTCTACTGATATGTATCACTTCATGCTTCTCTGCATTAAATACAATCCACCATGTGTTGGCCCTTTTCGCCAGCCTCAAATCCTCCTCAAGTCTATTGCTATCCTCCTCACTGTCCACAACATTTCCAAGTTTTGCAAATTTTGCACGACAAGATTTTCAGTCTGTATGAAGAAAACCATTAGTCCTGGTACAGATTCCTGAGGAATCCCACTATAAATCTCCCTTCATTCTGAAACACAGTATGAATGAGTAGCTGGAATGGAGCAGACTTTGTACCTCCACTGGCTTGTCCCTTTTATTCTGTAGGATTTACTTCACTGATAAATCTATGATGTGGCACTTTATCAAAGTCCCTGTACACCACATCAACTCCATTACCTACAGCATCTCTGTTTGCTACCTCGTCAAAGAAATTTCTATCAAATTAAATACAACATATTGGTTCAACACAATCTGTGTTTAACAAATCCATGCTGGCTTTGCTAATTTATTCCACATGAGCTTGTCTAATGTTTATTGTATTAGAGATTATGTTTCCTAAATATTTTCCTGTCATGGAACTTGTAGTTTGGGGTTGGTCTTTACACCCCTTTATTTGGAGAAAGGTGTATTGCTTGCAAATCTTTAGTCATCTGTCATCGCCCCTAACCATCACTTCTCTACATTAAAATGAAAGTGCACAAATCCCATGATGGTAGGACTGACATACTAAAGCTGATGTCATGATGTTCAGTCTGGAGCTGCGTTTAGAGGTTAAAAGGTCTGGCCTCAAATAAATGGAAAAAGCAGATCTAGTGAAATTCAATCTGATCTCAAGACTCCTCGTAGTTTGCAGTTCCCCAGAGTCAATATCAGCTTCTTTAACCATCCTATTAAAGTCATAGACTTGGCTGAAATTCACATCACTGTTGAAAACTACAAAGAGCCTGTAGGAGATGAGAGGAACATCACTTGTCAATTGCAGATTGCAGTCAAAGATGATTAAATAACTTTTAAATCTCTGATGCTACATCCACTCAACTCCTTACATACAGTTATCATAGACTGCTATTTTATCACTGCAGGGTCAGGTTGCACCATGCGGTGACACCACTGGGATATGATTTGGTGCAGCAAGGGCTTCATTTTTAAACAAACTGCCTGTAAGCAACTAATAGGACCCGTTGTGCCTAGTCTTAAATATGGACTGGGATCTGAACACCACTTCCCCTTAATTCCTCAACAGGTACGACAAGTTAAAATTACCCCTTCAATGTAGTGGTGACATCTAGAGATAGACATCAGTACTGCAATGATCTACATACAAAAAGCCACGTTTCCCCACGTAGAGATAAAACAGTGTGGAGCTGGAGGAACACAGCAGGCCAGGCAGCATCAGAGGAACAGGAATGCTGATGTTTCAGGTCAGGACCCTTCTTCAGAAAGGGGGAGAGGAAGAGAGCTCAGAAATAAATAGAGAGGAGGGGTGGGGCTGGGGAAGGTAGGTGGGATGGTGATAGGTGAGTGCAGGTAGGCAGTGGTGGGGATTGGTCAATGAGGTGGGAGGGGCAGATAGGTGGGAGAGAAGATGGACAGGGTTGTGTCAGGTCAAGGAGGCAGGGATGAGAGGGAGGGTTGATCATGGGATGAGGCTGGGGGGTGGGGAGATTTTGAAACTGGTAAAGTTCACATTGAGACCACTGGGTTGTGGGCTCCCAAGGTGGAATATGAGGTGCTGCTCCTCCAATTTGCGGGTGGTGTCATTGTGACACTGGAGGAGGCCCAGAATGGACATGTCGCCCAGGGAGTGGGAGGGGGAACTGAAATGGTTCGCGACTGGAAGGTGTTGTCGTTTGTCGCAAACAGAGCACAGGTGCTCTACAAAGTGGTCTCTGAGCCTCCACTCTGAGGAGCCCGGCCTCATCCCATGACCAACCCCCCCTCTCATCCCCGCCTCCTTGACCTGACACAATCTATCCATCTTCTCTCCCACCTATCTGCTCCTCCCACCTCACTGACCAATCCCTACCATTGCCTACCTGCACTCACCTATCACCATCCCACCTACCTTCCCTAGCCCCACCCCTCCTCTCTCTGTTTATTTCGGAGCTCCCTTCCTCCTTCCCCCTCCTGCTTGTCTGATGCTGCCTGGCCTGCTGTGTTCCTCCAGCTCCACACTGTGTTATCTCTGACTCCAGCATTGGCAATTCTTACTATCTCTGATGCTTCCCCATGTCTATCTCATCTTCAATTCCACTTTTGCATGTTTTATCTGCATTGTTCTGGTGAATGTGCACACTGTCTCTACCTGGGATTTGGAGTCCAATTAGAGTGCAGTACCCCAGCTGGGGTGTGAGCAAGGCTTCCATAGAATTGAATGATACAGTAGAAATTAAACATTGCTGGAAAGAGTAAGAATTCAAAGATTTTTGTGTTTCATTCCTCAGGACTGGGAAGCAAGAAACCAAAATTGAAAGGGAACACCAATTTATACAGCAACATAGCTCCCTTCCTAAGATTGGTTTCTCATGCCCTAGTCCTGATGAATACAAGACAAAAAGTTTAAATTTCATGTCTGTTTATAGCAATGTTTAATTCTGTACCACCCAGTCTGTGCTGTATGACTCTATGACTCTATAAGTAATCATTGAGATACATTTGGAAGGACAGCTCAGTGAATTTGAAAGACTGAGACACACAGGGAAAATAATTGATAGTTTGTGACCCCAGTGTGAGTGTGCTGGGAAATGTAAGATAAAAATTGAACGAGAAGCTCAGAGATGGAGTCCTGTGAAGCACCAGGCATAAGTGCCACGCAACACTGCAGCAATGATGAATGACATGGATATGTTATCTGATGTGGCATTTGCCCATGTGAGCTGGTGTTGAAAGTTCTCTCTTCTCACAGCTTGTGCCTCTTTCTCAGAGGTCAAATGCATCATTCACAGCGTAGACAAATAGGGAATGGATACAATCACCGAACTTCCCATCCCCAACCCCCTACCTTGCTTAGCAACCGTTCTTTAATCCTATAAATACCAGGTTCGAGTTACAGTCTCTGCTCAGTGAGCTGTTTATAGCTGGGATTTGCTAGTGCTGCTGCATGGGATTGGTGACTCTAGCTAACGGAGGAGGGTGTGCAAAATCCACTAAAGCTATGGCTCCTGCCTCCACGGGGTGAAGTTTGAAGTCGGATGCCAAACAAAGGACTGGATCAAGCTCAATAGTGATGCTCCTGGTGTCAAAGTGTCAGCCAATACAGAAGCAGACACAAACGATTGTTGTTTATTAAATGGCGATTGGTCCACTGAACTATAACTCTAGGTTCTAAACCTTTCAAGAGAAGATGGAGAAGATTTAGAAACAAGTCTAGATGTTCAACATAAAATACAATGAAATTCTCAAAGGAGGGGACTGCACAACAGCAACGCTCTTTCCTCTGCAGCTGGGATTTCCACACTCCTGTCACCTTTCAATGAGCACTGTGTTAACTTGAATTATAAAGTCAGAAATTGTATCCTCTTACTCATTAAAACCATTTAATGTAAAATATTAGTGAAAACATGACACAGTCATTGCTGACAGAATACATTTACAGGGCCCTAGGCTCTTGGGAGCTGCTGGACCAGGAAAAGGACATTCGCCCCCTTAAAACTGTCCCCAGCATTCACTTGAATTCTATTCATATCAGAGGTCAGAATGTACAGGGCTAGGAAAGCCAAACACCAACTTTGCTAAAAATTTCAGGTTACTTTAGCTTGTGCCAGCCTAAAGCATGTTTCAATAAACATGTAAATTCAAAATCACCATTGTGTGGAGTGAGAAAGGTTTCAGCACAGCCTTCCTCTACCACCCCATCACTCAGCAAGTAGGACCAACTCCTCTCGGTAGCTGCTCAGAGGTTGTCTCAGTGAAGGGTACTGTCTCAGAATAACGGGTTGATCTTTTAGGACCAGATGAGGAGAAATTTCTTCCCTCCTGGGGTTCTGAAACTTTGGAATTGTGTACCTCAAAGAGCTGTGTGTTCTCAGTCAGTGAGGATGTCCAAGACAGAGATTGATAAGATGGTTGAGTGCTGAAGGAATTGAGGGATACGGAGATAATGCAGGAAGCTGGAGTTGGGTACAGGCTCAGACCTAATCATTTTGACCAATGGAGATAACTCAAAGGACATAGCAGCTGTCACCTGTTCTGATTCCTGTTAGAATGTCACAGATTCAGAATCCTTCTCCAGTAACATCAGCACCAGGTACTGGGGGCCTTTAATAGGCACAGGCCCCATACCACAGAGCGGTCGTCATATATGAACATCCAACCTGGTGCACTTCAGCAAGTACCTCATTGGCTGTAAAGCACCTTGTTAGAAAAGCTGTGTATAAAGCAAAGGACAGAATCTTCTAGGGGTCTCAGTGATGTGGGCTGTGGCAAGATTTGTGGCTGAATCAGACGAGACATCCATCTCAACTTCAGGAGTATCCCACTCCATCTTTTATGTATCTGCTGAGGGGCACGGACAGTTCTGCGTAGGCAGCATTGAGCTGCCAATTAAAGGGGATTGTAGCTTGTTAAATGCCTAGTGAATGGCCTAGCTCCCCTCATTGATGTTCAGCTTCCCACCTTACCAAACAGCCTGAAGAAGCTTGATGTGGAGGTCAGAGTGGGAACCTCAAATCTTAGCTCACCATTTGTTCCAAAGAACCTCCATGGTGGGCAATGCCAACTTCTCAGGGCATGGTCCATGACCACTGGACACGGACACACACACACACACACACACACACACACCGATGCTCACAGGCATTGGCATCCAACATGTGCCAGCCTTTATGAATCCTCATGGCCCATCTGTGATCCAGTTCCAGGCCACTCTGCCCTTCAATGCTGCCCCTCACGTTGCCCCGGTGGCTCTCATTGTAACGCTGCAGCAAGGACACTGCGTGCTCAGGGACACACCCCCAGCTCAGGGACTGCACCAGGCTGTATCTCCGGGCCCTTCACTCACTGTCAGAGCCCTCACTCACTCACTCTCTGGCCTTACAGGGTCTTGGCTGTTTGTGCTTTGTCCCCTCAGCCAGAGAGACCAGGCTGACAGTGCTGCCTTGCTGTTTAGCACAGACTCAAAGCCAAGAAGATTCTCATTGTTAACAGCAGGTCTCAGTCAATTCAAGAGGGAACAGCCTTCGATCGGGGGGTCCCAGCACAGTAAATCCAGGGCAGCCTCCAATCCCAGTCCTGGGGCTTGGACACGGTCGGACAAATGTTCAGGGGTGGGGCGTCAGAGTCAGGATACTCTCCTCATGAGGGGATGAGGAGCTGAATGTCGGGCAGTCCACCACCCGCCTGGACTCTTTCTGCCCCAATGGGGGCTGGTTTCCTCCTAGAATGAGAGAGAGGCGGGAATTAATGGGATATGAAAGTGGGCAGCACAGCTGCTGTTGCTGGGGGTGGGGAATGGATGAAGTGTCCCAAGTGAGTGAGTGGGCAGAGCAGTAGGCATACAGGGTTAGTGGTGTCGGGGGTTGGGGCGGGTGAAAGTGAGGGAGGGAGGATGTCGTTGGCCATAGTGAGAGCGGGAGAGCATGACGCTCAGTGTGAGATGGGTGCGGGATCAGAGAGAGAGTGAGTGAGGTATCAGAGAGAAGATGGTGCCAGTTACCCTGGCAGAGTAGAGAAGGACATTGACCTTCTTCCTACAGCACTGGGCATTCCTCCAGACACTGAGACTGCACTGACCCAGGCTCGGGGGGTAACCTCAGGCCAGGCTGGGCATGGCCCGGTGTTGGGGTCTCCTCTGCTGACCTCTGGGGGAAGAGAACATCCCACATCAGCACCACCCCATCCCAGCAGGATCTCCGGGTCCCTGCCCACACAGAGGAGCACTGATTTCCCCCTGTTTGCCAATATCCGGGGCAAACGTCAGGAACCATGCAGCAGCTCCGGACCATGTATCCGGGTGTACAATGGGATTTTAAAGATGGCACAGGTGCCAGGGATGCTGGCCAATTCCATGATATCCCAGGAGTGGAGAGATGATCCAGGAATGGCATGTGGTAAGTTGGGAATAGAATAGGATGAGACAGGTGCCAAAGTGTGGGCTAGGTAGTTAATGCTGTGGGATTGGTAAGATATAGCAAGAAAACTCACTTGGGGTCTTGTGGCAAACAGCCCTCCAACAATGTCCACACAACTGGCACTGAGCCAAAAGCATGGAAGCTGAAGCCCAAAGTATTTCTATTCCCTTCTTGAAGTTTGTGACTGACACAGCTCCTAACAACCCCAGAGTAAAACACGGAGCTGCTGGTAATCTGAAACAAAGATGGGAATGTTGGAAATACTCAGTCAATCTGGCAGCATCTGTGTAGAGAGAAAAAGAGTTAATTCACCAGGTCAATGCTGCAAGTGGCTGCCTGATCCCCTGAGTGTTTCCAGTGTTTTCTGTTTTCAATTCTGGTCGACCCAGCGTCATAATAGGAATCTGGCAACAATGGACGGTGAACATTTGTGAGGCATGTCATTGACATCATGCCTGAAAAATGCTCCAATGGGAAAGCAGAATGTTTTGGCATCCTTGCGACGGCTTTAATGTTCATTTGTTCCATTTGTGTGCCCAATCCCTTGGCATTAAGGGTATTCATTCCAAGAACATTTAGCAAACTGGCTTTCAAATTTGTTTTGTAACCTGATCAAGGAGGGAACCACCCAGATTCAAATTAAAGGAACTCTACAGGCAGCACCATCATTACTGGACTCACTTGCTGATCATTGTGGTGCTCTGTGCTTCTCTCCCTTCTCCAGTTATATAAACATTCCATCATTGGAGGCCATTCAGCCCCTCCAACCTTATTCAACACTCAGTTAAATCATGGCTGAAATGCATCTTAGCACATTTATCCCCTGCATTGGTTAATGTCGTCATTGGAAAAAAAAAATCACAGTTTTGAAACAATCAACCAAACCCCAGCATCAATGCCTATGTGAGGGAAGAGGGTTCTAGGTTTCCACAAACCTTTGTATGAAGTGCTTCCTGATCTCACCCTGAAAATACCGAGTCCAATTTTAAGTTTCTGCCCCCTTTCTCCAAACTCCACCCTCCCTTCACCCCTCACAAATCAGTTTCTCTCTATCTACCCTTTCCAATAATTTAATCAGTGTAAGCATTTCAATTAGATCACTCTTTCTCTTATATACTCAAGTGAATACAATCCTAGCTATGAAACCTCGGCTTTAATTTTTTAGCCCCGGTGCTAGTTTTTTGTCTTGTATAGATGTTGGAATCCAAAAAGACCCTCAGGCTGAGTATTGTTCTGGCGTTTTTTTTCCCTCAAGTTGTGAAAATAATTGTCCTGAGATTCTCTACAATCCCTCCTAATGTTCTCCCATCTTTCCTGAAGACATAGACGCTCACAAACCCTACTTGCTGTCCACTAACCTGCACCAGCCAAGGCAAAACGCAGGGTATTAAACAAATGTCTATGTTAAAATGCCCTTGAGAAGGTGGGGGTGAGCTGCCTTCTTGAACCGCTGCAGTCTGTGTGCTGTAGGTTGACCCACAATGTTGTTCGGAGTGGGAGTTGTAATTTCAGGATTTTGACCCAGCCACTGTGAAGGAATGATGATATATTTCCTAGACGGGATGCTGAGCAGCTTGGAGGAGGATTTGCTGGTGGTAATGTTCCCATGTACCTGCTGCCCTTGTTGTTCTTGCTGGAAGAGGTTGTAGTTTCAGGAGATGCAGTTATTGAATCATCTTTTGAATCTAAAGCAGAATCAGTCTTCTTAAACCGCAAAAGTTCATAGACAAATGAGCAGTGAAAACCTGCACATGCTGGAATTTACTGATCTCAGTTACAGAGCTGGAATGATATTTTCAAGAATGATACTTGTGCTTGTTGAATTTTGGAGCACTAGGTGCAGTTCTGGTTGCCACACTATAGAAAGGATGTGACTGAACTAGAGAGAGTGTAGAAGAGATTCACCAAAATATTGTCTGTGCTGCAGTGATTCAGCTATAAAGAAGGACTGGATAGGTTGGAGTGGTTTTTCTTAGAGCGGCAAAGTCTGAAGGGGGAGATCTGATTGAGGTCTACAGAGTTATGGAGGGCATAGATAGGTTGGATTGGGAGAAACCTTTGATGGGTCACTAATCACAGGGCACATTGTTAAGGCAAGGAGCAGGAGTTTAGAAGGGATTTGAGGAAAACCTTTTTCACTCTGAGGTCAGTGGTTATCTGGAACTCACTGCCTGTGAGGGTGGTAGAGGCAGGAATCCTTAAAGTATTTAAGAAGTGTTTAGATGAACACTTGAAATGTCTAGCATACCAGGCTACAGGCCAAGTCCTGGAAAAAGGGATTAGAATCAACGGATGCTTGATGACTGGTATGGAGATAATAGGCCAAAGGGCCTGTTTCCATGCTGTAAAACTCTATGAACTTCTTGAGATCTTGTTTGCAAATATTTTATCATTTTTCCCTGACGTTATAACTTTAACTTTAATGAGAGCTGATTAACCCTTCAGAGAACAAAAGAACACAACATAATCACTTGGAAAGTGATTGGTAACAACAGGAATGTTCCCTCTCAGTGGGGGATCACTTCAGCGGTCAAGGACATTCGGTCTTGGATCTTTGGGTAAACTTCCTCCAAGGCAGATTTTGGGATACGCAACAACACAGAGACACCGAGCAGAGGCTGATAGCCAAGTTCCGTACCCATGAGGACAGCCTCAACCGGGATCTGGGGTTCATGTCATACTACAGGTGACCCCACCACACTATACACTCTCACACACATGCATACATACTCACACACTCAGACAGACACACACACACACACAGACACACACACACACTCACACAGACACACACACACACAGACACACACACTCACACAGACACACACACACACACAGACACACACACACACACAGACACACACACACAGAAATGTCACCTCTTCTTTACAGTGATAAAACCTTTAGTTCTCTCAGGGCAGTGACTTGAAAGGAATTCAGGGATTTACATATACATATTAACCAATTAAAACTTTCTAACTGATTGAAGATTTAACAGCATCTTAGGTTTGTTTAATACATCCTCATCAGTTGTGTGACCCTTTGATCTTTTACTTGTAAATTCTGTGTCTGATGCCACCTCTCATACTAAAACCTGAAGAAGGAGTGAGGATCCGAAAGCTTGTGTTTTGAAATAAACCTGTTGGACTATAATCTGGTGTTGTGTGATTTCTGACCTTGTCCACCCCAGTCCAACACTGGCGCCTCCACATCGTGGTAAATTCTTGTTAGAGAAGAGTACTTGAGGGAAATGGAACCGAGTTGGTAAATGAAGTTAAGAGACGGATCAACCAATGAATGGCAGAGCAGGGACTGAGTGGGCTCCTCCTGTCCTCGTTTCTTGTTCTAACTGTGGAGTTTGTCATGAGGCCAAGGAAAGGTTATGAGAGGGCAAAGGGGATCGGATATGGGGAGCATGCTGAAGGACTAGAAACGGATAATGATACACAAGTTTATTTTTTCAGCTTTCTGAAGCTGTGATTAAATCCATCCCTTCCTGGGCTCTTTGCGTAACTAGATTTTCCAGTCCTGCAGCTGGAAGCCAATTTAGGCTTAAAGGTCACAAAGAAAAGAGAGCAACAAACAGGGACATGTTCCACTGAGTTTCACTGACTTTAAGCAGGTTCTGGGAAAAGGGGAAGATCATTCATTCTAATGGGTGCTTGTGTTGCCAAATCTGGCACAGGGGTGATTCCTTTTGTCTGGTCACCACCCTCCTCCTATTCCCCCATTGATTGGTCATTGTGTCTATCCTCATGACATATCAACTTCCTACAGCCAACAGGAAAATTAGCTGACTCTCCATCACTCAATTGGTTGAATCAAGTTATCAAACATCTTTTCCTCTCCCCCTCTTCTAACGTGTACTTGAATAATTAATAAATAAAAGAGCATTCAAAGATAATGATTCTATAAGTTCATGCTTTTTTTAATGCTGCTATAGATTTTCCCTTGAATTACTGACAGATGTATCCTGTTTAATTCCTGGAGACTCAATTCTGGGGGATTGGTAACCTTCAGTGTAAACTATTCTATTCCTTTCAGGCACACAAGATTAAACAGCTCCTTCAGTTCTTACTTTTGGTCATTCACAAACAAGTTTCATAAGCAAAAGTGGTTGCAACGATTTCATGGATCAACAGTCAAAATTAACACCATGCTTGCACTGACTAGTCTAGTGTTCATTGTCAATAATGAGATGTTAAACTGAGGCCCCCTCTGCTCTCTCGAGTGAATACAGAAGTTGCCATGGCACATATTCAGAGAGTATAAATTCTACTTTGGTGGCCAGCCAATATCTAATCCTCAATCGACATCACTTGAAAAAAAGATTATCTGGTCATTATCACATTGCTGGGATGGGAACTTACTATGCCCAAATTGTTGTATACTACATTACAGCAATCAGGACATTTCAAGGCTATTTCTTTGGCTGTAAAGTGCTTTGGAATGTCCTGAGGTTGCAAAAGGTGATATACAAATGCAAGTTCTGTTTTTGTGTTAAATCCTATGCCAGATGATATTTGGACAACGAAATGAGCCAAATATTTCTGAGGTACAGTTTTCTTCATGTTGATCATTGATCAGTAAACTCAACAGATAGTTTCAGCCACTTTCTCAAGTAGTTTCTGTACCTTTCAGAGATTTCCTCCTGGGAGTTTTGCTACATCCCACTGCAGGAAGAGGACATTCTACATTACAATACAAGCTTGGTCCGGTTGCATCCCTGATGTGTAATATAAACAGCTGACAGGAAGAACATATTTTATTCAGAAACAGAGTGCACTCTGTCTGACTGGCACTTGTGTGCGTATCCACTTCTGTCGAAGCTTGAGAGTTGCTGAAAACTTTATCTGCATCATTGTTCCCCATATTCCCTGCACTCAGTATTCCATCAAGGGCCAGTATTTCTTGCCATTCCTAATTGCCCTTGAACAGAGTGACTTGTTCGACCATTTCAGAGCACAGTTAAGAAAGTCAATGATACTGCTGTGGGCTTACAGTCACATGTAGGTCAGACCAGGTTAAAAAGAAGGATAGCAGATTTCCCTAAGGCCATGAGTGAACTAGATGGAGTTTTGAACAATAATTCAGAAATTTTTTTTTTGGTTTACAGTTTTCAACTCCAGATTTAATAATTGTGCTGAGATTTGAACTTATATCTCCTAAGCATTTGCCTGACCCTCTGGTTTACTAATACAGTGACAGTACCATTACACCATCCCTGATCATGTGTGCCAAAGTTCACACAAATTTCCTTTCACCAATTACTCCTGTGCCCACTGATCCACAATTGTTCCCCAATCCAGTAACATCTTGACTTCAAAATATTTCTCTTTACTTTCAAATCCCTTTTGTGGCCTCTCCTCTCATCATCTCCGTCTCTGCCACTTCCTCCAGCCCTATAACCCTCCGACGTTTCTGCTCTTTCTAATTCTGGCCTCTTGCATTTCCCTGATTTTAATCACTTCACAATTGGTGGTTGTGACTTCAGCTTCCTCAGTCCTGAGGTATCGAAGTCCCTCAGTAAACCTCTCCACCTTGCTCTGCATCTTAAACCCACTCCTTCAAACTTTCCTTTTTGATCAAACTTTCAACCATCTAAGTACTGCTTTACATGGCTCAGTGTCAAATTTGTGTTCTGATAACATTCCTAGGAAGTGCCCTGGGATGTTTTGCTGCATTAAAAGTTCTTTATAAATGCAGGTTGTCATTATTTTAAGTACATGGAGAATCCATCATCCTCTGTTATTGGAGGGTCCATCCTGGGTAATGGCAATTGGTGAAGAATTGAAACTCCCCAAAAATGTGATTTTTTTTTGTGTATGGTACAGTAATATTCCCAAGGAGGTAATGAATATAACCACCAAATAGATGACAAAACCAGCTGTGGGTACACTTGCTCACCTAGAAAATAAAACACCAATAAATAGACAAACATATGCCTTTGTCTCTCAAAGCATCTGACTATATATTCAGACTGACAGAGTTTATAGCACAGAAATAAGCTGTTCATTAATGTTAGTAATAAAAATACTTTTTAACCAAGCTATTCAGGGATGTTATTATACACCTCTAGAACAGGTACGACTTGAACATGGGTCTCCTGGTCTAGAAGTTCAGACACTACCACTGTGCCGCAACAGCCCTTCAATGAGTAGTGTTTTCCCTTATATCCAGAACTCCTCTTACACACAACTGAATGTTTTTTCTCTCCCCATCAGCAGATCACCTATGATATGTGTTTAATCCATTAACCATCACCAGTAAATCAGCTGTGTTTTCCAACTGATTAATTTATTTGTAAAACAACAAGGTGCAGGGCTGGATGAACACAGCAGGCCAAT
>NC_063364.1:31655715-31692414 GCF_021869965.1 Rhincodon typus | reverse complement strand
GCAACAGAGGTTGTTTTCATATAAACACAATTGCTTGTGTCAAATAGCACTCTGCAATTTTTATAACAAGCATTAATGTAAAAACTTAAGTACCTTAAACCAAGTAGAATTCCCACAATTTTCTGAATCTATTTGCTAATCAAATAGCATCCAACAATGAGAATCAATATAATCTCAACATTTTATGTTCTAATTGTTGGTACACACTACTCACTATTTGCAAGTAATTTCCTTCTGACTTGCTACACAGTGTACACTATAACGTTTAACTTATTTCTTTATTTTTCTACTTTGTACCTAAGATTTTGTACCTAGGTGCCTTTGTACCCACGATGGTGCCAGGAATAGCAACTTTGTACACTTTTCACTGTACTCCTGCATCCCTGTACTTGAGCACATATGACAATAATCTTAATTCTAATTTCCAGGGAGAGGGCTGTGCTGCACCTGGTCCTAGGAAATGAGGCAGTCCAAGTGGAGAATGTCAGAGTGGGGTAGAATTTGGGAAATAGCGATAACATAATAAGGTTCAAAGATGAAAAAGCATAAAAATCAATGATTAAGATCCCAGACTGTTAGGGGACAGGTTTTAGGAGTCTAAAAGTTGAACTGGAACGCGATGATTGGAAACACGTTTTAATGGATAAAACAGTGGGTGAAACAAATGGTAGAATTTCAAAAGGGAGATGAATAGGGTTAAAGTTACCCGAGAAATAAATATCCAAAGCTAGAGTACCCTGCATGACTAAGGGTATTGATGAGAAAATAAGGAAGTAAAAGGAGGCATATAATGCATACCAGAATAATACTAGTAATCGAAATCAGGAGGAGTATCTCAAACGCAGAAGAGAGACTAAGGCTGGAATAAGGAAGGCTAATAAGAAGCATGAGGAAAGGATGGCAGGCTGTGCTAAAACAAATAGTAAAATGTCTTGAAGTATATTCATAGTATAAGATTAATAAAGGATAGACTGGGGTCCATGAGGAACAAGCAGGATAAGCTGCTCGCTGAAGCAAAGGATATGGCAGTGGTACTTAATGTAGTCCTCCTCCAGATGTCCTCCTACTTCAGGGACCATAACATCCCCCCTCCATTGATCCACCTCAACTTCATCTCTTGCATTTCCCGCACACTGCTGTCAAACTCCCTCCTGCCCAACATAAATAAGTATAGATCCACACATACCACCCAACCAACTTCCGCATCCAGCGCTTCATCCTACACCACCTGCAATCCAACCCCACCACCAAAGAGATATTTCCCTCCCCACACCTATCTGCCTTTCATAGGGACTGTTCACTCCGTGACGCCCTTGTTCACTCACTCCATGACACGCTTGTTCACTCAACACTCCCTACCAACCCCACCACACCCAGCACCTTTCCCTACAACTGTAGGAGGTGCTACACCTGCCCCTACACCTCCTCCCTCACCTCCATTCAAGGCCCCAGCCAAACTTTCCAAATCCAAAGGCGATTCACCTGTACAGCCTCCAATGTGGTCTACTGTATTCGTTGCTCCCGATGTGGCCTCCTTTACATTGGTGAGACCAAGCGCAGACTCGGTGACCAATTCGTGGAGCATCTGCGCTCTGTACGCTATAATCAACAACACCTTCCAGTTGCCAACTATTTTAACTTCCCCTCCCAGTCCCTGGGTGACATGTCCATCCTGGGCCTCCTCCAGTGGCACAATGACGCCACACACAAACTGGAGGAACAACACCTCATATTCTGCCTCAGGAGCCTACAGCCCGATGGTTTCAACTAGAATTCACCCGTTTCAAAATGTCTCCACCCCCGGCCTCATCCCATGTCCAACCTTCCCGCTCATCCCCGCCTCCTTGACCTTACACAACCTGTCCACCTTCTTTCCCACCTGTTCACTCCACTCTTCCCACCGATCAATCCCCACTACCTCTACCTACATCCACCTACCTTCCCCCAGCCTCACCCCTCCTCCCTCTATTTATTTCCCAGCTCCCTACCCCTCCCCAGTCCTGATGACAGGTCTCAACACAAAACATCAGCTTTCCTGCAGCATCACTGATGCCAGCATCTGCAGTTCTTGCTATCTCAGAGTACTTAATGAATAGTTTGCTTTTGTCTTCATCAAATTAGAAGACGCTAACAATGGCCTAGTTGAAAGCAGGAGTGTTCAGCAACTGAACGGTGTAGTAATTAAGAAGAGGTGCTAAAAAGGCTGGCAGCACTCCAGCTAGAGAAGTCCAGATGGGATACATCCTATATTGCTCAAAGTTAAGGGAGCAAATTGCACAGCTGTTGACAGAGGTTTTCCATGCCTCTCTGAACACAGGATTAATCCCAGAGGTCTGGGGAATTGCAAATATGACACTGTTTTTAAGAATGGGACAAAGGATAACCCAAAAATTACACACCTGTCAGCTTGACGTCAATAGTTGGAAAACCGTTAGAGGCCATAACACAAGAGGAGGTAAATATACACTTAGAGAAAAGATAATATGAGGTAGTCAACGTAACTTTGTGAAGGACAGCTCATGTCTGACAAAATTAATTGAATTTGTTGATGCAATGATATAGGCAGTGGATGAGGGTAGTGCTGTCAATATGATATATTTAGAAAGCATTTGATCTGGTGCCACATGGCAGGTTGGTTAGCAACTTAGAAATGTTTGGGATTAACAGGTCCATGGCAGCATAGATTAGAAGTTGGCTATGGCTAAAAAAAATAGGACACAGAGGATAGGTACAGATGTGGGCATTTCTCAGATTGGAGATGGCATGAAAGTGGTGTCTCACAGGGATCGTGTTGCGACCTCTGCTTTTTCTGTTTTGTGTAAATGATTTGGAGATAGGTGTTGAGGGCAAAATCTCTAAATTTGCAGATGACACGAAGCTAGGGAGAATAATGAATTGCGAGGATGATGCTGAACGACTTCAGATGGACGATGACAAGTTGGCCAAATGGGCAGACACCTGGCAAATGAATTTCAATGCAAAGAAACGCATGGTAATGCATTTCAGCAGAAGAAATACAGCATCAATGGTACAAATCTGAGGGAAGTAGCGGGACAGAGTGACCTCAGGGTCACGTGCATGATTCTCTGAAGGTGGACAGGCAAGTTGAAACAGTTGCTAAGAAAGCTTAAGGGACCCTTGGGTTTATAAATAGAGCTCTGGAGTAGAAAAGCAAGGAAGTGATGTTATATCTCTACAAATCATTGCTCAGACTACATTTAGAGTATCCTGTTCAGTTCTGAGCACCTTATTTACAGAAGGATATTAAAGCTCTGGAGAGAGTTCAAAGGAGTTTCACTAAAATGATAGCAGCAATGAAGGATTTTACATACAAGGAATGTTTAGAGAGATTGGGTGTATTCTCCTTGAAGCAAAGATTAAGAGCTGACCTTATTGAGATGTTCAAAATTATGAACAATTTTGACAGGGTAAAGGAGATGGTATTTCAGTAACTCGGGGTCACAATTTCAAGATTGTCAGCAAGAGAGCTAGGAGTGAGACAAGGGGAAACTTTTTTTACTCAATGCTAGGTTTTGGAATGCACTGACTGGGAGAGTGATGGGGGAGGCAGATTCCACAGGAGGTTTCAAGAGAGAGCTGGACATATATTTGAAAGGGATGAAGATAGAGGGATTACAGAGAGTGGGACTAGCTGAATGGCTCTTTCAGGAGCTGGTACAGACACAATGAGCCAAATGGCCTCCTTCTATACAGCAAAATTCTATGATTCTATAATTCTAAGGGACCAACTACTTAGGACAGAGAAGAAATTTCTTCTGAAGATTGCGAATGTTGAGAGTTCTTTATCCTAAAGAGTTGTGAACACCAAGTGAATCAAGGGATGTACGGAGAAGGCAGGAAAGAGAAGTTGAGGTACACAATCATGATCACATTGAATGGCAGAGTAAAAACTGAGGGATTGCATGGCCTACCCACATTTCTATAACAAATGCTTTATTCAATGTTACGACTGTTTCTCAAGTAGCAAGAAAGAGCAGTCACGAAACAGTATAATTCTCATAAAAAGATTTTACTGGAATATATAAACTGAAGGTTTTTTTTTTATATACATGCATTAGACAACTCTCACCAAATCCTGATACATGAATCTGAGCATCAAACTGGATCTTACATTTAGAACTGTAAGATCACAGAGCATTGTCTATCGGTACACATACAGACTTAAAGATGTCCACAGGCTCACTTGTAACACAACACACTTAAAAAGTCTGAATATTGTGCAACATCAGTCAGATACAAATACAGATGACGGAATCTTAGAAAATAATCTTTATTTTACATAGCTCTGTCCGTTTCCAAGACTGACGTACAAAAGACATTTATTTTGGAATGTGCAGCAAACTAACAGCCCATTTGCTGTGGCAGAACCAAATTAAACCAGGGTTGACAAGAATGTGTGTCCAGCTGAACCATCCAGGTCTTCCTTCCTGGCGATTTCACAACCAACATTGGTCAAAGGTTTTTCCATGTATGATTTGTGCAGGAACAGAGCTGCACCTTAGAATAACTGTTGGGATACCCCTCCACTGCCATTCAGAGGCTTTTCATGCTTTTGTGATTCACTGCAGTCCTCTGTGCAGGATGGCATGAAGATCAAGTAGCAGTCTGTGTCACCATGGTGCGGTGAATAAATTTCTGTAAAGTGAGCTCTGATTAACCAGCAAAAGTTTCAATGAAATGTAGTTTCATATAGGGCTTGAAGATACAATTGATCACCCTTCCCCTGGTGTGGTATTTATCCATACAGACTAGGAAGATTCTGGGCCTGAGCTAACTGGTCTCAACCCACACAGGCACAGCAGCACCCTCACTCAGCCAGAATTGCCACTTGCTCGTTGGTTATTGGCTCCAAACTTCATAATGTGCACACAATAGAGTTCGCACAGGAACAATGGTTAAACAGAAAATTATTATAAAAGGCCACTCAAATCTGTTAAATTTACCTCCCATTGTGAGGCAGCACCTTCAGGAGAGTAAGAAGGAAGAAGAGATAAAATAATATTGGATCTCTCAAACTGTTAGAAGGAATAAATTGCCTTGTTCTTCAAAACTCAATGACAGCAATTTTCTTCTTCCTAAGGGATGAAGTGTGTTGGGAAATGGAACTGTTGTTTCATCATCAGTATTAAGCACACAGCTGTGCGCCTTTACGAACTAAACCATTGACATGAATTTCTTTCACAAGCAGGATAAAACTCCAGACATGCAGCATCAATACATTGAAACCCAGCTTCTTAAATCATCAAGAGCTGAAAAATGTCACAAAGATGTTTTTGGTTATCCAGGAACTAGTGTTCAAAACTAGTCCAATCCCAGTCCAATCTTGGGTAAAAGCATCCAAAACATCAAAATGTCGAAACTTGCTAACTACAGATAATCATGATCAGAAAGTTATATTCATTGAATGCTCCTCTTAAAATAAAAACTGGAAGATTGAAGAAGAAGCAAGTCATTTGTTTTAACCCAAAGTGACAATTCCCCCACAAGAAATCCAGGAGGAGAATGAATAGGCATTAATGCTGAAGTCCACTAAAATGGTTTACAGATGACACCAGGAACTTCGCTGTTACATGTACAACTGGCAGTGTCGTTGATTCGTTCATCTGTACAAAAAAAGTTACATATGCAAAATAAAACTTCAAAAAAAAATCACAATAGCCAGGGGATAAAGGCATTTCAATTACCAAAGTCACACAGCTTTGCGATGATATTCTGGTGGTGCGACTTCATAATCACTTGGACTAAAGAGACTCGAAGCATTCTTCACCAAGTACCTGAAGGGTTAGGGATGAGAGAAAGAGTTGTTGAGTTGCTAACACAGCAATCGAACACAAAATTACTGACAGGGTCAGTGACAACTTAGTTACCCCCTCTGTACTTAATGAGACCTTTCTGGAAATTCAAATATCACGGAGCTGAGTCTCAATTTCAAGGGCAGTATAATTAGAGGTACAGCAGGAAGAGGTCTAATTACACAAGTACTACAAAAGTATATGCATTGCATACATTTCTGGTCACCACGCTACCAGAAGGATGTGGATATTTTGGAAAAAGAGTATAGAAAAGGTTTACCACGACGTTGCCTGGTATGGGGAATTTTGTTATGAACAAAGGTTGGCTAGACTGGGTTTGTTTTCAGTGGAATGTAGGAGGTTGAGGGGCAACTTAATAGAAATTTATAAGATTGTGAATAGAAGTGGAAAGTATGAGGCTTTTTCCTAGAACGGAGGGGTCAATTACTAGGGGACACAGGTTCAAGGTGCAAGGTGGTGGGAAGTTTAAAACAGATGTGCAAGGCAAGATTTCCACACAAAGGGTGGTGAGTGCCTGAAACATGCTGCCAGAGGTGCTGGTGGAAGCAGACACACTGGCAGCATTCAAGAAACATCTGGACAAATACATGAATAGGAAGGGAACACAGGGATACGGATCCTGTAAGTGAAGACAGTTTTAGTTGGAAGGGCAAAATGTCAGTGCCGGTTTGGAGGGCTGAAGGGCCTGTTTCTGTGTTGCATTACAAAAATTTAAATGCAAGTATGAGAAAGCCAGGTGATCCTTTGAGCCTGTTTCAAATAATATCATGGAGGTCTCAACTCCACTTTCCTGCCCTTTACCTGAGCGTTCCTGTTCCCTGACACATTAAAGGTCTAGCAGAATTGTTGCATCCACACTTTAAAAACAGCCACTTCACCTTGTCTATCTATGAATTACTGCATTTTGAGTACTGGATGTGGAAAAGCAGATTCACTTTGTCAGTGAAGGAGGCATATATTAGGTATAGACAATTGGGATCAAGCAAATCTCGAAAAGTACAAGGGATGTCAGAGCAATCCTATTAGGGAAATCAGAAGGGCAAAGAGGGGAAATGAGACAGCCTTGGCAGATAAGGTAAAAGATAATCCAATGAGATTCTACAATTAAGAGCAAAAGTCAACTAGGGTGAGATTAGGGCCCCTTAAAGATCAACGAGGTAGTCTATGTGTGGAACTACAGGAGTTGGGAGAGATATTCAACAAATATTTCATGTCAGTTTTTACTGTGGAAAAAGAAATGGAGGCTACAAAACTCAGGGAAATAAATACTGATATCTTGAAAACAGTCCACATTACAGAAGAGGAAGCACAGCAGGTCTTAAAAAACAAAGGTGGATAAATCTCAAGGATCTGGTCTCGTGTATCCCAGGACATTATGTAAAGTTAGGTAAGAAATTGTGGGACCCCCAGCAGACATGTCTGTATCATCTACAGACATGGGTGAGGTACAGGAAGACTGGAGGGTGGCTAATTTTGTGTCTTTAAGAAAAGCTGTAAGCAGCAGCCTGAAAACTACAGGCATGTGAGTTTCACATCAGTGGTGAGTAAGTTGAAGGGGATTCTGAGAGATATGATTTACATGCATTTGGAGGGGCAAAAACTGATTAGGGATGGGCAGCGTAGCTGTGTGAGAGGGAAATCACGTCTCTCAAACTTGATTGAGTTGTTTGAGGACACAACCAAAAATATTGGGGGCAGTGGTAGAGGTTATCCAAGTGAACTTCAGTAAAGCCTTTGACGAGGTTCTGCACGGTAGACTAATTAGTAAAGTTAGATCACATGGGATTCAGGGGGAAGCTTGCCAGTTGGATACAAAATTGGCCTGAAAGTAGGAGACAGATGGTGGTGGTGTAGGGTCGCTTTCTGGACTGGAGGCCAGTGACCAGCTGTGTTTTGCAGGGATTGGTGCTGAGTCCACTTTTGTTTATAATTTATATAAACAATTTGGATGAGAATCTAGGAGGCATAGCTAGTAAGTTTGTGGATGACAACAAAATCGGTGATATTGTTGACAGTGAAGAAGGTTATCTAAGATTACAAGGGATCTTCATAAATTGGGCGAATGAATGGCAGATGGAGTTTAATTTAGAGAAATGCGAGGTATCGCATTTTGGTAAAACAAACTAGGGCAGGACCTATAAAGTTAATGGTAGGCCCTGGGCAGTGTTGTTGTGCAGAAAGACCTATGGGTTCAGGTACATCATTCTTTGAAAGGTGCATTACATGTAGACAGGGAGGTTTAGAAGGTGTTTGGCATGCTCGACTTCATTGCTCTGATCAGTGAGTACAGGAGTTGGGGGCATTGTGATGATATTGTATAGGATGTTGGTGAGGCCACTTTTGGAGTACTGTGTACAGTTCTGATCATCCTACTACAGGAAGATTATTATTAAATTGGAGAGGGTTCAGAAACAATTTACCATGTTGTTGCTGGGAATGGAGGGTTTGAGTTATAATGATAGGCTGGGGCTTCTCTCACTGGAGAATAGGAGGTTGAGGGATGACCTATTTACAGGTTTATAAAATCGCGAGGGACATAGATAAGGTGAATAGCCAAGGTCTTTTCCATAGGGTGAGTGATTTCAAAACTAGGGGGCATATTTTTAAGCTGAGATGAGAAAGATTTAAAAGGGACCTGAGGGACAACTTTTTCCACACAGAGGGTGGTTTGTGTGTGGAATGATCTGCCAGACGAAGCAGTAGATGCAGGTATAGTTAAAATATTTAAAAGACAATTTAGATACGTACATGAATAGACAAGGTTTAAGAGGGATATTAGTTTATTTGGGAAACTTAGTCAGCATGGATCAGTTGGACAGAATGGTCTGTTTCCGTGCTGTATGACTATGACTAGTATTTGGTGAAGCCAAAACTGAAGATGGTGTAACATGGATGAAGTGCAAGGAAAAAAAGCTGTCAAATGACCACTGTTGCTCTATTGCATATATGTTAAAGGATGTAAAAGTTGCTGAAATAGGTGGTCACTTGCTGAAGGTATTGAAATTTTATTATATCTCAGTGGCTAACGCAGCTGAACATCTACAAGTTTTAAAAGAATGAACAAACCTCTGAAAGCTTACAAAATGAAAATAAATGTAAAATGTGTGAAAGTTACAAAGTCTGGAAGAAATAATGGTGGGAAAACAGTGGTGACGATAAAAAGTCAAGAGCCAGAACAGCTATCTGAAGTAGCATCTTGTCATGAGATGGTTGTTGTCGTAAAGAAATCCAAGCTGGAACAGTGATGATGAAAAGGTATTCTCCAAACAAGGAACTGCTTCATGGAAGGAGGAGTAAAAATCTTAAGAATAAGCCAAGCTGCCGTTTAGAGTGTCTTGATTTCTGGGGTTGAAACGCGGTCTCTCATGATGTCATTTACAGAAAACACAATAGAATGAGTTACTATGCTTTCAAGAAGGATGTATGGTACAGGCTTTGCAGTCAATATGGATTTACCAAAGCAACACTGGACTTGATTGTTACATTTACTAGGGACTGAGTAACAAGTGAATAGTCTGCTAGAAAGATTCTGGCACACTGTTCTAAACGTTACTACAGTTAAACAGCTCTACCTTGATACTTTTCCCTGCCTAGTTGGTGCCTTGAAGCTACAAAGTTGAAAAATGAAACCTCCTTATTTAAAAACCGAGGAGACTTCAGGGTAATCCCTAACGCAATAACCTGCTCTGAAAACTGTTCTCATTCTGAAAGCTATGATAAAGTTCAATGTAACAGCTAAGATAATCACCATTTTAAATCAAACAACCCATAGTATCCTTGAAGAAAAGATCAATTTGCCCTAAGTTCCGATTGCTAATGGGTGGATCCTTTGAAAAATTCTTGGGTCTGCATTTAGATCTGTATCTTTCCTGAAAATTAAATTAATTTTTCCTTTGGCTGTGCCCTATGTGTCCACAAAGTTTCATTAAAATCTACCCAGTAGTTTTTCAAAGATTGTTTGCAAACAGGTCAAGAAATGGGCAGAAACATTACAACTACCACTGAAAGTGAACAGAGATAATGAGATAGGATTAATGTGTATTGAGATCTAATTGTCAACCTACAGAGGTTTTAAAAGTGGCCGCAGAGACTGTGAATGCACTGTCTCTCACCTTACGTAATTTCGTCAGTTCTCAAGTGGTCACTGGACTGGAAAGTAGCAGCTGAAATGCTGCATTTCAAGAAAGGAGGAAGACAAAACTAGGTAGTTGTTAATCTGGCATTAGTAGTAGAGAAATGTTAGAATTTACTCTCAGGAACGTACTACCAGAGAATTCGGAAAACAATTGTTGGGTAGAACCAACGTAGTTGTTTGGAAAGAATACTGTTTGACACATTTTACAACAGCAGGGGCAGTATGATGGCTCAGTGGCTTGCACTGCTGCCTCACAGCACCAGGGACCCAGGTTCGATTCCAGTCTTGGGTCACTGTCTGCGTGGAGTTTGCACATTCTCCCTGTGTCTGCATGGGTTTCCTCCCACAGTCCAAAGATGAGCCGGTCAGGTGGACTGGCCATGCTAAATTGCCCATAGTGTCCAGGGACGTGCAGGCTAGGTGGATTAGCCATGGGAAGTGTAGAGTTACAGGTATAGGGTAGCAGGATGGTTCTGGGTGGGACACTGTTCGGAGGGTCAGCGGGACAAGGTCAGAGACTCGATGGGGCAAATGGCTTGTTTCCACATTGTAGGGATTCTATGATCTGATCTGTGAACAACATTTTTGAGATTGTGACTGAAAGCACAGGTGCGACGAAGCCACTAAATGTAATATACTTCGATTTTCAGAAGACATTCTGTGTCATGGTAGACTGTTGTTTGAGTACAAGACCATCAGACATAGGAGCAGAAACAGGCCATTCAGTCCATTGAGTCTGCTCGGTCATTCAATGATATTACGGCTGATCTGGTGTCCTCAACCCCACTTTCCTGCCTTTTCCCATAACCCTCAATTCCCTTACTGGTTAAAAATCTGTCTGTCTCTGTCTTGAATATACTTAACGACCCAGCTTCAACTGCCGTCTGGTAAAGAATTCCAATGATTCACAGGCTCCTGAAAGAAATTCCTCATCTCTGTCTTCAGTGTGCGACCCCTATTCTGAGATTGTGTCCTAAATTCTACCACATGGGGAGACAACCTTTCCGCATCTATCCTGTCGCTTTCTCCAAGAATCATGTATGATTTGATAAGACTATTTCATGTTTCTTTATTTGAATGCACTCAGGCCTAATCTACTCAAACTCTCCTCATAAGACAGTCTCTCCATACCTGGTATTCGCCTAGTGAACCTTCTCTCGACTGCCTCCAATGCCAGTATATCATGCCTAGATAAGAGGCCCAAAACTGTTCATAACATTCAAATTACGTCCAAGTTTTAAATGATTTCATCGCCATCTTATATGGACCCTTTCATGAGTGAAGAGTGTGAGGAGTTCAACGTGCAGATCCTCTCTTTATATCTGTAGATATCATATTAATATACAGGACAGGGTTCAGAAAAGATTTACCAAGATGTTGCCAGGAATGGAAGGTTTGAGTTATAAAGGTAGGCTGTGACTTTTTTGACTGGAGGGTAGGAGGTTGAGGGGTGACCTTAGAGGTTTATAAAAATCATGAGGGGCATAGATAAGGTAAATTACAAGGGCCTTTTCCCTAGGGTGGGGAGTGGCAGTTCAAAACGAGGGGGTATAACTTTTGACGTGAGAGGAGAGAGAGATTTAAAAAGGACAAGGGGCAACATTTTCACACAGAGGTGATTTGGGTGTGGAATGAACTGCCAGAGGAAGTGGAGGATGCAGATAGAGGTACAACATTCAAGAGACATGCAGATAAGTATATGAATAGGTTTGGAGGATATGGACCAAATGCAGGCAAGTGAGACTAGTTTGGTTTGGGAACATGGTCGGTATGGACTAGGTGGATCGAACGGTCTGTTTCCATGCTATATGAATCTATATCTCTATGGCATGAAAGATCTCCGCAAATGTCTCTGGCATGTTCTAGGCCACATCAGCTTACTCCATTGCATCAAATTTCTAATGCTTCCCCTGCCCTTTTATCATTTACACGTCTTGTCAAATCATTTGATTCTTCACTTGTTCCATTATCACCCAATTTAGGCTTGAACCAATAGCCTTGTGTTGTTTAATTTTTATTCTGTCTTCCATCCTATCACAGACTACCCACATTTCCCCACCTCCACACTAATTTAAAACAATTACATCTCAAAGATCTTCCATCAGGTCTGGAAGATGATCAACCTGAAATGTTTTGAGTTTCCCTCCCCAGAGATGCTGTCAGATGCATCAGCGTTTTTCAATATAACCTTAAGAATGAAATATCCCAAGGTACTTTAACACGACCATTACAAACGTATGACAACAAACCACAAAAGATTATGCTAGAACAGATTATTAGAAGTCTTGATCAAAGAGGTATGTTTTAAGAAGCATCTTAGAGGAGGAAAATTAGGGAGGGAATTCCAGATACAGGGCTGAGGCAGGTCAAGACGTGTCCACCAAGAGAAAAATTATAATTGGAATGCACAAGACGTTAGAATTAGATGAACACAGGCTTTTGGGAGAGTTCTGGGCTTGAAGGAGTTGACAGGGAAAAGGAGAAATGAGAGATCATGCTGGGATTTGAAAATAATGACAACTTTAAATTGAAGGTATTGCTTAACTGATAGCTAACATAGTTCAGCAATCAGAGATGATAGGAGAACCGCAGTTGTTGCAAATTAAGATGCAGAAAGAGCTTTCGATGGCCTCAGGTTTAGAGGGTAGAAGGTGCGAGACTGACTAGGAGTGCATTAAATGTCTAGAGGTAATGAATGCATGGATGAGGCATTTGATGGTTTTTTCTTAACTTTACATTAATTTCTACGAGTACACCAAGAAATTTTAAATGATGCCTGACGTATCCCACCACTAAATTCCATTGTGATTCCTATCCCTGTAGCAATTTATGATTACTGAAACTTACAGCGTAAAAGTACATTCCAATTATAATTTCTCTATTGGTGGACACGTCTTGACCTGCCTCAGCCCTGTATCTGGAATTCTCTCCCTAATTTTCCTCCTCCAAGATGCTTCTTAAAACATACCTCTTTGATCAAGACTTTTAATAATCTGTTGTAGCAAAAAAAAAACTGTTTTTTTCTGTCCTAACAGCCATGAGGATTTAACAATTCAGCTTACTTTAAGAAATCGTGCAAGTAATTCAGCAGCAAGGCTAGACTCTTCTCATCCAAAGGTGTGTACGCCAACATTGCTCCAATTCGCACTGCCGGAGAGAACCAGGACATTTAGCATTTAAAGTATAAAAACACAGCATTCAGCCCAGCTCTAGAGATAGTAGGAACTGCAGATGCTGGAGAATCTGAGAAAACAAGGTGTAGAGCTGGATGAACACAGCAGGCCAAGCAGCAGAGGAGCAGGAAAGCTGACATTTCGGGCCTAGACCTTTCTTCAGAAATGGGGGAGGGGAAGGGGGTTCTGAAATAAATAGGGAGAGAGGGGGAGGTGGATAGAAGATGGATAGAGGAGAAGATAGGTGGAGAGGAGACAGAAAAGTCAAAGAGGCGGGGATGTAGCCAGTAAAGGTGAATGTAGGTGGGGAGTTAGGGAGGGGATAGGTCAGTCCAGGGAAGATGGACAGGTCAAGGGGGCGGGATGAGGCTAGTAGGTAGGAGATGGGGTTGGGGCTTGAGGTGGGAGGAGGAGGGGATAGGTGGGAGGAAGGACAGGTTAGGGAGGCGGGGACAAGCTGGGCTGGTTTTGGGATGCGGTATGGGGAGGGGAGATTTTGAAGCTTGTGAAGTCCACATTGATACCATCGGGCTGCAGGGATCCCAAGCGGAATATATGAGGTGCTGTTTCTGCAACCTTCATGTGGCATCGTGACTCTCTCCGGGACTCCCTTGTCAACTCCACACTCCCCTCCAGCCCCACCACACCTGGCACTTTTCCCTGCAACCGCAAGAAGTGCTACACCTGCCCCTACATCTTCCCCCTCAGCCCCATCCCAGGCCCCAAGAAGACTTTCCACATCAAGCAGATGTTCACCTGCACATCTACTAATGTGGTATACCGTATCCGCTGTTCCCATTGTGGCCTCCTCTACATCAGGGAAACCAAGTGGAGGCTTGGGGACCGCTTTGCGGAACACCTACGCTCAGTTCGCACTAAACAACTGCACCTCCCAGTCGCGAACCATTTCAACTCCCCCCTCCCAGTCCTCAGACAATATGTCCATCCTGGGCCTCCTGCAGTGCCACAACGATGCCACCCTAAGGTTGCAGGAACAGCACCTCATATTCCGCTTGGGAAGCCTGCAGCCCAATGGTATCAATGTGGACTTCACAAGCTTCAAAATCTCCCCTCCCCATACCGCATCCCAAAACCAGCCCAGCTCGTCCCCGCCTCCCTAACCTGTCCTTCCTCCCACCAATCCCTTCCTCCTCCCACCTCAAGCCCCACCCCCATCCTGCCCCCTTGACCTGTCCATCTTCCCTGGACTGACCTATCCCCTCCCTAACTCCCCACCTACACTCACCTTTACTGGCTCCATCCCCGCCTCTTTGACATGTCTGTCTCCTCTCCACCTATCTTCTCATCTATCCATCTTCTATCCACCTCCCCCCCTCCCTATTTATTTCAGACCCCACTTCCCCTCCCCCATTTCTGAAGAAGGGTCTAGGCCCGAAACGTCAGCTTTCCTCCTCTGCTTGGCCTGCTGTGTTCATCCAGCTCTACACCTTGTTATTCAGCCCAGCTCATTTAAGACAGTGTTTAAGCTCCACACAAGCCACCTTTTTGCCATTTAAACTCTAACTTCTTTGAACCTAAACAACATGTCCTTCTCACTGGAAACTGTTTAATTGGCGAAATGTTTTGCAACATCCCGATTGTGAAAAGCACCATAGAAATGCAAGTTCCTTCTTGAAAATTCTTTCATTGGACCAGGAGAGGATTAGGCTAGCCTGTTTAGTAGCTCAGCACTTGTTATGTGTTCTCAAGTAAAGACTGATGGATTAGACTGATTTAGCAGTGGGCTGTCATCATATCCTACACACAAGATCATTGAGAGCGAAAGGATTAAAAAAAACTGGAAAAGAACCAAAACCAATTTAAAGAAAATCAGCTAAACTTACCAAACAGTCGAAGGAGATGCGGTGCTCCATAAATCTGTGACATGGGTGCATCAGGATGATCAGCCAAGATTTCTGCATACTGCGGCCTTTCAAATTTGTACAGTAGTTGTGTCCCCAACATCACATTGAAATATTCCTTAATTCCAGCAACTACTTCATTAACTGCATATTCCCTAAGGATGAAAAGAAAAGGCAATAAGCAACCAGGAGACCCTTTTATCAACTTCTGTTTATCAAGTCGAATCAAGACATGGGAATGACACATACAGGTAAGCATCAAAACAATTCAGCTTACGAGTCAGCACTTAACATTTTCCTGATAGCATCCAGAAAAAGATTATATCACATCAAATCTATCTCCTTTTTGACAATCATCTTAATTCTATCCATTCTAGTTAATGACTTCACCCCAGTTAGGCTTTCCTCTTTCATCAGTCTTGCTTCCTCCCTCTGTAGCATCTTCTTTACAAGTGTCTGAAGATTTGTTTTTATCAAGGTCACACATTCATACCCACATGCACCCTGCTCCTAAATCATTGCAGGAGCTCACAGCAAAAATTTCAGGCATCGGTTTACTTTGTACTTTGAAAGCAGATACCACACACTGGAGGACGAAAATCACTCACTTGTTATTGTCAGTGTTCCCACGTGACTTTTTGTAGTTGGCATACTCCTCCAGCACTGTGTCCACATTCTTTTTTGCGGGCAAGTGAAACAGCTTTATGAGAGGAAAGACCATGTGTTTAATATTATTGAGCATGCAAATCTTGAACAATTATAATTTATAATGAAGACCTATTCTCAATTCCTAAAAAGAGCAAACTATCAACTGTGCCAAAGATTTCCAATTATATTGTTGAAATGATTCAAAGCCCAGATGATACTATCAAATGTTGTGGCTCATAGGTCACTTCTCCATTATTTATTGGATGTTTGGCTATAAATTTCTGGAGAGCTCTTTTTTAAATTTATTCATTTTTGGGGGATGTGGCCATCACTGGCTGGGCCAGCATTTATTGCCTGTCCCTACTTGCCCTTGTGAAGGTGGTGGTGAGCTGCCTTCTTGAACGGCTGCAGTCTACCTGCTTTGGGTTGACCCACAATGTCATTAGGGAGGGAATTCCAGGATTTTGACAAGTGAAGGAACAGTGATATATTTCCAAGTCAGGATGGTGAGAAGCTTGAAGGGGAACTTGAAGGTTGTGGTGTTCCCATTTATCTGCTGCCCTTGTTCTTCGAGATGGAAGCAGTCGTGGGTTTAGAAGGTGCTGTCCAAGGATCTTTGGTGAATTTCTGCAATGCATCTTGTAGATAGTACACACTGCTGCTACCAAGCGTCGGTGGTAGAAGGAGTGGATGCTTGTGGATGTGGTGCCAATCAAATAGGCTGCTTTGTCCTGGAGTGTGTCAAACTTCTTGACGTTGTTGGGACTGCACTCATCCAGGCAAGTGGGCAGTATTCCATTACACTTCTGACTTGTGCCTTGGAGATGGAGGACAGAATTTTGGGAGTTACTCGCCATAGTATTCCTAGCCTCTGACCTGCTCTTGTAGCCACTGCATTTATGTGGTGAGTCCAGTTGAGCTTTTGATCAAGGATAACAGCCAGGACGTTGATCGTGGGGGATTCAGTGATGGTAACGCCATTGAATGTCGAGGGGCAGTGATTAGATTGTCTCTTATTGGTGATAGTCATAGCCAGCATTTCTGTGACACTAAAGTTACTTGCCACTTATCACCCCAAGCCAGGATATTGTTCAGATCTCGTTGCATTTGGAACGGACTGCTTCAGTGTCGGAGGGGTTGCAAATTGTACCAAACGTTGCACAATCATTCCCACTTCTATCCTGATGATTTTGGTGGGGGGGTCAATGGTCAAGTTGCTGAAGGTGGTTGGGCCTACGGCACTACCCTGAGGAACTCCTGCAGAGATGTCCTAGAGCTAAGCTGACTGACCTCCGAAAACCACAATCATCTTCCTATGTGTCAGGTATGACTCTAACCACTGGAGAGTTTGCCCTGATACCCAATGATTCTAGTTTTGCTAGGGCTCCTTGATGCTGCATTCAGTCAAATGCAGCCTTGATGTCAAGGACTGTCACTGTCACCTCACCTCTGGAATTCAGATCTTTTGTCCAAGTTTGAACCAAGGCTGTAATGAGGTCAGGAAATAAGTGGCCCTGGTGGAACCCAAACTGGACATCACTGAGCAAGTTATTGCTGAGTAGATGCTGCTTGATGGCACTGTTGATGACAACTTCCATCACTTCATAGATGATCAACAGTAGTCTGATGGGTGGTATTTGGCTTGGTTAGATTTGTCCTGCTTTTTATGTACAGACATACGTGGGCAATTTTCCACATTATCGGGTAAATGCCAGTGTTGTAAATGTACTCGAACAGCTTGGCTAGAGAACAGCAAGCTCTGGAGCACAAGTCTTCAGTACTATTGCCAGAATGTTGTCAGGGCCTATAGTCTTTGCAGTAGAGTGCCTCCAATCTTTTCTTGATATCACATGGAGTAAACTGAATTGGCTGAAGATTGATATCTGTAATACTGGGGACCGCTGGATGAGACCAAGATGGATCATCCACTCAATGTCTAGCCGAAGATTGCTGTGAATGCTTCAGCCTTATCTTGCACTGAAGAGCTGGGCTCCTTCATCATTGAGAATGGGAGTATTTGTGGAGACTCATCCTCCAGCGAGTTGTTTAATTGTTCACCACGACAGGATGTGGCAGGACTATACAGCTTAGCTCTGATCTGTTGGTTGTGGGACCTGCTCAGTTCTGCCTATCACTTGCTGCTTATTGTGTTTGGCATGCAAGCAGTCCTGTTTAATGACTTCATCAGGTTGACACCTCATTTTCAGTATACCTGGTGCTGCTCCTGGCATGCCTTCCAATATTCTTCGTTGAACCAGGCTGATCCCCTGACTTAATGGTAATGATTGGGGATATGTTGGGCCATGAGGTTACATATTGTGCTGCCACTGATGGCCCACAGCACCTTATAGATGCTCAGTGTTGAGTTGTTAGATCTGTTCAAAGTCTTTCCCATTTAGCATGGTGATAGTGCAACACAACACGATGGAGGTTATTTTCAAGGTGAAGGCGCGACTTTGTCTCCACAAGGACTGTGCAATGGTCACTCTTACCGATTCTGTCGTGGACAGATGCATCTGCAGCTGGCAGATTAGTAAGGATGAGGTCCAGTATGTTTTGCCCTCTTGTTGGTTCCCTCACCATCTGCCGCAGACCCAGTCTAGCAGCTAGGTCCTTTAGGACCCGTCCAGCTCGATCAGTAGTACTGCTGCTGAGCATTCTTGGTGGTTTATAGTGAAGTCCCCCACCCAGAGTACATTTTGTGCCTTTGCCATCCTCAGTGCTTCCTCCAAGTGTTGTTCAATATGGTGACGCACTGATTCATCAGCTGAGGGAAGACAGTACGTGGAAATCAGCAGGTTTCCTTGCCCATGTTTTACCTGAAGCCATGAGACTTCATGGTGCCTGGAGGCCATGTTGAGAACTTCTAGAGCAACACCCTCCCGACAGTATACCACTGTGATGCCACCTCTGTTGGGTCTGTCGCACCGGTGAGATAGGGCATATCCGGGGCTGGTGACGGTGGTGTCTGGGACAGTCTTTGAAAGGTATGATTCCTTGAGTATGACTATGTCAGGCTGTTGCTTGATTAGTCTGAGAGACAGGTCTCCCAGTTTTGGCATTAGCTCTGAGATGTTATTGAGTAGGGCTGTTTCTGCTGTTTTTTTCCGGTGCCTAGGTCGATGCTAGGTGATCCGTTCGGTCTCATTTCTTTGAGACTTCGAAGCAATTGGTACAACTGAATTTCAGAGGGCAACTGAGAATCAACCACATTGCTGCGGGTCTGGAGTCATATGTAGGCCAGACCAGGGGAGGATGGCAGATTTCATTCCCTAAAAGGACGTTAGTGAATTTTAGTGATTGTCGGTTTTTCCGACAATCGACAACGATTTCATGGTCATCAGTAGATTCTTAATTCCAGATTTTTTTTTTATTGAATTCAAATTCAACCATCTGCCATGGCAGAATTCGAACCTGGGTCCTCAATACATCATTAATAGTCTAGCGATAATACCACTAGGCCATCACCTTCCACTTATGTGAAAAATACAGTAATGCAATTACCAAAAATGCAAAACAAATTGTCACTTTTTAATACAAGAGGTTCCAGTAAGGGTCTTCTAATGAATGCTTCAATTACATTAGTGGTGATTTAGTGCAGTAGTAAAGAAAATGCCAGTCTAACAACTAACATGTCACATACTTCCAACCCTAGTTAGTGAAATTGATCTGCAAGTTATTCAGACCACTGACAAGGCCTCTGACCTTATCCCAGATAGAAGTAGATTATTCCTAGTGCCAACAGAAGTTAAAGGTAACATTATGATAACATAGCATTCACAGTAGGGATACAAGCCATTTGGTTTTAATGCTCTAGGCAAGCCTCCTCCCACTCTTAATTCACGTATCTAACTATTCCTTTCCCATGCATTGTAAAAGCATTTTGAGTGTGAGAAAGTGTTGCTTAACTATTTTTGGATATGTTAACTTCACAATCTCTTATCAAGAAAAGCACCTGATGGCAAATTCATTTCTCTACTGTCACCAAATCTTCAGACAGCACCTTCCAAACCCTCGAGCACTTCCATCTAGAAGGATACGGGCATAGATACATGGGAACACCACCACCTCCCAGTTCCCCTCCAAGCTACTCACCATTCTGACTTGGAAATATATCCCCATTCCTTCACTGTCACTGGATGAAAATTCTGTAATTCTCTCCCCAATGGCATTATGGGTCAAACCACAGCAGGTGGACTGCAGCGGTTCAAGGAGGCAGCTCACCACCACCTTCTCAGGGCAACTAGGGATGGGCAATAAATACTGGTCCAACCAGCAACCCTCACATCCCACAAATGAATAAGTTTAAAAAAAAACAGTCCAGCTCTATAGTAGCAGCATCTTTTTAGTACATTCTTGCAAATCACAATTCATTCCACCCCAAAAGTAAATTGGTTATTCTGTTGTTTGTTTTGAGAAATGAAAAAGTTATCTTGGTGTAAAAACCATTGAAGAACTAGATTGGTTTTAAAAAAAAATGCACAATACATTGTTACAAAAAATGTCAGCTCCAACATGCAAGTGACCTTCAGGCAACCATGAAGACCTCAAGATGTTGACCATTTTATAAAATCATTTTCTAGTTCTACTGGGTACAGGAGGCATTAAAGAATAACATTTTAACAAATGGAGACTTTATTCCCTTCAAATTACCCCTTTGAAACATCACTCTTCCAGAGGGAAATATAGTGCAGTCCTGCATTATGAACGGGATTCATTATCTTCTTGAATGTAATGTGTACAACTCCCAAGAGTATGATCTCATGGGAAAGCCCATCACTGGAAAGAAAAGTCATTATGAGCTTCACCTTGCCTTGTAGGGCTCAAGGAGAGGGAAAGATGTGTGCAGACCTATTAAAATTCAACAAACTGACTGGATAAATGGTTCGCATTCTACTTTGATGCAAAACCTGTAGCAAAGTCATGAAGCTTCTCTACTTGTGCCAAAAACACGCTTCAAGCATGCTCTCTGGCACTTTTATGAATATTTTCAATTTACCACCATCTATTTTGTGCTTACTGCTAAATGTGTCTTTTGTTGTGGGCTCCTGCTTACTTGGAATTTGGATCAAGACTGTGCAAACAATTTTCAAATAAAGGCTGACAATCAGCAGAGGAGACCCTCAATTAGTTTGAGGATATTTGAACCCAATTCCTAAGGTGAAATGCCAGCACTGAACTCACATCACCACCAATTGCCCCACCTTAGCCTTTTAAGTGTTAACTTGCATTTTGTACTGGTTCAGGAGCTTCTCTGTACGCTCCCAACTCATGCACTCTGTACCTGCCAGCATTTAAGCACTGCAGGAAACTCAAGGATTCAGGGCATGTGCATCACAAAATAAATGCCTTTTAAAAAAATCCGTTCTCTGTAAAATTATCCTAAGCAATTTAAATCTAACCCAAGGCCCAGAAAGGACACTAAAACACTTTTGAAGATTTCAACATATCCGTAAGTAGCAAAATAGATTCATAAATAATGAAAGAGCTGAAAGATACCCATTTCAAGAGTCTTGAAGAATATTTCAACAATGTGGTCTATATCTTTTTCACTGATTTTTTTAGTAATCTTACAGCACTACTTACAATAGCACCCTTCAGCTTGCAGTGCCAGCAAGTACCTCTGATATTGCTGGTTCAAACAGATCTTTCAATCCCCAGTATTGCCAAACTGAATGGTACAACAGTTCTACTAAAGTCATATCCATGATTTCCGAGGACAAGCTTGCGTTTATTTAGTACTTTTCACAACCGTAGGAAGTCAAAAAGTACTTTAGAGCTAATGAAGCATTTAAGTGTAGTCACTGTGGCAAATGATACAAATCAATGTGCTTTCCTTGGACTTTAGCAGTATCTCATTTCATACTGTGAGCATTTCCTATTTCTGTCTCTCTCACGATCAGGGCAAGGGCTTAAAATACAGACAAATAAAACACAGCCAGTTCCATACCAAGTGCATAGAAATACAAAACATCCATGAGGCGTTATCAATTCCTAAAAATCTCTGAACTGCAGAAACTACATACTTGCCCTCAACTGTTTTTGCTAAATATTTCATTTTCAGTAGCAGAGCTCTCTCCAGTGAAAAGGCAAATGATGCCCAAGGTTGCAGTATTAACTGAAATTATCATTTGTAACTACAAGGTAATTGATCTCTATTAAACAACCTTGGACAATCAACCTATAACATCTAGGTGGTCAATGACAACATGGGAACACCACATCCTTTAATTGACCTCTAAGTTAGACATGATCCTAAATGGGGTTTTTGGGGGAGAGGCAAGAATGTAAGGTCTTGACTGAAGTGACAACTCTACTAAATGCCAGGGCAGGGTCGAAGCTCTGAGTGGTTTACTTCTTCTCCGAATTTGAATCTTTGTAATTTGGGATACAATTACCATTTCTCCACTGTCGCTGGGTCAAAATCCTGGAATTCCCTCCCTAACAGCACCTTTGCAGCATGATACCCGATGCATTACATAATTTATTCTCGCACTTGACCTGTGATAATTGTTTACCAAGATGTCTCTGTAGAGGATGTGCATTACTTGGTGCTAGCTGGATGACTTTGTACAGAATTACTCCGAACCTCACGAGCCTGGGAAGTGTTCCAAGCTTCACAGTGCAGTGAACTGTGTTGAAGTGCTATGACTGTTATGGAGAGAAATACAGCAACTCACTTAACAATCCATCGGTCAAAGCATTGCTTACAGGAATTCAGACATAACGTTACAGCTGTACAAGACATTGGTTAGGCCATGTTTGGAATACTGCGTATATTTCTGGTCACCCTGCTATAGAAAGGATGTCATTAAACTGGAAAGGGTGCAAAAAAGATTTACAAGGATGTTACCGTGACAGGCTTGAGTTAAAAGAAGAGGCTGGATAGGCTGGCACTTTTTTTGCTGAATGTGGGAGGCTGAGGGGTGACCTTATAAGGGTTTATAAAATCATGAGGGGTATGGATAAGGTGAATAGCCAAGGTCTTTTCCCCAGGATAGGGCAGTCCAAAACTAGGGGGCATAGGTTTAAGGGGAGGGGGAAAAGATGTAAAAAGGACCTGGGGGGGACGGTTTCACACAGATGGTAGTTCGTCAATGGAACGACCTGCCAGAGGAAGGTGTAGAAGCAGGTACGATTACAACATCTAAAAGACATTTGGATAGGCTCCAAGTTCTGAGGAAGGGTCACCGGAACTGAAACATTAACTTTGATTTCTCTTCACAGATGCTGCCAGACCTGCTGAGCTTTTCCAGCAACTTCTGCTTTTGTGAATGGGCAGGAAATGTTTAGAAGGATATGGACCAAACACAGGCAAATGGGACTAGTTCAGTTTGGAAAACCTGTTTGGCATGGACAAGTTGGACCTAAAAGCCTGTTTCTGACTCTGACTAACTGGGAGATCCCATAATCAACAGTAAGATGAATGATCAGTCAAATCTATTCTTTACGATATTGCCTAAGGATGCAATGCTGGCCAGGGCACCAGGACAGGTTTCTACCATTTGGAATGTTTACAGAACAACCAGAATGTGCAATAAATTACAGCAAAACCACATGCTATTAACAATTTTTAAAAAAGTCACGTTTGCTAGCCTCAAGTACCTCAGAACGCTTTATCTGTCTTACTATGTCCGTGTTATTTTAAAACCCAAAACATTTTTTTCTAGCCTACTCTCAGGGATGCACATGTATTTGAGGGAAAGATAACCAAACATTGATGCATTAAGCCAAGGCAGCTGCTGCTTCTTCAGATTGCCAAACATCCATCTGGTAGAAAGCTATCCTTGCATCCTGGCCAGCACTACATATTTAATCAATATCATAAGGACAGATTTAATTGATCATTCATCTTCCCATTGATTATGGGATTGCCTAATCGTTAAGTGGGTTGCTGTATTTGTCTACAGTAACAGCCACAGCACTTCAAAACAATTCAGTGCAATGTGAAGCTTGGAATGCTACTCAGACTCATGAGGTGCAGAATGATACTATACAAAGTCATCCAGCTAGTGCCAAGTAATGTGAATCCATTGCAGAGACATCTTGTTAAATAATTTCCACAGGTCAAGTGAGACAGTAAATTATGCAATAAATTAATAATGTGCAACATGCACCAGGCTGAAGAAAATTAAACAAAATAATGTGAACTCAGCTGAGTTTTAACAAGTAAACACCACAATCATTGTCACAAAACTCAGCACATGCAAGTAAATCAGCTTGAAAGACACAAGAAATGCTTTATTGCAAAATGAATGATCCTCCATGGGAACCATGCATCAACTGATTTCTGAGCAAAGTTAGATGCTAAGTATATTTCTTAATTATCTAAGATTTAGTTGGCAATCACCCTAAAAGTAGAATCTCCGAACATAGAAGGAAGCCACCCAACACGTAGTACCTTTGGTACAGCTATTCCATTAGTCTCACTAACATGTTATTTGTCGACAGTCCAATAAATTTGTCATCTTCTACTAGTTCTCCAATACTTTACATACAAAGTCATTACTGAATCTACTTCAGTGCATTTCAGACCAACCGTGCAAAGGCATTGTTCCCTCATATCAATCACCTTAATCCTATGACTCCTTCTGCCACTGGGTGGGGATCTTGTGGAACAGTGGGCAGTGTCCCTACTCAGAGCCAGAAGATGTAGGTTTGAGTCCCAGTCTAAAGCTTGATAGTCAAAGTTCATTCTTAGTGGGTACCATCTGGTTGACCATCAACCCACAAATCCTTCCAATATGCCCGTGGCAGACAGTTAGAGCAGGAGAATTTCCAAGTCAGCCATGCTTGACCTAGAGTGGCAACCCTCAAGCTACAGCCTCTGGTCACAGGCTAGTGACCAGTTTCAAGTAAAATTAACCATGGAAAAAACAAAACTACGTGCTTTGTCTGTCTCATCACCATTGGATACAGGAAAACATCAAAGTCTGCCACTGGAAACAGGCTCTCTATTTACTATCAAAACCCTAATTTTTGACACATCTATGAAATTTTAAACTTAATCTACATTGCTGTTTCTGCTGGTAGAACTGCAGACACTACAGCTCTGGAAACATGGTAAGGAAACACATCTGAAAGAAAACACGAGAGCAAGAGGGCAGGCAGCACTCCCCCGCAAGCTGAGCTAACCCAGCAACACGTAAAAAAAATCTATTGTTGCAAAGTATTTACAGCAGAAACAGGTGATTTGGTTCATGAATCTGTGTCTAAGCATCTTTCCAATCCTTCTTTATCTCGTCCCATCAATATATCCTTTCAATCCCTTTTCGCCTCATCTTGTCATCTAGCTTGCCTTTCGTAACATTATTCTAGCTAATTTTACCATGGTAGCAAACCTGAAGTATCACCATGCTTTGAAGCAACTAGATCAACTGCATACCTGTTTTTGTCGTGTGATCAGGTCCCAATCATCCACGAGCCATGGTTTCAACTCCTCTGGAATCTTAACCTTGACTTCTACTCTGTTCATAAATGTCTCCTCCTGCAGAAGCCAAGAATTTACAGAGTTACAGCTTCTTCGCAGATGTACACACCAACTGAACTTGCTGCACTCTGCAGTTTAAAAAACACACTAGCAGTCTTAACACCTCAAGGTGAATCTATGCATAACAGTGTGAATGCTCAACTTGATAACAATTGCAGAAGGGCTCAAGAACAGGCATCCCACCTTCTCAAAGCCTCAACCAGCAATAGCTCCAATTATCATAAGGACTAACCATTCAGGGGTGGAAGTTATGTCATAGGCATACAGAGTTCCACTCAAGCTCATTTGGAGATGAGCATTAAGCATGTCCCAACTTTAAAAAAAATCAACCTCGGAAGGCATGGGATGCGACAGAATGATAGCCAGATTAAAAATGTTGGGGCAGCATAGACTATAAAATTGGCATGAACCAACTGTAATGTACAAGATCAGGAAATAATTTGACAGCATAACAAGAGAAGGACTTTTTCTTTCTTGACCAAGTCCAGAACAAGTGTAACATCCTCTGAGTGGGCTATTTATGGGGAGAAGGCAGAAGAATGGGGTTGAGAAACATGAGGCATGATCAAATGGTGGAGCAGACTTGATGGGCTGAATAGAACATAGAACATTACAGCACAGTACAGGCCCTTCGGCCCTCGATGTTGCGGCGACCTATGAAACCAATCTGAAGCCCATTTAACCTATACTATTCCATTATCATCCATACATTTATCCAATGACCATTTAAATGCCCTTAAAGTTGGCAAGTCTACTACTGTTGCAGGCAGGGCATTCCACGCCCTTACTACTCTGAGTAAAGAACCTACCTCCGACATCTGGCTTAATTCTGCTCCTACACCCAATGGTCTTATGGTCTATTTAGGCATGATGACAGGCAAGATTTCTTCAAACAAAATTTAGTGGAAATTTTCAGCTTTCTCTCTAAAAACTAATGAAGCTAAAAGTTTGAAATCTCAGAAATATCCTTCTAATCCAGCTGGATTTCAAAGCTTTTTTAATAGGCTACGTACTAAATCTCAATCCATACTAGTCTATGCAGAGAATCCTCACAATTTAACACTTTTAATCCTGCCAGCCTTCAAATAGTAAAGGATTGTGATTTAATATTAAACTTAAGTCCACAAGTACTCAGAACACAGCCATTACCATGAATACAGTCAAAAGTTACTTCCCTGTAATACAACTTGATCATCAAATTACACATTCAACCAGATGCTGTATTTATTTAGTTAAATTATTTTTTTAATCTCTTGGGACCATTAAGCAATGTGGATCTAAATACACCTCAGATTTTTGATAAAATGTCAGTAGAACTGAACAATAATGCTATAATTAAGTAATGAAAATTGCAGAAATAAAGGAAAGATGTTGAGGCTTTTTGTCTGGCATGCATCATGACTGACACAAGAACACCACCTTAAGGAAACAACTATTTACATCGCATGAGAAAAAGGTACTGATTAGTTGGCAAGTTCTGTCAGATTTGTGTTCCCATTGCAATGCCTTGACCAGGGAAGTGTGGCCTCCCAACATGTTCTGTTTAGAAAGGACAATGACAGACATGTAACTTTAGCAAGCAGAGAATAAAAAACTTTGACAATGTCTTTTTCCACTAAATACTCAAGTTCCACACAACTAAGTGACTATACATGATGAAAAGTTAAACCAGCAGGTAATCACATGATACCAACCAAGAACCATGTTACCGAGACTGGAGGATTTGAGTTATAAGGAGGAGCTGGGACATTTTTCGCTGAAAATTAGAGGGCATAGATTTAAGGTGTGAGAGGAAAGATTTAAGACAGACTCAAGAGGCAACCTTTTCCACACAGAGGGTGGTGCACATATGCAGCAAGCTGCCAAAGGAAGAGATAAAAGTGGGTACAATCACAACATTTAGAAGACATTTGAACAGTACATGGATAGGAGAGGCTTAGAGGGATATCAGCCAAATGCAGGCAAAAGGGACTAGCTCTGTGTAGGAAACGTGGTTGACATGGACAAGTTGGCCCGAAGGATCTGTTTCCGTGCTGTATGACTATTATTCTATTGACCATAGCTGTAGTGAAAAATAGTCACAACTCAACAAGGTTAATTGGTGTTCCTTTGTTGTAAAACAAGGGATGGGCAAGAAATGCTGGCCAGCCAGCGATGCCCACATCCCACAAAATGAATAGAAAAAAAAACAAGAAAAATTCAGAAATGTTAAGTACCATTTTTATTCCATCCATGAGGAAATGTCACTTTGTCCCATATTCTTTTCCCTCCACTCTTGAAAGCTGATTTTTCCATGGATGCCAATATTCAAAGTGTAATCGAGACCAGAGACCTGCCACTAATAGTCCAAAGTGTCCATTGTTAAAATTAATTCATTCATGGTGTTATGAAAAGGTGTGAGCCTTATATAAAGAAATACCTACAGATTCAATTATATAAAATATCATTTTTAAAGAATTTGAACTTCAAACTAGTGGCATATGGGTGCTGGTTTATTTTTGTGGAGGGGTTTTAAAAAAGTAATTAGGTCTTTTTAGAGCCACGCTTTTAAACCAGTATGTGTCTCCCAGGGAGTTAATGGAAATTTGTTTACACTACAGGAGAGACTAAATTTAAAGCTATTGCAAAAGCAGGAGCTAGGATGAATAAGTCTTTTTTAAAAAAAGTCAGCTCAAAACATTTTGGGCAGTTCAGTGAAACTTTCAGATCAGGACTGTTTGATTAGAACTCTGTAGATTATCAAAAGGCTGAGGAAGCCTAAGCTATTGATTCTGAGAGCGGTCAAAGGTAAAGGCCTCACAACTCGGATCTGAGTAGGTGTAGTTCAATCAAATCAATGGATTTGATAAGGAAGGAATTTCTCTTGATTTTTGAGTACCTGTGAAATGCTGATATTTGGGAATAGATGGGATTTTGTTTTGCAGTGTTTCAAAACCTTTCAAACAGAGTTGATTGAGATAGCTTGGTTTGTTTTACTTCATTTTCATTTCTTTTGCATAATACATTTGTTTTATTGTTAAAACCAAATTTGCAGCCTTGCATGCTTATGTTTCAGTGAAAGACTGCCACGTTAAACAAAAATATTACCTATTAAGCCAGACTTCATTCTGGGATGTAACCTGTCCAATCAGGTAGGATCATAACAATAGGATGTAGCACAGGTAGCTAGGCTAGCATTTAATGCCCATCCATAACTGCTATTGGGAAGGTTAGTAACCATGCTAGCAGGAATCTCTGGACTGTAAATCAAAACAGAATTGCTGGCCAATCTTTTGACCTCTCTAGTACAGATACTCAGAGCTCCAAGTATATCATCAAAACCTGCCAATTTCAGTACTTCAATTATTGTTTTGGGTAATTTGCCCATGAGACCCAGACTGATTCTAAAACTTTCTGAATTAACAAATTGATTCACTATGGAGCTACAAGTGGCAACTGAAGGAGGGAAATGGGACCCATTTCCTAATGGAGTAATAACCATCATGAAGTAACACTGTGAAAGGATGTGTGTTAGTTTCCAGAGCTCAAATGCATAGGCCTTTGAAAATTAATATTTCAAAACATAGAACAATAGAAGCTTTCTTCATTCAGAGCTACCCGTAACATCTTTGGTAGCTGTAATCCTAGGAATTTCGGATCATCATTTGCAGATTCAGTTTATGCCAGCTTAAATTTTGGTTTTATTACTGGATGTTAAACACACATTCAGTTGCTGTGTTACATTCTAGTGAACTACATACACTTTCCATTGTGGGGTCCACTCTTGCCCTTTTCTTCCTGGGTGGCTGTGGTGTTTCACTAGTGCTACTTCCATCACCAGCTGTGGGGGCTGATAAAAGATCAAATTAGTTATTCACAGCAAAGCTAATTTACTGCTCTCACGTACTCAATCATCAGCTGAAGCACTGGCTTAAAGACCCTGAATAACTGACCACCGGAAATATTCAGTACACACAGAAGTAATGAATATGTGGCATTACTAAAAATCACTACATTATACCAACTGGTGCCACACCCGAGAGAATTTGTCTTGTTTGGTTTAGTAGTGCTGCATTACATCAAGCATTACCTGGGTTTTAAAAAAGTTATACATTCATCATAAGTGATGCTCATCTGTGTTTGTTCTTGTTCAAGATGCAGTCAGTCCTGACTGTCCTTTATTAGAACATAGAACATTACAGCACAGTACAGGCCCTTCAGCCCTCGATGTTGCACCGACCTGTGAAACCAATCTGAAGCCCATCTAACCTAAACTATTCCATTATCATCCATATGTTTATCCAATGACCATTTAAATGCCCTTAAAGTTGGCGAGTCTACTACTTTTGCAGGCAGGGCATTCCACGCCCTTACTACTCTGAGTAAAGAACCTACCTCTGACATCTGTCCTATATCTATCACCCCTCAATTAAAGCTATGTCCCCTCTTGCTAGCCATCACCATCCGAGGAAAAAGGCTCCCACTGTCCACCCTATCTAATCCTCTGATCATCTTGTATGTCTCTATTAAGTCACCTCTTAATCTTCTTCTTCTCTAACGAAAACAGCCTCAAGTCCCTCAGCCTTTCCTCATAAGACCTTCCCTCCATACCAAGCAACATCCTGGTAAATCTCCTCTGCACCCTTTCCAATGCTTCCACATCCTTCCTATAATGCGGTGACCAGAACTGTACGCAATACTCCAAGTGCGGCCGCACTTTGTACAGCTGCAACATGACCTCATGGCTCCGAAACTCAATCCCTCTACCAATAAAACCTAACACACCATATGCCTTCTTAACAACGCTATCAACCTGGGTGGCAACTTTCAGTGATCTATGCACATGGACACCGAGATCTCTCTGCTCATTCACGCTACCAAGAATCTTACCATTAGCCCAGTACTCTGTATTCCTGTTACTCCTTCCAAAGTGAATCACCTCACACTTTTCCACATTAAACTCCATTTGCCACCTCTCAGCCCAGCTCTGCAGCTTATCTATGTCCCTCTGTAACCTGCAACATCCTTCCCCACTATCCACAACTCCACCGACTTTGGTGTCATCCGCAAATTTACTAACCCATCCTTCTACGCCCTCATCCAGGTCATTTATAAAAATGACAAACAGCAGTGGCCCCAAGACAGATCCTTGAGGTACACCACTAGTAACTGAACTCCAGGATGAACATGTCCCATCAACCACCACCCTCTGTCTTCTTACAGCTAGCCAATTTCTGATTCAAACCACTAAATCACCCTCAATCCCATGCCTCTGTATTTTCTGCAATAGCCAGAAGTTTGCATCAGCCAAGTAGTCAAAAGACTCAATTTCAAACAGTGATCAAATATTTATCACGTTTTTAGCCAAATTCTCCAAACACAAAGCCAAACCATTCACAGTATCTCAAGAAATTAATGCACAGGATGCAGCCATTTGGCCAGTCATGCTTGTACTGGATCTTTGAAAGCAGTTATTCTTAGCCCACATTTCTGTTTCTCACTCATAACCCTCTAAATTCTTCAATCCTATTTACTTGTTCACCATCCTTTTAAAATTATTTCCATTACTTTTGCAGGTACAGCACTCCTAACTAAAAAACTCTAGGGGGGAAAAAAAAATCTTCTTTAGGCCTTCTACCAATAATTTTAAATTCATGACCCCTAGTTATAGACCAACACAATATTAGGAATATAGTTTTTTTTCAACATGGTCGTTCAAAGCCTGAAAGAACTCAGTTGATCCTTCCATAAGCTTTAAAGGAAAAGCCAGTTTTCCACTCGGGTTATAGTACTACAAATGGGTCAGTTATTGTGGCAACCACATGAAATTGCTCTTATATGATTACCAGAAACAATGACATGTCTATATCCAACTGGTCTGCACCTATTACACTGCTTTTCTCTCTCCACATTGAGCTGAGTAACAACTAAAGGAAAAAACACTTAACAATGCTCTTCATATTTCATGAAATGTCATCAACCTACCATAAATACTGCATAAATTCTACTTAGCTGCACCTGCCCATGCTTGCCTCCAGTGCCTAACCCATACCTTAAACCCTACATCCCCTTGCCAATATCCAGCACCCAGCCCCCACCACTCACTCAAGCCTTGCTCCTCTTGCCACCTGCCTCAAACATTCAAATCCTCTCTCCAATTCCCATTCCCCAACTGTTCTACAACTCTACCTCACCTCCTCCTGTGCAGCCGAAACATCTGTGCATATATGTGAGAGCAACAGCTACCCTGAGCAAGTGGAAGGCTGAAAATGAACAAAATTCCCTGAATCAGAAGTCAGAATTTCACCAAAGGTGTAAATTTGTTAATTCTAACCATACCTCAATGACATTTTTTTAGAAAAGTATTCAATCATAGGATATGGTTATCACAAGCAAGGCTAACATTTATTGCATGCTGCCTACTGGTTGTCACAACTGTGCACACAGGCTGTTCTAGAAATAGCAAATAGGAACCCCTCTTGGAACAGGTAAGCAATTTGAGACAACCAAAGGAATAAGCACTTCTGCAGGACACCCTTGTACATAGGTAATGGTTTTCTTCAATTGTTTGAAGGCTGCATTCAGTAACAAAATATTTGAACCAAAGTTAAGTTTTAAGTGTGCTTACCTTTCTGTTTATTCTTCTTTGTTTTTCTGAAAGAGAAAAATGATCAAACACATAGCAAATATGATTTTTTTTTTTCAAAAAAGTCATTAAGGAAGCTTTCCAACAGGAAAGGAACAAATAGATTTTTGCCACATCAGTTTCAGAGCTGGCACTGACTGAACCAGACATGCTCAGGACCTTATTCAGGGAATATACACAAAAAAAATTAAAATTTAAGTTTCCAGTGCAATGGAGAATTATGTTTTAATTACATAGTCATGCTATAGAGATGGCTCGCCACCTGATTTTTTAAAAAAAGTGAATAAAGGATAGAGGATTCACATTGCCACAACAAACAATTCCCCTTCACTACTGATTCTCCATGGTAACTCCAATTTCACATATCCAGGGTTGATCCTCTGGTTTGACAGTAGTGGTTCAGGTCTTGAGATCAGGTTGGATACAATGCTGCCACTGACTATATTTGTATTTTGTGAATCAGGGGTTTGAAAAGGGCAATAAATCCAACTTAATGGAAGAGTTAACTGAGCCTTGCTAAAATTAGTGACTCAAAAATCAGGAACATGCCAGAAAAGCTATCACTGGGATTCAATACTAAAGTTACTTACATTTCAACATTCTTCTGTTGCATGGTGGAAGCCTTCTTGGCTGGTGCAGCACCCCTCATCTTGCCCTCTGCCCATTGCTCTCTAGGAATAAACAAATTAACAGAAAATAAAATACTTGCTAATAGCAAAAGGAACACTTCTCAAACAGCAGTGTCAACATTTTAAAAAGCCATTCATTTAGACTACATTAAAAAAAATTTGTTTGCCACTCCTATTATCAATAACTGTGTTTGCACTTATAAAAGAAACTTTGTGAACTTGTCACTAAATTATATCCTCTCCCTAAGAAAGGATCATCAGGTGGATACAAAAGATCCCAGTACTAATTCAAAGAATAGGTGTCTTTCCCAGAATCCTGGCCAATATATATTTTGATAATCACCAAAATTCTGGTCATTACCAAATCGGTGTGTGTAAATTGGCGGTTATGACACCCTACATTGGAAGCACTTCCTAATGAGGTTGCAAACTCCACCTCGTGAGATCGTGCCCCACAGTGGCACTGAGGCCCAGGTTATGTCCTTGCCTTGTTTCTCTCTGTCTCTCTCCGAGGCATGGTAGATGTCAGCAATGGTGGTGGTGCAGTTGGCGGTGATGGACAAGCTTCATAAATATCTTCTGAAAATCTCAAACCCAAATCAAACTACAAGCCTTTAATTTGAGTCAGCTGGCATGGAAGACTGGGCCTTGGCTTTGTCACAGACCCCAAGCTAACAGATGACATTACAGGAGACATTGTGCAACAAGACACATGCAACTTAGACCAAGCAGCAGGACACCAGCTTCATGAGATCATCCTAGGAAAGACAGAGCTTCACTCAAACCTACAGAGTTCAGTGCCCTCGGCCCAGCTATCTTCTGTTACTTCATTCTACCTACCCTTCATCATACAGAAGTGGGAATGTTCATCAATATTGCACAATGTTTAGTACAATTTGTGACCTACAGATACTGAAGCAGTCCCTATCATCCATACTTGGGCTGATAAGTGGCAAGTAACATTCACGCCAAAATAGTGCCAGACGGTGACTACATCAAACAAGAGAGAATCTTGCCATCACCCCTAAACACTCAATGGCATTCCCATCACTGAATCCTCTATCATCATCCTGGGGTTACCACTGACCAGAAACTGAAATGGACCAGCTACATAATAACATGGTTACTAATGCAGCTCAGAGACTGAGAACATTGAGGCAAGTAACTCATCTTTTGACTCTCCAAAGATTGTCTACCATTCACAAGGCGCGAGTCAGGTGTTTGATTGAACACTTCCCACTTGCCTGGGTAAGTTCACCTCCAACATTCAAGAAGCTCGATACCATCTATAAGAAAGCAATCTTGATTGAATGCCCTCCCCATCAACCACCTTCGATATTTATTCTCTCCCCAACGGACATTCAGTAACGGCAATCTGTACCACTTAGAAGATGCACTGCAGTAATTCACCAAGGATCTTGTAACAGCGTCTTCTAAATTTGCAACGTCCAGCACCTGGAAGGACATGGGCAGCAAATGCAATTTCTCCTCTCAGCCACACACCATCTTGGAAGTGTAATGTCAAGCCTTTTTATCACTAGTTCAAAATTCTGGAACTCCCTTCCTCTCACTGATTTCAGGACATCACCACCTTAAGGGCAGTGAGCAATGGGCAATGAATGATGCCCTAGCTAGTGACACCCACATCTAGCGAACAAAATGAAGTTTAAAAAAACCTTTCACAAAGTCCAAATTTTTACATTTATAGCTGTCTGCTATATATTGAGATCAATACACCAACTTTAATAATCATGTACATAATATTATTGTGCTGGTTTATTGCTTTTTTCCTTGGCCCCTGCAGTCACATTAATTTTTAAAACCTAAATGGGGTCATATTAGAAAGTACCACACTGGATAGTGAAAGTCACTGTAGAAATTCACAAAAACAAGGATAGAATGTATAACTTCAAAATGGGACTGATCGATCTTTGCAGCTGGGTTGAATCAGCCAATATCCTTTAACTTGGATTTATCTGAAGATGGTACTTGCCCTCTCCTCTCCAAATGCAACAGCACAGAATACTGAATAGAAACAGTTTAACCTTCCTCTAAATAGTGCACACTTTACAGTGTCATGATCTGTGACAGTCACTACTGTAGAAGCACACTCCTACAACTCTCTGTACATAGAATAGCACTGATGGACTTAGAGGGAAATTCACTGTCTGGAGAGGAAGAGTGTCACTCAGCAATTTCCTCACTTCTAATTGAGGAAGTGCCTAAAATTTCACTCCAAATGGGAGAATGAAAGCATCAACTTGATAACTAAAGTGTGGAAATATCCAGCTTTGAAAACACATAATTCCTGAAACCATGGACTGAGAGTTTGGTCTTGTATAATTGCTGACAGCCTGTGTTTTAGTTAGAAGAGAAGATTCATAATGCAACTTGGAAACTTCAGCTGAACAAATCACTCCATCTGATCAATTTAAGAAAGTGGAGTACCTGCCAAAGGTAAAATACAGAATTCCAAAATGCAGGATACCGTTACAGAATAAAGGAGCATTAATTTAAAACTGAGACACAAAGGAATTTCCTTTCTTCGAGGGTCAAGACACATTCTGGAATTCTCTAGCCTAGAGATATGGAAGATAGACCTCTGAAGATATTTAAAAAGGTAGAGTTGAGGCCTGGGTCAGATCAACCATGATCTTACAGAATGGTGCAACAAGCTCGAGGGATTGAATGCCCTACTCTTATTTCTTATGTAGTTAGCCTGATTTAGATCATGGGGAAGTGTTCAAATTGATCACTAAAGAAGTTACTACTGGGCACTTTGAAAAACACAAGGTATTCAAGAAGAGTCAGCATGGTTTAAAATAAAACATGTTTAACCAATTTATCAGACTTCTTTGAGGAACAGGATGCATAGTGGATAAAGGGCAGCCTATAGACATTGTTCTTGTATTTTCAGAAGGCACTGGATAATTTCCCTTATCAAAAGGTTACTGCAAAAAATAAAAATTCATGGTGTGGGGTACATATCAGCTTGGAACGATAATGACTAGTGGCAGGAAAGGGTAATAAATAGATGTTTGTCTGATTGGAAGCATAGAGATAAGTGGAGTTTACAGGAGGCTGCGCTTGGACCTCAACTTAGAGGAAAGAAGTGAAAGCATGATAATTAAATTCATAAACACCACAAATATAGATAGGAAAGCATATTATTAAGAGGACATAATGAAGATGCAAAACACATTTAGATAGGTTGAATGTGACAGCAAAAATCTGACTAATGGAGTAGAATGTGGATAAATGTGAATGGATTACATTTTGGCAGGAAGAATTAAAAACGCATTATTTAAACTGAGAACAGCTGCAGAAGGATCCAGATGTTCAGTGCATGAGTCATAAAAAGTTAGTATGCAAATACAGCATGGAATCAAGACAGCTAATGAGATTGTACCATTTATTACAAGAGAAATTGAACATTAAAGGAAGGATGGTAAGCTTCAGCCATACATGGAATTGGTGAGACTATGTCGCAAATACTGTGTGCAGTTTTGGTGTCATTATTTAAAGGAGGACGTAAATGCGTTGGTGGCAGCTCAGTAATTGGTTTACTAGACTGATACCTGGAATGAGTGAATTGTGTTATGCTGGGAAAGTTCAGGTTTTTTGCCACGAGAGTTTAGGAGAGCAAGGGGTGACTTAATTGAAGTGTATAAGATCATGAATTGTTTTGACAAGGTGAACATGGAAAGGATATTTCCTCTTTTAAGCAGCAGTCACCCTTTTGAATAGCCATCAAGCACCTATCCACTCCAATCCCATTTTCGAGCACTTGCTTTGTAGTCTTGCATCCAATGGTACTTCAGGCAATTATCTAAATACTTCTTGTTTTAATGGTTCCTGCGTCTAACATAGTTTCAACTCTGATGGCTGTAAGATTTCGAACACACTGCCTCAGAAGGCAGGTGAAGCTATGCAATTGAATATTTTAAAGGGGGTGGTAGATAAATTCTTTCAGGCAAGGGAACCATTAAATGTGAGTAAGTGAGAATGTGGATTTTGAAAATGTTACCAAATGGCAGAGCAGGCTCAAAGGGGTAAATGGCCTAATTTTACTCGTTATTTGTACGCTCACATGTGGGGAAACGGAAAGATGTTTTTCAATGTGATGCAAGATCAGAAAGCTAGCCAGATCGACTAGCAGGCTGTAGACAAAATTATGCTCAACAGCAAAATATCACATAATATGACAAGGCATCTTAATAGGACTAGGGACAAGGTGCAGGGCTGGATGAACACAGCAGGCCAAGCAGCATCACAGGAGCAGAGAGGCTGACGTTTCGGGCCT
>NC_063364.1:31642414-31655315 GCF_021869965.1 Rhincodon typus | reverse complement strand
ATAAGTTGTATGTCCTAAAGTAACAACTCATCACTTCAAATAACTAGGTCAATTTTCAAAGGTGGGAGAAATTTGGAGCTTTGTTATAGTATGCTAGTGTCAGCCTTGACTCAGTCACAAACATACACATCTGAGTTGGAGGTGGGGGGGGGGGGGGGGGGGGGGGGGGGGGGGAGGGCGTGGGGGTAGTGTAAGGCCTAAGTGCATATTCCATTCAGAAACTCCTAGCACAGTACTGAGGAATAGAACAAAAACAGATCTGGCAGCATCTATGAAGGAAAAAAAAAATCAGTGTTAACGTTTTGGGTCTGGTGAACCTTCCTCAGAACTATATGGAATAGAGACTGTCAATCTGTTGCATTGCCATGGCAACTCCCTGACCAATCAGAACCAACTTGTCTGTCTTGAATTTAATCAGCTAATTAACACAATTAGCACTTCCTGCTGCATCTCCATGCCAGCCATACAGCAGCCTCCAATTTATGTAAATTGCTGCTTCCTTTCCAAATTTTTTTTTGGTGCATCAGTCTTTATGATTGCAATAGGAAAAGCTTCAAGAGAACGAGTTTGGCAGCATGGAACAAGGCCCTTCAATCCATCACATCCATGCCTGCCATCAGGCACCTATCCACTCCAATCTCTTTTTCCAGCACTTGTTCTGCAGTTCTGTATCCCATAGTGCTTCAAGCAATTATCTAAATACTTCTTGTTGTGATAGTTCCTGCCTCTAACACCCTTTCATGCAGACTTCATGGCTCTTTTTAGCAACTTTTAAGTGCTGAGGAAGCACTATACTGACTTTCAGATGAAACATTAAACAGAGATTGCTCACTCAGGCAGGTGTGAAATATCCCAAGACTCTTGATCAATAATCAGCATCATGAAAATGATTTAGCTTCTAATTTATCTCACTGACACATTTCCAATAATCAAGGATAGCAGTTCAAGAGGGCTGTAAAACGCTTTAAAATAAAGCACTCGCAATTTTACAGCATCATTCATACTCAAGACATTCCAAAAGGGCTGAACGTTCAATGAACTACTTTTGAAATGTCAGCACTGTCGTAATATAGGATCCATGACAAGTTCGTATATAGCAAACGTCCAACTAACGATGTGATAATGCGTATCAAAATAATCTGTTCTTTCTGAAATTCTATCGACATTGGCTGAGGTAGATTTGGTGCTCTGCTTTGAAATAATGCATGGGATCTTTCATATCCATCTATAGGGGGCAAATGGGACCCAGTGTTTCAACATCTCCACCAGTGGGTCAGAGGTTAAAAAAGCACGATATAAATGTGCCTACTTCTTTTTCCCCCTTAAGGTACTGTTTATGGCAAGTGGGGAGAAAAAAATTAGTCAACCTGTTCAAAGCATGACAAAGTTATTAAAAATGGGAGGGGTTGACTGGCCTCTAATTGTTCTCAAGGCAGCACTATTACCTGACATAAGTAGTAGTTATGGGGTATTTGTAACAAGAGAAGCAGCCCATCTGAACATTAAACTTACCGCAGACATTTTTTTTAAAAAAGCAAGATCTTAAGATTTTTGAACATCAGGATGGAGTAAGAGAGACAAACTGTAAATCAGTGCTCAGTCAGAAAGTCACAATGCTGAACTCCTGAACAAGCAGTGCTAGTAAAAAACATTTCAACATCAAGATAAGCTTTTACTAAGATAGCAGTGGAGGTCGATTAATGCACAGAGGTCATCCTTGAAGCCACTGAGAATCAATCCCATGTGACACAGCTGGAGTGCCCATTTGAGCAGCATGAAAATACCTTGGAACATTTTGCAGACATTTCCATTTTCTTGCATGCATTTATCATGTTAAAATGTTCATTTGTGAGAAAAAGAAACAGGTCATCTTTGCAAAGTAGACTAGCTGCTTGTTGTAACTTGTGAGGGCAGACTGATCAGACTGCAGTGCAAAGCATCAGTCTGAATAATAAATTCACTGTTATTCAGCCACAAAGAAAGCAGCACAAAAGCATTTGTTAACAAGCTGATACCCTGATGGAAACAAAGCCAATACTATGCCTAACATAAATAACACAGGTTCGCACAATTTTCCTCTGCCAAAACTTTCCCCTGCTTCTCCTGCAGGCAAAACTTTAACCCAGCAAATACTGTATCAAGACACAAAGCCGACAGTTGCAATTCTTCATTCACCAGCCCTGTTCAGTTATACTCACTGATTAGCCTTTTGTAGTTCCTTCTGCTTTTGCAGGTTTGTGTCCACATACTTCAGCACTCGACTCTCTGGAACCCATTCATCCCAACTAAAAACCGAGAGAGAAAGTAATAAGACAAGACAAGATCAACAAAAACTGAGGCATTACAACGGTAACATGTTCAAAGCTTATACACAATATAGGGTAGAAACAAGTAAACCTAAAAAACACAGCTCAAGCAATTAAGAGAACAAGACAGATAGTTCACTAGAATCAGTGACTAATAACCCATGATAGAAGAAACAAGAACTTTTTTTGCAAAGTTTTGGTTATTATAAAGCAGAGGGAGGAGGACTGGATTATCCATTCATTATGGTTCACAATAAAAAAAATTAAAACAAGCTAGTCTGCCCTTTAATTGACCTGAGCAAGTCACAACAGTGCATATCTCATGACCTTATGATATAACTGAGGGTTGCGCAACACTTTAAACCACCAGACTTTAGTTGAACACGTGGATTCACTCTTACAATGAGCTGGTATTCATAACAGAAGCAAGCCTCTGAGCAGACATCAGAGGCAGGGAATTTTCCAGACTAAAAGCACATGACTGCATTCCCATTCTTTAAAAATCAATAATTCAGCAGTTTGACCTGTGGCCAAAGTCACTCAGCTACCCAATGAAAGTTTAATCATGCCTAAACTGCAGGGCATTTTGATGCTGGCAATCAGCATCTCACCCAAGATTAGCAGTTACAGAATTTGAAGTACAGGTTCACAAAGCTTAGCCTTATGGTTTTCACATTACTGTTACAGAAAAAGAACAAAGTAACCAATTTTAACTGAAACAAACTCAAGATATCGCAAAAGAATGACTGTTTTGCATGCAAGGCTTGAAAAATATACACAAGAATGTGATATTTTTAAATAAGAGAAGTTAGACAATGTCTGTAATAGGGTCATCATTTTATAAGCATTCATATTTTGGATCTCCAAGTATAATTTACCCAAGAATGTTCCAGTCAATATGTTTATTCCAGCAGTTCTCGTTTTTCAACGTACTCAGCAGTGAGTGAAGCCCAAAGCCCAGTATTCACCAACTTTCTGAAACTGGATGAGTCAATTTACAAGCTCTTATCAGCAAGCAGGAATATTCCAACTTTCCTTGGCACATTCAAATCACATCACTAGGAATTCACTCGTTTCTGCTACAGACAAGAGCTCCCTCGTTTCCTCATCCTCTCAAATTCACCACCTCACTGCACAATGCTCAGTCAATCTTCCATCCGCAGCAATCCTATGCCCCATACCTAACTATCACTATGTTGGACATGAGCCTGATTAAAATCTTCTGTACCTAATATTCATTCCAATCCCCACTATATCTAATGACCCACAGAACCTCACCTTGAAACACTTTCTATTCACTGTACTTTCATTTGGTGATATCATCTGCAGACACAACCACCAATGTTACCCAAATATATTTCTTAAACATGACTCAGTCCAGGGCAGCATGTTTGATTGAAAGCCACTACAGGTCAAGTCAAGGTTTTGTGCAGTTTCTCAGGAAGAGTGAAGCCATCCCATTCAGCTCACTCCTGTATCTGGTATAGAAATAATCAAGCCACTGGCTGCTTGCCTACATTAATCCTGGTTCTGTTCAATTCCAAGCAGAATCTCAATTCTCACAACGTGCAATTTTAGGACAATGGAAGCTCAGCATCTTTCATCCCACTGCTTGACACTTGGGACACAGTATTTTTTCACTGAAACAGGAGATAAGGAGTGGTGTTAATTTAATAGAAAAGCTGGCACAGGCATAATAGTCAAGAGAGCAAGAGGAAACCTGGCAGGATTGATCAACAAGTTATTTAGGACTGAGTAAAGTAAACAGCAAAAATATGCTAGCATGTGTTTGAGTCCGTGACTACAGATCATAAATTTAAGACAAAAGGAAAAAGCTGAGATAATCTCTCGAGCGGAAAAGGTTAAGCCCAAGTTGCTGAAATATTTAAATTCAAGACTGATTTTGATACAGTACAAAGAGAAACTGTTTCTAATAGCAGACCAGTCAATTAGAAAGCAAATTTAAAGTAACAAAGAACAAAGTAAAGTTAGAGCTGCTGCATGTTGCCTAGCAAAATAGCAGAAACAGATTAAATAGTAACTTTCAAAATGGGAATGGGGGAAAGTTTGCAGGGTTATTGGGAAGAGTAGGTGGAGAGAGGGATGGCAGAGAGCAATTGCATATCTAACTATTAAACAGTTGCCATGGCACAATGGGCCAATTTATTTTCTTTTGTGCTGCATTTCCTCATTTTAAAAATTATCAGAGAATTGAACGTTCGAGTAGGAGATTCTCTACCAGCAAGTGGAATGAAACAGAATGCAAATGTTTTTAATAAGCAAAAAAAAAATTTGAAGAAAAAAATCTAACTGCAGGGGTATAAGGCCTGTGTATGTTCAAGAAGTTCTATAAAATAGTATTTACTTTGATATGTGCAGGACCTTGACAAACCGTCAAGGCAAGGCAATTGAAGATAAATGCAAACTAAAGAAGAATCAGAATTAAGTGACCTCAGTGCACTGTGGAAAACTTGGTCAAGACAGCCAAATCCCAGATATTATCCATCATAAAGTAAAAAAGCCACTGAAGGCGAAAAATTAATATTATTGCAAATTTCACAACGTGTGGACTCAAACTAGGAGCAACAGTCATCTGCCATTCAATAAGATCATTGTAAAAATAAATGAATTCTTGGATACAAGGACACATGTACAAATTCCAGCATTTGAAGCCCAACAGGTTTTTGATTTTGTACTGTGGTTACAGGTTGAAATCACAATTCATGAAACTAGTACATTTAGATTTTGGAAGCTTCATCCTAGAAACCTTCTGGCTACATCAAGTGCCGTCTTGGAAACAAACATTATGCACAGTATCAGCTTGGCTCAGTTAGCAGTACACTTGCCCTAATAATGGGATTCAAGCCCACCCCGGTTTAGAACACATCTTCAAGCCAGCATTTCATCACACCTCTGCAGACTTTCACATCACAGGTTAAAACCGGACCCTGCTCCGTGTGGACATCCATAGATACAATAACATCATTTGACAAGGAATTGTTCAGCTTGCCAACCAAAATTCATTCATTCTTCAAACACAAGTCATCAATAATGAGAACTGCTCAATTAGCATCTGCTGTTTGTGGGGACTTGCTTTGTGCGATGCACGCAAATGTAATAACTTGCAAAAGTAATGTGTCAATTTTAATATCTGGACATTCTGAAGGTCAAAACGGGACATGAATTAAAATGTTTTCTTTTTGCGCTTAACATTTCTCCTAGGCCTTTTTAAAAAGGAAACCTTCCAAACTCATCATGATAACCATGCCGATGGTTATACACGTCATTTTCTGCTTTTAAGGTTGAATAACCAAAAGTAACTTTTTTTTAAAAAAGCCTGAAAGTTGTTACAATCTGGAATGCACTGCCTGAAAGGAAGCCAGAAGCAGTTTCAATAATGACTTTCAAAGAGAAATTAGATAAATTCTGGATGTGGAAGAACTTGCAAGTCTATGTGGAGAAATCAGGGGACAGTGGGAATAAAGGAATAGTTCTTTCAGTTACCTGGTACAGGCATAAGTCAAATGGTCTTGCTCTGTGCTGTATCATTTTACCTCTTGCCGTGTTCACCTTGAGAAATGGTGTAGGATTTTCTACTACATTAAATGGTGGTATGCAAATACAAGTATTTGCGGTGACAGCACTGATTTTAGTGGATAGTTAAAGGCAAATTACCTAAAGCAAACTCACTGATTTCTACCAGAGTGAATTGCTGTAGTGAATAAAACATTTCAATTTGATGGCAAAATTAGATAAAGAACTCTATGGTAATGAAAAGCCATAAGCGGAATCATTTAACAATATTAATTGTAATCTGACACTGCATTAAAGAGAAGTCAGTCTCAAGGCCAGCCTCCCTCCTTAACTATACACACAAAAATCTTTAAAAATTCATACTAACATTAACTTATGAGACATCTCATTATAGTGAGTCAAACAGTACATGACCTGCATTAATACCATCATTAAACCAGAGAGAGTTTTCATGTTGATTCAGCTTCAAGCTGAGCAAAATCTTGTTCTCTCCCTTCCCAAAGGTGCCAGAACTTAGGAGTCACAGATCTAGCAATTTTCTCAACCAAACAGCCATTCCTCAGTCAGATAGCATGAATTGCCAGGCTATTAAGACCACGACAGATCTCACACATGACCAGGTATTAATTTCAGCTGATGGCTGCACACGTGCACTAACCAGCCAGCAATGAGATGTGGGTAGCCTGTCTGAATCATTCTTCTTGCTAATTCAGAGGTTAGGTTCAAAATCATGCCCAACAGACAAGACACACTGACTTGGCATAAAAAGGTCTGAATTGGGACCATTTCACACATTCTGCCTGACTCAATGCAATATTCACATTTGGAAGCAATTTAAGAGATACTCCCCATATTTATCTATTTTAAATAATTGTGCTATAGATTTTCCAACAAGTTCACACCTCTATCTCTTCAAATGTTCATTTTCTGCGAAAACCAACTTTCGGGTTTATGGAGTTTCAGGCACCAAATAAAATGAAAATAGTTCTGTGAAGCAGCATGGAAAACAATGACATTTTAGTTTAGTCTTAAGTAAAATAATTCTAACTAGTCTTTACAATACCTGCAATCTTGAAGGTACCACACACCTAAGCTGTTTAAATAGGTGAAACAATAAAGAATTACATATTTGGTACTTTTTCTCATTAACCTAACCTATAGTTGTATACAAAGCATATCTTCAGGACTCAAATCTATTCCAAAATACCGACATTTACATTGGTTAATGTTGAAGGAAGCAACGTCACGTGCACTGTGACAAGGCATCAACTTTGTAATAAAATAAGAGAAACATCTTTAAGGTAAGTGCAAAATGCAGACATTGTTGCAATATGGCTAAAGACTAAATGTTTCTAACAGCAATAATTTTTGCAGTTTATCCATGTCTCTTTTGTAAAATAATAATTGTTTAAAAATATTGAGTTAAGCACCACAATATCTTTACATGATACTTCCAAGAGTGAAAAATAGAGCTGTCATTTTCTGTCAACATTTTAAAAAAAATAAACCTACATACTTCTATTTGTGTCAATTTAACAGTCAAAACATGATTGCTTTGAGCAAGCTATAAGCTTCCATTCAAAACATGCACCATATAAGGTGGAATTGAAGCACTGCAACCTATAAACTCCTTATTAGAATGTATTATCATCTTGATACAAAGAGCATCAGTTTCTTTCAGTCCTTTTCATCTTGACAAAATTCATTCTCTCTTTCTGGAGGTGTAAAGACTTACCAGGATGCAGTTCCAATAGCTGCAACCCTTAAATATTTACAGTACCCAAGCAACTTTTGCACATGAGCCTTAACAGTACGTGGGTCAACAGATGCCTCAGAGACTTCAATGCCCAAAGGTCAAGCATGTCCTTAGTCAAAGTCTAGCTGTGCACCTCCAACAGAAATGATTACAGTGTTGTCAAGAATGAAGAACAAATAAAGGTTAGAGGAACCATTGCATTGGAGCTATTAATTTTAGTGCTTGGCCACTTTAAATTCTGCATGCAGTTGCAAACATGGAATAACCCAAATTGTTCTCCAACCGTTGGGGAACCTCCGGGTTGCTGCACAGCCACGTGGCTTAGAGAGAGAACATTGATACAGAACTCCAATGACACCCTGCTTCAGCACCAAGCCACCAACACCCCCACCCCGCCCCACCAAGCTCAACAAATCCCCAGATACTGCTATCATCCAAGAACTTCAAATTAGCAAAAATCCCCTTCAAGTCTCCTGTGTCATTCTTTCTTCAAAAGACGAACAGAACCGGAGCCTCTTCTAGGGAATAAATCAGCACATTAATCACTCAAAAGCTACTCATACTTCATCCTCCTCCTCTTTGCAAAGGAGTACCTGACCATCTTGAGGCCAGATCACAAACAGTGGGAGACAAAACAGTGTCAGAAGAATATCTGACAGATCTTATTTGTTTGAAGAGCTGTTAAAAAATTCTTGCTGTTTTTAAGTTCTGATAACAAATTCTGAATTTCTAAACAAAATAATTATATGGAGGTGCACAAGTGTTTTACATTAACACAACCGATCTTCAGTTCCAGAAGATGCAAACTACGTATGCCCATTGCTCATGTATTTTGCCCACAAGCATTTAGCATCAGCTCAAATATTAAAATAACCACTGACCGCCATCTGCCATTGAAGTCCTATTTCCACATTATAACCTTGACTACTTACAGCAGGTGTGATTCATACATAATTCGTCATGGCCAGCATAACATGGCAGCAGCATGACAGTACTTTTAAAACTCTGTCTGACTCAGACTTAAGTCTATTTACACCAAGCAGCAGCTAAGAAGGATCTTTCGAAATTGCTTAAATTAGCTTATCCGATTGCTCCATTTCTCTTCTGTTGATGGGCTTTTCAGCTCTCAAACAGTTGAACTTTCAACACATCTATTGCTATGTTTTAGTCTGTTGAATGTTAATGGTAAATTGCAAATGGAATTATAGAGTGAAATTTACATGAACATTTACTAAATCATTGACCTATAATCACAGAAATCAATGAAGTTTAGAAAATGTCATTAGTGTAAAACATTTTGCTGGTGCAGTTTGGGGAACAGCTGCTTAATTGAACAGCTTGATCTATCGAGAACGATCCTGAGCAAGTGAGGACATACAGCTGTTTCCGCCTGAAATGAACAGAGCGCATATGATAAGTTACCATCACCAAAATGAAAAATTACATTATGCAATGGATAAAAGTTATCCTTTGCTTGGCAGGTGACTGCTTGATTTAAATGTGGATGTTTCAAGAGGTGAGAACTTCAAACAGAAGTTATCATACAGTTTCAGTGACAACCCCATTGTAAACGTGATGGGCAAGTGAAATCATGCCTGCCTATTTGTTTTCACCTGATCAATGATACTCAACGGTGTTGATAAACAACGTGGTAAATTCACAACATTCCTTCCCAGACTGCAAAAACATTACAATACAAATGTGCCAGAGGAGCCAAAAAAGACCAATCATAACTGTGGCAGACAGTAGCCTGTCTGTGGCTCCAACACCACTAAAAATCCCAAAAAGACAAGTACATCATAAGCACAGTACCCTTACCTTGCCACCTGATTTTACATCCCCTACCACCGGTCTGCTTTCTCGTCCCCAGGCAGAAGGGTGCATAAAATTCCAGCTTGTGTTTATATAACAACGTTAGGAAATGAAACTACATCAATTCTCAAACCTTTGCCTTTCCTCCAGCACAAGTAAAAGTTTCAGGAACTCATCCTACAGTTCAACATCAACTTCCTTCAATTTATAACTTATTTTAAAACTAGAATTTTGTCTTGCCTAGAGAAACATAGAAAACAGGAGCAGTACGCCATTTGAGCTTGATCCACGAATCATTATGGTCACAGTCAATCACCAGCCATGAAAGAATTCCATACTGTGGCTTTCCGGATGCCAGGTCCACAAGCATTCAGGCAAAACTCCTGAAACAAGACCTTGATGGACTAGCCACTGTGTCTGGATTGTCTTTCCTCGACTCTCAAATTGCCAATACTGCAGGGAGAGCAAAGAAAACACTTCAAAGACATTCAGACACTTCCCTTGAAGCATAGCAGCATTGCCTTCAAAGATTTGGAGGAAGGGCCTGCTACAAAATGCTGAGAACACTGATAACATGTCCATCAAACTGCATCCTGGGTCAAGCTCCAAAGACTTTATGAAGTAGAGTGACGGCACAGAAGGAAATAAAAGGAAGCAAATCCTGTACTCCAGATTCCACCATCTCATGGGATGTCTTCTCTGATATGAAGAGGAGCAGTGGGTCCAAAGTCAGCCTGCTCAGTCACACGCAGAGCCACAGCAGAACACTGAAAGCCTGAATAGTGTTTATCCTTAAATGGAGGGGCAGGACTGATTGCAGCATTTATACTTCAAGGTTACAAAGACATTTGGTGTTTTCACAGTGTACCATTAATATGATAAAACAAATTGAATCCCATTTTTTGTCAACTAGTGAGTAAAAATAGCTATGCAACTAAAATTCTCCCCTCACATGGCCTCTAACTACAATTAAAATACCATCAGTGGTTTTCATTCTTTGGAACTATTTTGATAGATTACTCCAACCATTTATGTTACCGATGTGTTGCAAAAGTACTTTTCATTTAATTCCATTGATCTCAAACTCTCAAAATTCTAGCTTCTCCTAAAGCATCTGGACAATACCCGCCTCACTCATGCACAGTGTCTAAGATTGTCAATTTTTCATATTTAATACTTACTTTTTATTCCAGCCACTATAATGTATGAAGTACTTCACTTGTTTGTCCTTTATAGCAACCTTTACGCACTGCAATAGAAAAAATTAATGAAAGTTAACTCAATTAAATTCAGCACTCATTAAAATACCACCAAGTTTGAGGGATCATTAGGAATAACATATCATACAAGAAATGTTTTGCATTATTTTAACTGATGTTGAAGTCAAAAGGTACACACATTGATCAGCAACTAACATTGTAAGAAATAGGGCCAAGTGTGAGAGATCACGCAAAGAAATTATTTCCATTCTGAACAGGGGGGCGGTGTCCCTTACATCTGCTTCCAAAGCTGCAACAACAGATCAAGTACTCCCCCATCACAATCAAGGGTATGGTACTCTTTCCAACAAATTCCAGGGAATTCGACCTTGATAGTTGCTGGCCAAAGTTTGATATTCTGACATTAAAGTCACCAAACCTTTCTATTGGATGAAACCAAGACATAGTGAATTTCTTAGGGATAGATAGTAAACTCCACATACAAAGCTATAGCCCTAAATCTCAGGCCAGATTTTGTATATTAAACAGAACAAGCCGGATCAGAAATCACACCAATTTAGGATTCATAGAGAAACAGACTGCATCAAACTGACACACCCTCAAAATTGTTGGTTTGAAAAACCAGAACACCAACGCATTTCACTTTAAATTAAAAAAAAACTCAGCATAAACTAAAACAATCAAACGTAATTCTCAAAATATCAATAAAAGCCTGGCATTCCCATGTAATAAAAATGGTATGGATGTGCTCAGTCACCAAAACTCAGTTACCCTAATAGTATTATCTTTAATTACCTTAAAACAGAATACAAATACTCATATGGAAAAGGAGGAGACAGAAAAATCAGTTCCTATTTTCTGAAGTTACTCCAAAGGATAAATAAAGCCGGAAAAAATTTCAGTGTCGGATTGTGTTGGACGAACACTCAAAGGGACACCGGACTTATTGCTAGCATTTGCCATCCTTGCAGGGAATGGAAAGAAAACCCTTGGTAGGTCCTGCTGCTAAATCCCTATCAATGACCACAGGACTAGCAGTGGAAAGTGAACAGGCTGAGATGCTAACAGGATTTGTTTTTAATAAAGGAGTGTAGGCTAATGAGAAGTCTTCTTTTCATGCCATTTAATCTCAAAAGGAATTGTTCAGAAGTGAACACAATATTTACATTGATTTCCTGCCATCTGCTTAGGAAATCAAGTTTTTTTGGAAATCAAAGCTTAATTTGAAAAACACTTAACTTAATCCAGATCATAAACACACAGAAGTAATCAAACCTTTTCTTTGTCCAAGTTCTGTTTATGCAAATGAAACATGAAGAAGCTAATAAAATGCACATCCACTATGTAATGAGAGCAACTGGATAAACAATGACACTTCCCCAAAACTGTCACTGTGAAGTGCCCTGGCAATGCAGTGAACTGTTAGACCAGTCAGCATGCATGCACAAGGTTCTGAAAAGACTCCCAGTCCTTGCAAATTACCTGGCCTAAGTTGGTTTGTGTGGTGAAAGCATTACAACTGTTCTCCAGGAACCTTGCCAGGAAGATGAGGTGAGGCCATTCTTGACTGCTATTTACAAGACATACAGTCAATGCTTGTGAAAGAAAAGCTAGTGAGAGTCAGCACTATCAACAGAATAAAGAACATAAGAACTAGAAGCAGACATTGGCGTTCAATACCTCAAGCCTACTCTGCCTTTCAATACAAACATGACTGATCTCATTTCAGTCTCAATTCCACTTTCCTGACCGCTCTCCATTAACCCATTACTAATTAAAAATCTGTCTATCTCTTCATTAAATTTACTCAATGCCCCAGCATCCACAGCATTTTGGGGTAGTGAATTCCACTGATTAACAGCCCTTTGGGAGACGTAATTCCTCTTTATCTCTGTTGTAAATCTGTTACCCCTTATCCTACAACTATGACTTCTTGTTCTAGATTTCCCCACAAGGGGAACCATCTGCTCTACAACTACTTTGTCAATCCTTTTAACATCTCGTATAGCTCAACCAGATCTCCTCTCATTCTTTTAAACTCTAGAAAGTATAGGCCTAAATTGCTAAATCTCTCTAATAGTCATACAGCATGGAAACACACTCTTCGGTTCAACTCGTCCACGCTGACGATAATCACAAACTAAATTAGTCCCACCTGCCCACACCTGGTCCATATCCCTCCAAATCTTTCCTGTTCATTTACTTATCCAAATGTCTTTTAAAAGGCGTAACTGTACCTGCATCCACCACTTCCTCTGGCAGTTCATTCCACA
>NC_063364.1:31621841-31641914 GCF_021869965.1 Rhincodon typus | reverse complement strand
AGCTGCCTTCTTGAACCACTGCAGTAGTGGTGTTGGGCAGGAAATTCCAGGATTTTGACCCAGCGACAGTGAAGGGATGACAACATATTTCTAAGTCAGGATGGTGATTGACTTGGAGAGGTAACTTGCAGGGAGTGGTGTTCCCATGTATCTGCTGCCCTTGTCTTTCCAGGTAGAAGAGGCCATGAGTTTGGAAGGTGCTGTCTAAGGACCTTTGGTGAATTTCTGCATTGCATCTTGTAGATAGTACACACTACTGCTGCTGAGAGTCGGTGGTGGAGGGAATGGATGCTTGTGGATATGATGCCAATCAAGCGGCTGCTTTGTCCTGGATGGTGTCAAGCTTCTTGAGTGTTGACTGAACTCTGTTGAGAACTTGTTTGAGCTCCTAAAACAAAGTTAACAGATCTGGGGTAGTAGGAACTGCAGATGCTGGAGAATCTGAGATAACAAGGTGTAGAGCTGGATGAAGACAGCAGGCCAAGCAGCATCAGAGGAGCAGGAAGGCTGACGTTTCGGGCCTAGACCCTTCTTCGCTGCACCCATCCAGGCAAGTGAGAGTATTCCATCACGCTCCTGACTTGTGCCTTATGGATGGGGGACAGGCTTTGGGGAGTCAGGAGGTGAATTACTCGCTGTAGTAGTCCTAGCCTCAAACTGGTTCTTGTAGACATTTATTTATATAGCGAGTTCAGTTGAGTTTCTGGTCAATGGTAACCCCCAGGATGTTGATAGTGGGGGATTCAGTGATGGTAACACCATTGAATGTCATGGTTGGTTCTCCTCTTAAATGCTCTCACTTAATTCAATTAGGAAAGCAGAAAGCTAACAGAATGACTATAATTTATTGCAAGACAGATTGAATACAATAGTAGGGAAGTTGTGCCTCAGTTACATAGGGCACTGGTGAGACTTCATCTGGGCACTTTGCATAGTATTTTTTAATTCACTTGCAGGACATGGCCGTTGCTGACTGGCCCAGCATTATTTGTCCATCCCTAGGTGCCCCTTGAGAAGGTGGTGGTGAGCTGCCTTTTTGAACCGCTGCGGTCCATCTGCTGTAGGTTTACCCACAATGCCAATAGGAAGGCAATTCCAGGATTTTGACCCAATGTCACTGAAGGCATGGCGACATATTTCTAAGTCAGGACAGTGAGTGGTTTGGAGGACAGCATTGGTCACCTTATTTAAACAACAATGCTGTAAACAGATTGAAGAATGTTTACTGACTATTGCCTGGAAAGGGACAGTTTGTTTTATGAGGAAATGTTGGACAGATTGGGCTTCTATTCCCTGGAGTTTAAAAGAATAAAAGGCGACTTGACTGAAACGAATCCTGAACGGTCCTTGGTAAGGTGGATGTGGAGAGGAAGTTTCCTCTTGAGGAGAATCTATAACAATGGGTCACAGATTAAAAATAAGGGTTTGCCCATTTAAAACAGAGAAGAGGCAATATTTTTCTCTCAGAGAGTTGTGAGTCTTTGGAACTTCCTTCCTCAAAAGGTGGTGGAAGCAGGTGGAGGTGGATAAATCCTTAATAAACAAAGGGGTGAAAGGTTATCAGGGCAGACAGGAAAGTGGATTTGAATGATTCTTTTATTCAATCACAGGATATGAATTTCATTGGCTATGCCAACATTAATTGTCTGTTCCAACCACATTGACTCTATAGTCACACATAGGCCAGACCAGGTAAGGGTGGCAGCATCATTTGCTGGGGGTATTAGTGAACCAAATTAATTTTCCCCCAACAATCAGCAAATGTTTCATGGTCATCCTTTGATTCTTAATTCCAGATATTTTTGTTGTTTTCTGATTGCACTATCTGCCATGGCAGGATTCAAACCCAAGTACTCAGAACATTACCAGAGTCTCTGGATTAATAGTCTAACGATAACACTTGGCCATCACCTCTTCCTGATATTATAAGCAGATCAGCCATAATCTTATTGAATGATGGAGCAGGCTCAAGGGGCTAAATAGCAGCTCCTACTCCTTGTCCATATGTTCACATTATTCTGCCTCATTTCAAAAAGGTCCTTGATAAACCTCCTGAAGCAGCCACTGTAGCATTTGCTTTTACTCTGTAATACCCCATCTTACTCTGTAACGCCCCATCTTACTCTGTAATGCCCCGTCTTACTCTGTAATGCCCCATCTTACTCTGTAACGCCCCGTCTTACTCTGTAACGCCCCATCTTACTCTGTAACACCCCGTCTTACTCTGTAATGCCCCATCTTACTCAGCAATGCCCCATCTTACTCTGTAACATCCTGTCTTATACCAGTGATGCCCCCGTCTCGTATCATCTCATAGTGTCTGGAGCTCATGCACATGTCTCACTCCTGTGACTCTGCAAGTTGCCCAATGCCTACTTTGAGTAATTGTTATTTTTGACCCTTTCAAAAACATCCTTACACTGACTGTGACAACTAATTACTATATTCAACAGAATGATGCTAAATACTGCAAGTACAGCAGCACTCATTCCTGACTAGAGATGTAACTTTTCAGTGCAATAATTAAATCTCACCTTGATTCCAAAGCATTACTGAACTTTTTTTGAAATACTATTAGTATTGCGATACTGAATATTGTAAAACCCAATCAAGGTTATTTGAAACATCTGTGTAGAAGGTTGCACTGTATTATTAAACACAATTAACATCAAGTCAAACTGTCACTACACACAAGTTAAACAAAAAATGAAACATTCTGGAGAAGATAGCCATGATGTGGAGGTGTTGGTGTTGGACTGGGGTGGATAAGGTCAGAAATCACACAACGCCAGGGACTATAACCTGGTGTCGTGTGATTTCTGACATTCTAGAGAAGCTGCATTGAACTAACAATGGGAATAAAGAAAACTGCACACTTTCAGGGACAGTGTGTGATGAAGAAAGCACATCAAAACACAACTCCCTCTCAAGATGAATTATTTTCCCATCTCATTGCTGAAAACACCAACTTTCTGACGTACTTTAACAGACACCAAAAACTGTTCTGTTCCTCTGTCAAGTGGTAAATCTTCATGTGTAAAATATAGTGTAGTGTAAGATGTGTGATTTATATATATTTTAATAGTATTTATTTTAGAGTTTGGATGTCGTACTAGTGGCATGTAGGTTTTGTCTGAATGCATGAGGGTGTTTAATAATTAACTTCCTGGAATTTCTGGAACTGTGGTTCATTAAGAAAAATAACAGCACGACATATAAACCTCTTGGTGTGGTAATGGGATGTTGTTTGCATTGTTGGAGATTGATGAGTGGATAGAGTAAACATTGAAGAGCATTATTTTCTGTTCTGAATGTTATGTTCTTGGTTGTTATGTTATAAAAAATTATGTGCTGAAGAAGTCATATTGGATTTGAAACATTAACTCTGTTTCTGTCTCCACAGATGCTGTCAGATGCCAAGTTTCTCCAGCATTTTCTGTTTATATTTCAGATTTCTAGCATCCTCAGTATTTTGTTTATAATTGAAGAGCATTTGCTTGCTTTTGGTTCAAAGGATCAGTGACTTTTTTTTGCTGGGGAAGATACCTATGTTGAAAAGCTTTTGGTTTCAGTTTGTAGAAGACCTTGGTTCACTTGGATGAATGAAAGTGTTTCTGTTCAAGAAAGGAGTTACTTCACAAATGTTAGGAAATAGGTCACCTCAGCATAAGGGTTTTAGATGGAAAATTCCAGATCAGAGGTGTTTGGTTAGAACACTGAAGTGGTTATTCAAAGCTGAGAAAGTCTAACCTCTGTTGTGGAAATACTCAAGAAAAGGTGATTAGGCTCTCATAACTGGGAATTGAAAGCAACAGTTACGTAAGACCCAGAACTTTAATGCAAAAGTGTGTTTAAATACTGAAAGTACTGTGTTGGGAAAATATGGAATATTGTATTTTTACACGGTGTTTCAAAATCTTTGAAATTGTGATATATGTAAACAGCTTGGTTTATTCTATTTTATTTCTTTTCTGTGTAAAAAGAAACTTCTGTTTTATTGTTAAAACAACAACTGCAGCATTGTGCACATTTATTTCTATAAAAGACCAACCTGTCAAATAAAGACAGGAGGCCTAGCAAGCCAGATTTCAGTCTGGGATCTGATTTAACCAGTAATACCATCAGCCAGGAGCCACTTAGATAACCCAGTGGCCAATCTGGGCACAGCAAGTTCTCAGAAAGAGCCATGAGTTAAAGGACCCAATAAACTGTCTGGTGATGTTGATTGAAGGATAAAAATCAGACAGAACACTGGGGAGAATACCTCTGCTCTTCTTCGGAATAGTAACTGTGGTGTTTTTTTGCATTCACCTGAGAGGGTTAAAGTCTCATCCAAAGACAGATTAGCTTTAGAGGATTTGCCGTGTAGATTCTATCCACAATGATAGAAAGGCCTAAGGGTTATATTTTAAGGGTACATTGCATACATTTCATACTTCATGCATTTACTGGACCTGAGACATGAACTCTACTTTCTCTCCACAGATGCTGCTAGACCTGCTAGACCTGCTGAGATTTTTCAGCAATTTTTGTTGTGTACACTCAGGATGTATTCCTAAATATTGAAGATTGAAGGATAATCTGAATTTGTTGCTTAAAGTGTTAAAGGGGTTAAGCAGATAAGGCAAATAGAGAGAAGCTATTACCTCTGGAGGGCACATGAAGAGCAAGTTGAAAGGTGATTCTTATCATTGTCTTCAAACTGTTTTCAAACATGGTTTCATCCCACCATTTCTCCTCCAGGCATACAACCCTCTGAGAGCTCTGAACTCTTCCAATTTTATCCTCTTATTTTCCCTGATTTTAATTGCTGTGTCATAACTGGTAAGACAGCACCAATAATCGTACACCACTGTTTCAAAGACATCCCAAATTCCAATGGGACAACCGAAATGACTATCTGAAGGACTGTTACTCATGACAACAGCAATTCACACCATGTTTCAACATTAACAGGTAATAATTATTTATTGCACTGCAGTTTTATACAGATACTACTGGTACGACGTAGAACATAGAACTGTACAACACAGTAACGGGCCCTTTAGCTCACAATGTTGTGCCAAATGAAACTAATACCTTCTGCCTGCCCTTGGTCCGTATCTCTCTATTCCTCCCTTATTCATGTGCTTATCTGAAAGTCCCTTAAATGCCCCTATTGTATCTACCTCCACCAGCACCCCTGGCAGTGTCCCAGGCTCCTACCACTGTGTAAAAAACTTGCCCTTCACATCTCCTTTGAACTTTCCCCCTCTAACCTTAAATGCATGCCCCCTAGTATTAGACATTTCAACCCTTGTGAAAAAGATTCTGACAGTCAACCCTATCTATCTCATAATTTTATAGACTTCTATCAAGTCTGTCCTCAGCCTCCACCGCTCCAGAGAAAACAACCTGAGTTTTTCTAGCCTCCCCTTATAGCATACTCTCTAATCCAGGCAGCATCCTGGTAAACCTCTTCTGCACCCTCTCCAAAGCCTCCACATCCTTCCTGTAATGTGGCGACCAGAATTGAACACAATACTCTAAGTGTGACCTAACCAAAGTCTTAAAAAGTTGCAACATGACATCCTAACTCTTGTACTCAATTCCCCAACCAATAAAGGCAAGCATGCCATACACTTTCTTTACCACCCTATCTACTTGTGTGGCCACTTTCAGGCAGCTATGGACTTGAACCCCAAGATCCTCCTGTACATCAATGCTGTTCAGAATCCTGCCATTCACTGTACTCTTTTCCTTAACATTTGATCTCCCAAAGTGAAAAAATAATATAGTCAGGGTAACCAAAATTACAAAGATCAAAAGTCCAGACCACAAGATGGAAAATTATTTCTGACAGTCATTTGATTTTAGAAATGATGCCACACAGACATCTGTAGTAAGACAGTTGTCTTTGATCTGATGGTGATTGGGTGGATCTCTGTTTTTTGATTTAGAATTCTTTTGTTTAAGTCTTCTTGGATTTTCTCTCTTTTCTCCACATGGACAGAGTGAGGGTGGGAGTTACTTTCAAACTGCAGGCTGTAGACGTTTCTCTCTGCTGTTGTCCTGGCACTTGCTTCTTTTTAGCACCCTGCAGCTCAACCAACCAGAGGGCTGTTGACAGAATTTAGTGGCAATTCCTCACCTCAAAAGGTTCCCAGTTCAGCTCAGTCATGAATTCGGCCTCTCATTGCTTCAAATAGTAAGACTGCATTGCACAGCTCAACGATATCCAGCGCCTGACTTTTCTACAAGTTGCAAAACTGTCCTGGTGTTCCAGTTGTAACAGGACTTTCATCCAGGCAGCGCTTATACATTTAATTGTAGGGTCCTGTGGGGTGTTGCCAAACAAAGAGACCTTGGCATGCAGGTTCGTAGTTCCCTGAGAGTGGAGTCGCAGATAGACAGGACAGTGAAGAAGGCATTTGGTATACATGTCTTCATTCATCAGTTATTGAGTGTAGGAGTTGGGAAGTCAAATTGCAGGTCAGTACAGAACATTGGTTAGGCCATTTTCTGAATATTTCATTCAATTTTGGTCTCCCTGCTGTTGGAAAGATGTTGTAAAACTTGAAAGGGTTCACAGAAGATTTACAAGAATGTTGCCAGAGTTGGATGGTTTGAGCTACAGGGAGAGGTTGAATAGGCTGGGGCTTTTTTCCCTGGAGTGTCGGAGGCTGAGGGATGACCTTGCAGAGATTTATAATATCATGAGGGGAATGGATAGGTTAAATAGTCAAGATAGTTTCCCCAGTGTAGGGGAATCCAAATCTAGACAGCTCAGATTTAAGGTGAGAGGGGAAAAATTTAAAGGAGACCCAACGGGCAACTTTTTCAGCTGGCAGTGCACATGTGGAATGAGCTGCCAGAGGAAGTGGTGGAGGCTGGTACAATTACAACATTTAAAAGGCATCTGGATGGGTACATGGATAGGAAGGGTTTAGAGGGATATGGGCCAAATGCTGGCAGATTGGACTAGATTAATTTAGGATCTGGTTGGCATAGACGAGTTGGACCAAAGGATCTGTTTGCATGCTGTACGACTCAATGACTCTATCAACTTCCAGTTTAGTTTATAGTCCTGAAAAAAACATACGTATCTCACAACAGCACCGTTTGTAGCTGTGCCTTTAACTGCCTGAGCCCTAAGCTCAGAATCTCCCTCCAGAAACTCCTCTATCTCTTTCATTTCCTTTAAGATACTTGAGACTGGGAGGAGTGTGCAGTAAGTCAGCATCATTATAAAGCAGCATGGGAAAACTGACCAGAGTGGGACTTAGCACGTAAATAAGGATAACATTTTTCTAGTCTGCAGTCTGGTCTGACTTGAGAGAGAGCTGGTCAGAGTGGTAACGGAGCTTCCTGATAAACGCCTGAGAGGTGAGACCCAGACTGAGCTCCATAACATACAAGGCTACAGGCCAGGTGCTGAAAAATGGGACTAACACAAGCAGGTGCTTGATGGCCAGTACATACACAATGGGCAAAAGGGCCTCTTTCCATCCCGTACTTCATGAAACCTTCCACTTGATTTAATTTGATTTATTTATTGTCACATGTATTTTGTTACAAAATGCAGTGAAAAGTGCTGTATGGTGTCGCCACTCTCTGACACCATCTTAAACCACAGAAAAAAATCCGTCCTCATGTAGTTCAGTATCAAGGCTTGTTCAATAATCACTCCCTGGGACATTTTACTGCATTAAAGGTAGCATATAAATGCAAATTGCTGTTGTTTGGAGATATAACCATAAAATAAGCACAAGGCCATTCAGGACTGAAACTGGAAGTACTGTTTACATACACAGGGGAAGGGAAATCTGAAACTCTCTCCCTTAAAATTGCTGGTGGTTGGAGCTTTCAGAGTGAAGCAGGGTCAAGGGACTGACATACAGATCACACGTAACCTGTCTGCTTGGTGAAGCAGGTTCAAGGAGCCAATTGGTCTCCTCCAGTTCCTAACAGACATTAGGATCACCTTGTCAACTGTCCTTCTGTAAAGATTACAGTCCTCTCCCCTTTAAATAAAAATTCAGCTCTTTAACAGTGGCGGACTCAAAAGATGTTGTTTATGCAGAGAACAATATAATTGATCATTTCTCATTCCCCAGTGTCAGGTTGTTGTCAAGCTTTCCAGTGCTGTGGTAATTTGAGTTATGGGACAGGCAACCTGCTTTTTAATCAGCCGTAGCTGTATATTTAATGTACTTCTACTTTGCATAATTAATTAACATACTATTCCTAATTGCACATACTCCTGAAGCTTCAATTAAATTTATAGTTAGAGAAACCTATTAACTAATGTGCCAAATTATGTAAATGAATTACATTAATTAGTTAGAGGTGGTTAAAATTCTTCCCATTTAATCAAAGTAAACAATGCTTTCCCCAACAACAGTCCTCTCTTTGGTCTCTCTTAGGAAGAAATAGGAGCAGGAGTATGTTGTTCAACCCCTTGAGCCTGCTCTGCTATTCAATAGGATCATGGTTGATCCAACACCCCTCACATCCATTTTCCTGCGTTTTCCCTGCAATCCTTGATTCCCCGACCAATCAAGAATCTATCTCAGCCTCCAATATACACAGTAGCTCTGCACCCCTCTGTGGCAAGGAGTTCCAAAGTCTCACAACCCTCCGAGAGATGCAATTCCTCCTCACCTCTATTTTAAATTGTCTCACTCCTCTTACCCCCCTTTATTCTGAGATTATGTTGTCTGGTCCTAGACTGTCCCATGAAGGGAAACATCCTCTCAGCCTGTCAAACCCTTTCAGAAACCTATGTTTCAATGAGATCATCTCTTATTCTTTTAAATGCCAATGGAAATATGTGGGAAATGTAAGGAAAAATGGAGTAGCCATGATTTTCCACACTTCCACCTCTTTATGCATTTACAAAGGAAGTCTGGACAGAGGAGATGAGTTTTATTGAGGTTCGTCCTAAACAGCTCCATAATGCAGACTTCTAGGTTTTACAAGCTGTTCCTAGAGACACACACACAATCAACAACTATGCCTGGAGGACCATCAATGGTGGTTCAGTGGTTAGCACTGCTGCCTCACAGCATCAGGGACCAAGGTTCGATTCCACCCTTGAGTAACTGTGTGAAGTTTGCACATTCTCCTGTCTGCGCAGGTTTCCTCCGGGTGCTCCGGTTTCCTCCCACAGTCCAAAGATGTGCAGGCTATGTGGATTGGCCATGCTAAATTGCCCGTAGTGTTCAGGGATGTGGAGATTAGGGGTTAGGTCTGGGTGGGATGCTCTGTGGGTCGGTGTGGACTTGTTGGGCCGAACGGCCTGTTTCCACACTGTAGGGGATTCTGTGAATGCAGTGAAAGACTCTCTTTGATCTGCCTGAAACCTACCAGACATTTAGTGAAAAAAGCTGTCACCAACCAAGTGTTGCAGACTGGCACATTCCAAGACTCAGAATGATGTGTTAAGGGATACACTAAAGACTGAGGTAGCTGCAGCTGCAATGGGGAAGGGCTACTATCAAAGACCCTCCTGGCATTGTAAATTGAGGGGCAGGAAACTATTAAAATCCTTCATGCTGTATTTTTGACGTGAAATTAATACGATAAGTATAAACTATAATGTTTCGTGAGGCACTTTAGAAAGCCTCAGAAGAATTAGAGGTGATATAATTGATACATGTATAATTCTTGAAGGCTTGACAGGAACAGAGTGACCCAGGTGTATATGTGCATAAGTCATTATAAGTGGCAGGACAAATTGAGTAGGTAGTTAATAAAGTATACTGCAACCTGGGCTTTATGGAACACAGCAGTAAGGAGGTTATGTTGAACTTGTATAAGACACTAGTTTGGCTTCAGCTGGAGTGTTGTGTACCGTTCTGGACACCTCACTTTAGGAAGGATGTGAAGACATTGGTGACAGTACAGAACAGGGACTGTTCTCCTTGGAGAAGAGAAAGCTGAGGAGATCTGACTGAAGTACCAAAAATCATGGGACATCTGGACAGAGTAAATGGACAGAAAATTTTCCACTTATGAAGGGATCAAGAACAAGAGGGCACAGATTTAAAGTAAATGGTATGAGAAGCAAAAGTAATGTGAGGAAAAATGTCTACACACAGTGAGCAAGTGCTGAAAATAAGCATGCAGGTGCAGCAGGCAGTGAAAAAGGCAAATGGCATGTTGACCTTCATATTGAAAGGATTTGTACAGCTGTGCCTTGCTAGAATTATACAGGGCCTTAATGAAACCATACCTAGAGCATTGTGTGCCATTTTGGTCTCCTTGTCTGAGGAAGGATGTTCTGGCTATCAAGAGATTACAACAAAAGTTTACCAAACTGACTCCTGGGATGGTGAGACTGACATATGAACAGAAACTGGATTGATTAGGATTATATTCACTGGAGTTTAGAAGTATGAGGTGGGGGATCTCATAGAAATCTGTAAAATTCTAACAGGACTAGTCAAGAAGGAAGATCCTGTTGACAGGAGAGTCCAGAACCACAGTCACAGTCTAACATACAGTGTAGGCCACTTAAGAAGAATGAAGAGAAACTTCTTCATCCAGAGATGTGAGCCTGTGGAATCCTGTGGCACAGAAAGCAGCTGCAAAAGCAGGTTCAAGTGGCCGAATGGCCTACTCCTATTTTCTATGTTTCTATGATTAGATGTGAAATGGACTCGTTGAGAGCATGGTGGATGCAAGATTCAATCAAGACATTCACAAGGGAAATAGAAGTTACATGAAAGGAAGCAGGATGATGGAGACAAGGTAGGAGAATGGCACTGAGATGCTCATTGGGAAGCCTGTGCAGGCATGATGAACTGAAGGTCCTTCTCTGGCACTGTAACAATTTAACTTTGATGCTGGAAAGTGGTTTCCTCTGTTCGGGCAGTTTAGTACCAGCAGCCATGGATATTGATCAGGGGATCACCATATCACACTGAAGCACAAGGAATTTCTTCAGAGGAAATTTCTAAATCTTTGAATTATACACTAGTTCACATGGTTCCATTAAGGTGGCATCTGTCTTATTTTAAAACAGTAATTAACCTCTTCAAAATAAATGAATTAAGAATGGAACACTAAGAATGGAACACCTAATGCACTAAAAACAGCAGAGAAATTAATTAATAGTAATACTAATTAACATCTTTTGGGTAAAATCAGATCATGCGACACCAATTTAGTGAATTTCTAACATGAACAGTTGAAGTTATTAGTCTACTTTAAGGTCATTGTATCATTGACAGACTCTTAAATGTCATAATTTGTACTCGAACATTTCACATTCACCTCATTGGTATTTCGAGTAGAGGTTGTGTGCTTGTTGTGTGATTTGCTGCCCTCTGTCTGTGGGCTCTATATTCATGCACAATACTTATTACAAAGAGACAGAGGTCCTTGAGAAAGATAGCAAGAACTGCCGATGCTGGAGTCAGAGATAACACAGTTATCTTTGGAGCTGGAGGAACACAGCAGGTCAGGCAGCATCAGAGGAGCAGGAAAGTTGACGTTCCAAGTCGGGAACCTTCTTCAGAAATGGGGAGGGGAGCTGGGAAATAAATAGAGAGAAGGGGTGGAGCTGGGGAAGGTAGGTGGGATGGTGATAGGTGAGTGCAGGTAGGGAGTGGTGGGGATTGGTCAGTAGGATGTGTGGGGCAGATGGGTGGAGAAGAAGATGGACAGGTTACGTCAGGTCAAGGAGGCAAGACGGAGGATGGATGGGGCTGGGGAAAAGTAGATGGGGTGGTGATAGGTGGATGCAGGTAGAGGGTAGTGGGGATGGTCAGTGGGAAGGGTGGGGTGGATAGGTGGGGTAGAAGATGCCCAGGTTGTGTCACGTCAAGGAGGCGGGGATGAGAGGGTGGGTTGGACATTGGATGAGCCCGGGGGGGGGCAGATTTTAAAACGTGTGAATTCTATATTCAGGCCATCAAGCTGTAGGCTCCCGAAGCATCTGCATCTTTACACGATAATCGGCAACACCTTCCGGTCGCGAACCATTTAAACTCCCCCTCCCACTCCCTGGACGACATATCCATTCTGAGCCTCCTCCAGTGCCACAATGACACCACTCGGAAACTGGAGGATCAGCACCTCATATTCGCCTCGGGAGCCTACAGCCCGATGACCTTAACATAGAATTCATCAGTTTTAAAATCTCCCCACCCATAGCCTCGACCCACGTCCAACCCTCCCTCTCATCCCCGCTTCCTTGACCTGACACAACCTGTCCATCTTCTCTCCCATCTATCCGCTCCTCCCACCTCACTGACCAATCCCCACCACTGCCTACCTGCACTCACCTATCACCATCCCACCTACCTTCCTAACATGTAGGGGTGAAGTCACATTAAATTAGTGATGGCTTTAAACCAACAGTCCCACTCACAGGGTATGTGCAGCCTCTGGTAATTAAGATATTTCTTAAGAGGGTTAATTATAAAGAATAGGAATTGCTATTCCATAGCTGGTATTGCAAAAGACCACAGTCCATCTAATTCACCTTCAATCATCCTGGTCAAGTGACACAATCCAACAATCATGGAGTTGCTGACTAATCACAATGATTAATCACTTTCTTTGAGTCGACTACAGATCCAGACGAGGTGAGGAATCTGTCTCTTAACCACCACCCACCTCCTCACCCCCATGCTGGAGTGCTTTAGGAAGCTAGAAATCACAAGTCCAAAATCACCCGTTGCTCCAAACATGCTACACTCACCATATATTCTCCAATTAAATATTAGCAAGGCTGAAGACACTGGTTTCACTCCCTGCTCCCAACTGTGTACCCAAATTACAGATTTCATCCATCCCTCGGCAACTATCTAAGGTGAAGCCAGTCATTCACAATCTCAGTGCTACATTTGATTTTGGGATGAGCTTCCGACCTCATATTCATCTCCAAGACCAACTTCCACCTCTGGAACATCACCTGACTTCACCTATCACAGCTCACTGTTGTTGAAACTCTTATTCTCACCTTCACGATCTCTAGAGCCAAACAGCCAATGTATCTCTGGCTGGTCTCCCACATTCTACCCTCTAGAAATCCAAGGTCAGCCAAAACCCTGCTCCTCATGTCCTGAATCACACCAACTTCGATTTCCCTACCATTGTGTTTTCTGACTGCTTAAGCAATGGCTTGATTTTAAAATTTTCACCTTTGTTTTAAAATCTCTCCATGGCGGTACTCATTTTAAAAAAAATCAACCTGATTCAGACATCTTATCACACACCTCCAGAGCAGGTGGGATTTGAATGCAGGCCTCCTGGCTCACAGGTAATGCCACTGCCACTGTACCACAAGAGCCTGCCAAGGCTATGCTCCTATCACTGTAATCTCCCCCAACCCCACCATTCTCTAAGATCACCGTGTTCCTCCAATTCCAGCCTCATGGATTTCCTCAATTTTAATTGCACCATCATTGGTGGCTATGCCTTCAGTTGCCAAGGTCCCAAGCTCTATAATACCCTCCTTACACCACTTTCCTCCTCATTCACTTTGTTGTAAAGCACTTCCCAAAGCCTACCCCTTTCCCAAGCATTTAGTCATCTGACCCAACATCTTATAATGTGGCTTAGTGCCATACTTTGCACCACAGTTCACCAGAGAAACAATTTAGGGTGTTTCCAATATCAGTTTTCATTTTGTTGACTGTCTCATCCTGCTTCCCAAATATTATTCACTGAGAGAAATCAATTAAATTTACAAATGACTGAATGAATTGTATTTGCTTTCACTCTTCCTGTATAGGAAGGGAAAAGGCGGGTTAGCCTGACCTCAGTTGTGTGTAAGATTTTAGAGCCCATTATTAAGGTTGAGATTGCGGAGTACTTGGAAGTGCATGGTGCAATTGGGCTGAGTCAGCATGGCATTGTCAAGGGGAGGTCAGGCCTAACAAATCTGTTAGAATTCTTTGAGGAGGTAACGAGCAAGTTAGACAAAGGAGAGCCAGTGGACGTGATCCATTTGAATTTCCAAAAGGCCCTTGACAAGATGCCAGACAGGAGGCTGTGGAGTTAGGGGCAAGGTACTGACATGGATCGAGAGTTAGCGGACTGGCAGAAGGCAGAGAGTGCAAATAAATGGGGTCTTTTTCAGGATGGCAGCTGATGACTAGTGAAGTTTTGAACTGGTCAGTGTTGGGACCACACTATTCACATAATTTATTAATGATCTGGGGGAAGAAACAGAGGGTATTGTTGCTAAGTTTGCAGATAACACAAAGATAGGTGGAGCATCAGGCAGTATTGAGGAAGTGGGAGACTGCAGAAGGACTTGGACAGGCTAGGAGTGTGGCAGATGGAATATAATGTGGGAAAGTGTGAGGTTCTGCACTTCGGCAGGGAAAACAGAGGCATAGACTATTTTCTAAATGGGGCAGGTTTCAGAAATCTGGAGCACAAAAGGACTTGGGAGTCCTAGTTCAGTATTGTCTTAAGGTTATTGGGCAGGTTCATTTGGCAGTTAGGAAGGCAAATGTAATGTTAGCATTCATTTCAAGAGGGCTAGAATACAGGAGCAGAGATGTACTATTGAGGCTATGTAAGGCTCTGGTCAGATCGCACTTGAAATAATGTGAGCAGTTTTGGAAAGATGTGCTGGCATTGGAAGGGGTCCAAAGGAGGTTTACAATAAAGATCCTGGGGATGAAGGGCTTGTTCTATGAGGAGCAGTTGAGAGCTCTGGCCTGTACTCAATGGACTGTGGTGCAATTTGATTGAAACTTACAGAATACCGAGAGGCCTGGAGAGTGGACATGGATAGACAAGGACCTGAGGGCACAACCTCAGAGTGAATGGACAACCCTTTATATCTGAGGAGGAATTTCTTCAGCCAAAGGATGGTTAATCTGTGAAACTCACTGTCACAGAAGGCTGTGGAGGCTAAGTCATTAAGTATATTTAAGACAGAGATAGGTTCTTGATTAGTAAGATCAAGTGATATGGGGAGAAGGCAGGAGAATGGGGTTGAGAAACATATCAGCCATGATCAAATAGCAGAGCAGACTCAATGGGCCAAATGGCCTAATTCTGCTCCTTTTTTTTATGGTCTTCTGTGGGGAGTCCACCAAAGCACCACCCTCCCCCCCATCCCCAAACTTCAGATGGAGCTGTGTGTTCTGGGTCTAGTTGGTCAGGGTCCTGTTTGAGAACCTGCCGTTCCATTAGCTCCTGAACCTCTCACTCCCTATGAGAACATGTCCAGTTCACATCACCAAATCCTGCTATCCCCTCAATCATTCAGCTTGGTCTGATATTACGTTTGTTTGGTGCTGACCACAAATTCCCAACCTGTTCAAGCACAGTCACTCCTAATGAAGTCTCAAGTGGCAGTACTACCTCGCCATTTTGGCTCAATATTGACTTTTAATACCTCCATCTAGATTTCTTCGCTTGCTGCCTCTATGAGCATCTGTTGCAACAAATCCATTTATTGTCAGTCTGCACTCTCCAATGCCCTGCACTGACTTTGTGCATTGTTTTCTTTCAAGTCACAGAACCCCACAATATTTTTTAATTCCCATAATACACTTCCACATTGTATTCCGACCTGCTTCCTCAATTCCGCAAATATATTTAAATAATTTATCCGGTTTAGCTTTGGATTCCACTACCAGTATTACTTCACATCATTTGCAAATTTAGCTCCTGTGCTTACAGCTTCAGTTCGATTCATTCCCATGATAATGAGCAAAATAAAAGTCTTCAAATGGATCCCCCTGGTAACAGTCTCCTGGGACAATGACATCCTGCAGCTCCACTCTGGGTCCTAGCCATCAATTAGCTGCCCGAGTTGAGGATTAATTGAGAATCTGAAATGCTAATTAACATAAATTACTCTTTGCTTTTAGAGTGTACGATACAAACAGTGATTGATTGCTTTGTAGAAGAAGCTGATGGCAGGCTTTTTTTAGAAAATCTAATCACTACCTTTTTTTCCAGCTTTGTAGATGTAACGTGCACTGGTCACAGATACAGAGGGTGCTCATTACTCCTACTGTAAAGCACTCAGTTTCCACATAATTCAAACAGACTGTGACTTAATCAACCCTCTCATTAATACACGAATATAACGCCTTATGGTGAGGGTTGCGAGGGGGAGGGTGGTTCTGTTGTGGTACAGTGGTAATGTCGCTACCTCTGGGACAGAAGGTTTGGGTTTAAATTCAGATGTGTGTAATAACATGTCTGAACAGACTGATTTAAAAATATCTATTAAAAACTTTGAAATCAACCAGTAAAGGTCACATTGGAAAGATGCAGATAAACATTACAATCTGCAGGAGAAATGAAACATTACTCAATTCTTCCATCAACGTATATCAAGGACCCTGATTAATAAAACTAGTGGCTTCACCTATAATCAGGGAGTCCAGAGATTGTGGAGAATGGTTCAAATTCCATCTGCTCTAAAAAGTTGTAATAATATTTCTGGACAGGTTAGAACGTAAGAACTAGGAGCAGGAGTAGGCAGTTTGGCCTTTGAGACTGCGCTGCTGTTTTATATGATCATGGCTGATCTCATCTCAGCCTCAAATCCACTTTCCTCCCCACTCTCCATGATACTTCAACTTATTACTTATCAAAAAGCTGTCCATCTCCTATTTAAATTTACTCAATATCCCGACATCCATCACACTCTAGTGCAGTGAATTCCACTGATTCTCAACATTTTAAGAGAAGAAATTTCTCATCTTGATTTAAATCTGCTACCCCTTATCCTAAAATCATGACCTCGTTCTAGATTATACCACATGAAGAAACATCTTCTTTACATCTACTTTATCAATGCCCTTTAGCATCTCAATTAGATCTCCTCGCATATTTCTAAGTTCTATAGAGTATAGGCCTAAAACTGCTCAATCTCCCTTCATAAGACAAACCCCAGATCTTGGGAATCAATCTAGTGAACCTACTCTGAACTGTCTCCAATGCAACTACATCTCTCCTCAAGTAAGGGGACCATAAATTGTTCACAATACTCCAGATGTGGTCAATTGTCTTCAAACGTATTGACGCATCCCAAGGTGTTTTCCCGAATCATAATGAAACAAAATTCGACTGGAAGCCACATGAGGACACATTAGGATGGAGGACCAAAGACCAGCTTAAAGAAATCCATTATAGGCTGCACATTAGAGGGAGATGGAGAACGTGTGTGAACAATTTCCAGCATTTAGGGTCCAAACAGCTGGACAGAGCGATGAAATCAAGAGGCCAGATTTGAAAGAAGGCAGCAGAGCATTGGTAGCAGCAACAGATGGGAACCTGGTCAATTCTCTTAAAACATGATAACCTGGTGCCTTTCCTTCTATCCCACTAATGACTCCATCGAAAACCAGGACAGAGATTGGGAGATTTCAAACTAAAAGCATTCAGAAGTTGAACTTGTGTGTGTTGAGAAACATGAGTAATCACCGTCAGTTCCAGGCAGCCTTAGTGCGGAGCTGGTACTAAAGTGGCTACATTTCTGCTGGTCTGAGCAACATGGATCTGGAAGAGAGAGTTTCCTGCCCTCACTTCTGACCTTCTTGAATTTATATTAACAATTTTTCACCGTTTAAAGAAAAAAACAAGTAAATGGATTAAACAGCTAAAGGCATGCAGTATTGCCTAAGCTCTGTCCTAAATGTGAAGGGAGTTACAAATATATGAACAAGGAGCAGGAGTAGACCTGATGGATTGCAGTGGTTCAAGGCAGTAGCTCACCACCACCTTCTCATGGACAACTAGGGACAGGCAATAAATGCTGACCCAGCCAGTAACTCCCACGTTCTATGTTTTTAAAAATTCCAAAAAGGATTTCATTGGCTGCAAGGCACTTTGGGACCTAACCTGATGTTGTTAAAGGAGCTACAGAAATGTAACTTCTTTTGCAGACAGCCTTCTGACTTCAGTAACAGGGCTTTGCTGAAAAAGCTGCAAAGAAGAAACGCCGCAGAGGAATAAGTTAACAAAGATGTATTTACATCACAGATTTAACCACTGGAATCAAATGACATTTCCATTTACATTGCCTCATCATGGTACGCACTCTACCACGGATATTAAATTAACATATTCTGAAAAGCTTTCATCTCTGAAACTTCACCATCTCAAATTACAGGGTCAGGTGGCTTGCACGGCTGTCTATTTGTTTCAGACTCTGTTTCTCTAGTTAAGCATTTATAGGTGCCTTTGAATTTAGGATGATGACTGTTCCATCCATCAATCCGTGAAAGAACACAAGTTTAATTCATTAGTTGATTGCAGTTTATGGTCCACATGCTGCACATTAGTTTGAAAGTACTCATTACAGTGTAGCATGTACATTGAGTGCAATCAGAAAAGGAGGCAGCTTCTCTTGTAAATAATCATTCCAAAGATCGGTAAAATGTACGTTTACCCACAAAAAATGCACAAACGGATACTTACAATATATAAAATTCTCAACAGCTTAACAGGATCATTATCAAGAGGATTTTTTACCCCCTATTTGAACTTTCCATAACTAGGGGTCACAAAGCTTGTGATGCGTAAGGCATGTAAAATGTGGGAGGTTTTGGATCCACACAACATCCAGGACAGTCATATCTGCATGTGGTGCCACAAGGCAGCAGTCCTTGAACAAAATGTAGCTAATTTGGAACAGCGACTCTCCTCACTGCACATCATACAAGAAGGAGAAAGGTATAGTCACATGACAGAACGGTCATCCACATCACGATAGGCAGACAAGGAGGAGTGCAGAGATGACAGGTAAGTGGGTGACCATCTGCTGTAAAGAAAGGAGACAGCAGGTCCAAGAAACCTAAGACTCTTTGGAGATGTCTAACAGTAATGAAATTTTAATGCCAATTTAGTGAGCAATATGAATGAGTTGGTGGTGGATGACCTGATGGAAAACCACATTACCATGCTGCCCGACGCTGGTCTGGGAAAAGAGAGGCTGATAGGCAGGTTAGTAATAGTGATGAGTGACTCAATAGTTCGAGGGATAGACAGTCCAGTTTGTAGCCGAGATCATGAGTCCCATATGGTCTGTTGCCTCCCAGGTGCAAGGGTTCAGGACATAACAAAATGACTGAATAATGGAATGACTTCTGGAAGGGGAGGGTGAACAACCAGTGTTTGTGGTTCATATGGGGAGCAACAACAAAAGGAGGGATAGCTTGAAGGTCTTACATGATCAGTTTTAAGAGTTGGAGTAGTTTGATTTCAGAAATACTCCCCATGCCATGAGCTTCACCACTTAGGCAAAGGGAAATCAGAATGTGTGGCTTGAGGGGTGGTGTGGAAGGGAGAGGCTCAGATTTTTGGGACATTGGGATACTAGAGAGGGCAAATGAGAGGAGGTGGTGAATGGGGCATAGGAAGTGAGGAAAGGCTTCATTGAACAAAGAAATGATTGCCTTCAAACAGGCAAAAAAAAAATAAGGGCACGGGTAAATAGAATATAAGTAAATTCACATAGTGAACAAAATCGGGGAACTGGAAGCAGAAATTGCTCTGGGGGATATGACATAGTAGTCTTCATAGAAACATGGCTAAATCCAGGACAGTTCTGGATACTTAACATCCCAGGTTATAAGGCTTTCAGTAGAAGCAGACTGGGTAAAAGGGGAGGAGGTGTAGCAGTCTTGGTCAAAGATAGTATCGTTGCCCTTGAATAAGATATAGTTCTTGAATTAGAATCTATATGGTTGGAGGTGAGAAACAGTGAGGGAGCAATGACCTTGTTAGGTATTTATTATAGACCTCCAAATGGTGGGAAGGAAGTAGAAGAGAGCATTTGTAGGCAGATTATGGAAATCTGAAGGACAAGTAGGATTGTGAGATTTGGTAATTTCAATTACCCAAGGGTAGACTGGGGAAAAGGCAGTGTGGAGCACGGAAGGGGAGAAATTCCTGAAATATGTGCAGGGGAAATTTCTGGAATAGTACATCTGTAAACAGAATCAATGTGATATTGTATCAGGACAATTTCAGTTGAATTTTAATTGGAGTTTTCAACACCAAATTACGCTACACGATTCATGTCAACAAAGTTGAAATAGTTTAGCTTTTAGACTTGATGCAAACTATAATTTAACTGCCTTAAAATATAAAGTAGAAATT
>NC_063364.1:31596414-31621341 GCF_021869965.1 Rhincodon typus | reverse complement strand
GCACCTTGCCTGTGGCTATCGATAATACAAATATCTGATACTAACACCACCACAATATTGAAGAGATAAAAAAAAATTTCAGGTCTAAAGAGAAAATGTAGAGGTGTGGGAGTACCTGAGTAGCTCCTACAGAAATCTGTTACAGTCATGATGGACTGAATGGCCTCCTGTAACCATTCAATGATCCTATGACTACAAGTATTGCAGCTACTTTGTCAGCTCAGTGAGTGATAGACAATAAACATGCCATCATTGTGATCATTCATAACCTGAGATTAATTTTTAAACAGTAATAGATGTGTAGACTTCCCTTCTCAGCCATTCTGCAGAAGGCAATAGTATAATCATGGACCACTCTAATGGAAGTCCTGTTTTTTGACACTGTCTTAGAACATGGTTCCTGGAAGATGAGGAATGGATGGTGTATGGATATTGGGCGAGGAGAGCATTGCACTTGACTCTGCGTCTTTCTCATTCTCCAGTAGTCCACCAATGTTTGCATATGATGTGTCGCTGCCTGAGCAAGGCACTAGAGCACAGCTGACAGCCAAGCATGTCTCCAGCGTGAGTCAATACTTCAGAAGCACATGAGGGAAAACACATCAGGTTAAGCCCCAAACCGATGCTGAAACAGTTGAGCTAAGGAACACGAACCTAAGGCCACAGGGAAAATGAGGCCATACATTGCATCAGACTTTTGGCTAAAGGTGGGAGGTGTGAGATACACCTGAGAAAAGAAAACAATTATCAATGTCATAGAATGCATCTTAGCAAAAGCAGCTAAGATACATTAGAATTAGTTTTATTGTCACAGACTCAAATGAGTACAGTGAAAAGTTTACAAGTTGCCACTTATAATGCCATCTTAGATACAAAGGTAGCTAGGTACAGATTCTTTATACAGATATTTTATATGCAACTTTATAAATAATGCTGGTGCAGCATGATATAAATTGAATATACGCATTCAGAGTAGTAGCACTCAAGTCTGTGGTCCAAAATGTTATGGCATGGAATTGTATGATCCAAATTCACAACCATTACCTCCAAGCCAATGTCAATGTTCATCAAAGGAAGGCTTTGTGCGAAGCATATATTTTCCAACTAAATGATTGGGGTTTTTCAATACAAATTGGCACTGGCCAAGTTCTTTATTTGGAAATTTAGCCTTCAAGCGCCTCCTCACAGAGAGAAAGGGAAAAAAATGAGTGATGGATCGTTATTGGAACAGACAAGGCAGGTCATTTGCATACCTTTGCACAGTTCAATCAAACATAGCCATGTCAAACCTCTGGCATCTGGTTACCTATCCATCATCCTGGTGCCTTAAAACAAGAGATGAAACAGGTTGTGTTATAAAAATCAGCATTTCTCCCAAAATGTAAGCATTGTGTTCAATTTTTTTTTATTTATGCTGCACTGGGGTAGGGGAGTCCAAAACTATAGGACATAGGTATAAGGTGAGAAGGGTAAGATGTAAAAGGGACCTAAGGGGCAACTTTTCACGCAGAGAGTGGTGCGTGTATGGATTGAGCTGCCAGAGGAGGTGGTGGAGGCTGGTATAATTACAACATTTAAAAGGCATCTGGATGGGTATATGAATAGGAATGGTTTAGAAGAATATGGGCCACATGCTGGCAAATGGGACTAGATTAATTTAGGATATCTGATGGGCATGGGTGAGTTGGACCAAAGGGTCTGTTTCAGTACTGTACAGCTCTCTGACTCCATGGTAGTTAATAAACTCACTCATTACACTTTATCTCACAAAAGAATTGGCTTCTTTTAAAATATAAATATATTTGGGCTGGGAAAAGGTATCTATGAAGTAAGGGATCCTTTTCAAAATAAACCTTGTGGTGACCAACCGAGGGAGAGGCTGTATAAAGAGGGGAGACAGCTCATTCCTCCTCACCTGGGAGAATAATTAATCTAAGGCCCTCCAATTGGGACCAGTTCATAAAAAAATAAGGATTCCATGTTATTCTAGTAAAGCCGCTCTTGGAAATTTGTTCCGTTTTTCTAAAGTACTGAAACAAAGGCAAATTTATTCATGGCAAACCTCTTCCAGACAATTAGGTCAAATTCAAATTAGTTCCAGCTCATTGCATCACACAATAAAATGCATTAATTTCAGCTGAATGGAACCAAAAATGAACAAAATTTATTGCGTACAGCTTCAGACCATTTTCAACCTTGACATCTCACTGTTTTACCTTGAGTATTTTTACCGTCTTGCAGAGCTCACCATGCAAAATTCCACCAGCCTCCACTAACCTCTCTGCAGTGGCAAAATCTTCACCTCCCTGAGGCAGCACCATTGTCCCACCAGCTTTACTTCCAGCCTCAAGGTAAAGCCCAGCACGGACTTCTGGCCTTGAGGTAAAGCCCAGCGCAGACTCCCAGCCCTGAGGAAGCCCAGCACTTCTAGGACTTCTAGCATCAAGGCATATCCCAGTGTGGACTCGCAACCTCGAGGTAAACCCAACACAGACTCCCAGCCTCGAGGTGAAGCCCAGCACAAACCCGTCTGCTCCAGCTGCTTTAATATTTTTCTCCCTTTCACTGCTTTAGAAGGACTTTATTTATTTACTTTTCTAATTTATACCTAAGATTTTGTATCTAGGCACCTTTGTACCGAAGATGGTGCCGGAAATGGTGACTTTTTACATTTTTCACTATACTCGTGTATCCCTGTACTTGAGTATAACAAAACTTTAATCTAATTCTAATTCTACCCTCAGTTTTCACTAACTTACATACATACAGGCTGCCACTTTTGCTCTACTCACTTCCCTACCTAGATTCCCACTTTTCCATTGCTCACCACTGGATTCTGTTTTTGTTGTTCTCTCTGTCCTGAAGAATTCCTAACTTGCAGACACTAGCTGCTCTGATTCCCACTCTGGCACTTACACCTTTCAGCTCTTCTCCTGCCTACAGCGACCTCAACCATTCACTCAGATTGCTATTTCAGCATACCCACACAAACCTACAAAACTGATGGACAGGAAAATGCTCTCTAACCCACCAAGCTCATCTATGCAGTGGTGATGCCTGAAGACCCTACATCCAGACACATTCCAAACTGAGGGGTGTAATCTGATGAAGAGTCATCTCGACCTGAAACGTGAGCTTGCTCTCTCTCCATGGATGCTGTTTGACCTGCTGTGATCTCCAGCACTTTTTGTTTTCACTCCCATTAATTAAAATCATGGATGATCTGATTTGCAATATCAAATCCATATTCCAGCATACTCCCGATAACCTCTCACCCCTTTTTTTAACAAGAAGCTATTCAACTCTGCCTTAAAAATATTCTGGGTCTCTGCTCACCCACCAGCTTTTCAAAAGGAGTGTTCCAAAGATTCACAATCCTCTGACAGAAAAACAATCACCTAATCTCTGTTTTAACTGGATGGCCACCTGATTTTGAAACATTAAGATGAAGTTCTAGATTCTCCATAAGGAGAAGCATTGACTCCATATCTACCCTGCCAAGCCCCTCAGGATCTAAGATTTTTCAATCCGGTCACCTCTGATTCTTCTAAACTCCAGTAGATTTCCTCGGAGAAACAATTATTAGTTATCTTCATTTATTTTAAGATCAATTTTGATCCAGGCAATGTCTCGGGACCAGCCATTTGAAAAGTTGATACAATTTAAATATTGCAATCAGTCCTAAAAACTTTTCAGTGAGATATCCCTAGGTTTTGTTTCCCCTTCTGTAAGCCTGTATTACTTATCCACTTCATTACTTTTTGTGGCTGACTATGTAAACTTATCTGGTTATTTCAACATGTGTCCATTGACAGTGTGTTTTTTACATTCATTCACAGGATGTGGGTGTTACTGGCTGAGCCAGCATTTATTGCCTATCCATTAATTAACCATTGACCCTGCTCGAGCAATGCCACAGGGTATGCACTAGTATGTCTTACAACTAAAACAAGGCTGTTGTATCATATATGCAGTCAGACCAAGTGGGGGCCCCACCCCCACCCCATGCTAATCCGTGCGGAGAGCCCTTAGAGAGAGACTGTGACATTTGTCTTTTAAGCTTCTTGTTTTTTTTCTGACCTATGGTTATATTGTGTATAGCTGTAATGTACCTGTTTATTCATCATTTCTCTACTTTGTAACTAAGGATTGTACCTAGGTACTCTGTACCTAAGATGGCGCCATGTGTCAGTGACATTGTTACGCTGTAACTAATCTTTTTTTAAATCCATATAAAAATCTTTGTATGTATACATAGTCATGAATGCAGTTCTGTTCTCATATCAAGGAAACAAACAAAACATTGGAGTTTGACACTCTAAAACAAAACGAAGACCTCTCTTTTGCAAAAATAAACTTTATTCATTAAAAAATCTCTTTGTATATACACATTGTCACAAGCGCAGTTCAGTCCTGTACAGTATCATGTCAAGTAAACAAACAAACGTTTTGGGTTGAGTAACCCTTCTGAGTTCTAAGGAAGGATCACTCAACCCGAAATGCTAACTCTGATTTTTCTCCACAGATTCTGCCAGACTTGCTGAGCTTTTCCAGCAATCTGTATTTTTGTTTCTGCTTTATGGGAGTTCTTTTTGGTTTTTAAATTTGAGTTTGGCTCTATACTAACAAACCAAGGGTATGTCTTATGCATACAAGATTATATTTACATACATGAGGCACTGAGGATGGTCTGATAACTGAACAGAGCTAATCTTGTGACTGAAGAAGCTGCGCATAGGTACCTTTGTATCTAAGGTGGTACTGTAAGTGGCAACATAAACTTTTCACTGTACTCATTTGAGTACATGACAATAAAGCTAATTCAATACAGTATTTTGCATTTTAAATGTTCACACTTGGTGAGAGAAAGAAAGCCAGTTATTGGTCTGGAGCTTAAAGTTTACAAATAGTTAAAAATGTAAGTTTGCAAAATTAGAGGCATAGCCTTAGAGAGGCAGATCAGATTAGCAGCTGTATATTGGCAGATGACAGGAATAGGATCTGACCATTCATCCCCTTGAATCTGCTTCACCATTTTGTCTGAACCTCAATCTGTGTTCCCATCTAAATTTTACATCCTTTGATACACAAACAAAGATGTTTGAATCTCAGTCTTGAAAGCTTCAATTTGCTCTCAGAATCCACAGCCTTTGGAGGAAGAGAGTTCAAGAGTTATAGTAAACTTTGTGTTGCTTAATTCCACTACTTATCCACTTAGCTTGGATTTTAAAATTGTCACTTTGTCCTGGATTCACCCATCAGGGATAATAATATCTTCCTATCAGCCCTATTGAATTGTTTGAACATTTTAATTATTTCCATCCTTAATATATATCCTAGATTTAACGGAATACAAACAAAGGTTTTGCAGCCATTGGTCATAATTTAATCGTTTGAATCCAGGTGTTGTGCCCTGGGCCACTCATGAGCAATTCCACGAGGGATACAGTATGCATTAAGAACTCACAAAAGCACATCTACTAAAACATTGTGAAGATATTCCACACTCCCATTTATAGGAACATTTCTATCTGCTAAGTTTATAGGGAGCTCATGATCCCATCCTTAAATTTGCAACTAAAATTGCAGGCTCAAGACAGGTATTGAGGCATCACAAGGAATACCTTTCGCATTATGTCTGATTTTATTTGAAGAGAGCAATATTTAATGTTTTGGGAATTTACTTTCCATTTTACTCATAGCCCTTTGATTTTAAGGCAATATTTCATATTTTCTTTGTTACATCTAAGGTGACTGCACTGAGTAATGTTCTGTTGTTGGAACGATTCCCAATCCTGACAAGTTCAGGCCTGAGTCCTGTGTTCCCTGGATTACTTATGAATGTTGGGTCATTGCCACTTTAAGACAAAATAGTACATTTCTTTGGGTGGTTATGTGAGTCATTTGGTTGAACTACTTTGATGACTGAACCACCAGTAGACACAATGCTTAAAGTAAATTTATTGTCAGGAGGATATTTTATGGTTCCATCTACAGTTATTTGTGCATGGTCATACTTATCACCAGAAATTCAGGACAAGGCATCTAGACAAGAAGATTTAATAAGCCCTTTAACTCGCTTAGCCTCTCTGTCTTTGTGTCTCACTCTCTCCTCCCTTAAAATACTCCTTAAAACCTGTGTCTTTGACCAAGTTTTTGGTCACCTGTCCTAATATTGCCTCAGTGGGTCAGTGTCCAGATTTGTTCAGTATGATGTGCCTTGTAATGTTTTACCGTATTAAAACCACTAGATAAGTACAGGTTATCATTATGCCTGCTGTTTGTTTCTGATTCTGCTTTAAACAAAGACTAGAATGTGTGGGAGAAGAAGCTGTTCCTCTGGACTAATAAGCAACAGGAAACACAAGAAGACCTGACAATCAAAGTTAGAATGAACTTGGAAAGGAATTCGTCTTAATGAATATAATTTCTGAAGAGCTAATTATGTGGAAGAGTGGAAGAAATATTTAATAATTAACATGAAGTATGAAACCTGAAAAAGAAGTGTACAAATTATATTTCTACTCTGCCCCAATATTTTTCCAACAGTTCCTGAAGTTGCCAAGAGATACTGTAGCATTTTTTAAATTCCATCACAATTGTTGGCATGAACAGCAATGCCAGCATTTATTGCCTGTCTCCAATTACCCTTGAGAAGGTGAAAGTGAGCTGTGTTACTGAACATAACTGAGTGATCTGCTCAGCCAGTTAAAAGTCAACCACTTTGTTGAGGGTCTACAATCACACGTAGACCTGATTTTCTTCCCGAAACATGACAAATGAAACAGATTTTTTTTATGGAAATCCAGTAGTTTGTGGTTCCCATTATGAACAGTTTTTTTTTAATTCCACATGTATTCAGTTGTCTGAATTTAGATTCCCCAGCCACTGTGGTCAGATTTGAACTCATCACACTGAGTCTTTGAGACCCTTTGATTGCTGGTGATATAGCTACTATGCTACCACAACCTTTTCACATTCCCTGGACTGCTATTGGTCATGTGCAAGCCAAAACAATAAACGCAGAAATACTGTTTGACTACAGGGAGCATCACAGTTAAGATATATTCTGTCATCACCCATGCACTTTCCAACAGATGTTGGAAGTTATAACAGAAGAGAACAATCAGGAATGGAATCCATCCCCTCTCAATTGCTTATAGATCTCAGAAATCCCAGATTTGATCCCTTGCCTGAGATACCTAGGCAAAAGTATTAGGTTCTAAGTAGAGGACAAGAAGATGACGAAGCAAAGACAGGTTGGCAAGAGTGCTTCAGGGGTTTGAGACAAGGCAGCTGAAGGCAGGCTGCCAGTGTTAGGGTGAAGAATTGGAGGAATTATTAAAGAATAGAGTTAGAGGGACTCAGGTATTTTAGTGAGTTGCAGGTTTGAAGAAGGTTACAGAGATGGACAAGGCCATCAAGGAATTGAAGATGAGGCTGGGAATTTTAAAAATCAATGACACGGATCTTCCATGGAGCAGTGATTATCAACGGATACCCAAGCTTTTACCTGAACTGACACTACTCCACATTTCAAGCCTGGTCTTCCAAGCCCAGCCTCTCCAGAAACACAGAGCAAAGTATCCCTCAGTGTTCCATCACCGCACTGAATTAGCAGGGAGAAAAGGAGAGAGACCTTAGGAAGGATGTTTTGGCCTTGGAGGGAGTTTAATACAAATTTAGAAGGATGATACCTGGACTTTAGGGGTGAAGTTATGAGGAGAGATTAGACAGGTTAGACCTTTATTCTCTAGAATTTAGAAGGTTAAGGGGTGATTTAATTGAGGTCTTCAGGATATTTACAGTAAAATAAGGTAGATAAAAACAAAATATTTTCATTAGTTGAAGATTCTAGAACCAGGGGGTATAGTCTAAAAATTAGGGCCAGGCTATTAAGGAGGGATGTTAGAAAGCATTTCTACACACAAAGATTAGTGGAGGTTTGGAACTGTCTTCCTCAAATGGCAGCCGATGCTAATTCATTGTTAAATTTAAATCTGAGATAGACAAATATTAATTAAGCAAAGGTGTCGAGGGATATGGACCCAGAGCAGATGGAGTTGAACCCAAAGCTTGGCCATCATCTAAGACAACAAGGTGCAGGGCTGGATGAACACAGCAGGCCAAGCAGCATCATAGGAGCAGAGAGGCTGGCGTTTCAGGCCTAGACCCTCTTGGCCATCATCTTATTGAATGGCAGAGTAGGCTCGAGGGGCTAAGTGGCCAACTCCTGTTCCTATGCTCCCAAAATACCATGCTACGGTGAAAACACCGTGGTGTTATGGCAAGTTTGATTTTCCTCATAACTTGACTGATCAATTCAACAGAGATAGTAGGAACTGCAGATGCTGGAAAAACTGAGATAACAAGGTGTAGAGCTGGATGAATGGTATCAATATGGATTTCACAAGCTTCAAAATCTCCCCTCCCCCTACCGCATCCCAAAACCAGCCCAGCTCGTCCCCACCTCCCTAACCTGTTCTTCCTCCCACCAATCCCCTCCTCCCACCTCAAGCCGCACCCCCATTTCCTACCTACTAACCTCATCCCGCCCCCTTGACCTGTCTATCCTCCCTGGACTGACCTATCTCCTCCCTACCTCCCTACGTACACTCACCTTTACTGGCTCCATCCCCGCCTCTTTGACCTGTCTATTTCCTCTCCACCTATCTTCTCCTCTATCCATCTTCTATCCGCCTCCCCCTCTCTCCCTATTTATTTCAGAACCCCCTTCCCCTCCCCCATTTCTGATGAAGGGTCTAGGCCCGAAACGTCAGCCTTCCTGCTCCTATGATGCCTTGATCAATTCAACAATCTTCTTCAAATAAAAGTCATCTCCTTCACCATAAACTGGGATAAAGACTAATTTGAGGAATGTCAGCTTCTGTCAACTGTGATGTACAGCAAACTTAGTGAACTTTTGCTAAGTTCATCAAATTGAATTAGACTATGGCCAACCTGCATGTGCAAACAAATCTAGCTGTTTGTTAGAGATGAGATAGATGGATTTTTAATTAGTAATGTGTTATGGAGATTGAGTAGGAGAGTGGAGTTGAGGCCAAGATGAGATCAAGCAAGATTGTATTAAATGACAGAAGAGACTTGAGGGAATGAATTGCCTTTTGCTTCTAGTTCTTGTGCTCTTACAAGTAAAACGACCACCCTGTGCCTCTTGCAAACCAGTGCAAGCATTCTGGAAGTTTGAGGAGAAGCTTTTGGGTCAGTGAGAATCAACCCAACAGATTGAATGAACTAAGACTGCAGAATTGTTTATTCAGTGTTCCTACTGTCCATGTGTTTATCCCCTGTTGTCTGTCTGTGTATGCATTTATAGAATAGTTTAAATTAATTAATTTAATGGGTAGTGTTGAAGAGCAGAGAGATCTAGGGGTTCAGGTACATAATTCTTTGAAGTTTGCATCACATACAGACAGGGTGGTTGAGAAGATATTTAACACACTTGCCTTCATTTCTCAGACCTTTGAGTACAGGAGTTGGGACATTATGCTAAGATTGTATAAGATGTTGGTGAGGCCTCTTCTGGTGTACTGTGTCCCGGTCTCATTGCCCTGTTATAGGAAAGGTATTATTAAGCTGGAGAGGGTTCAGATGAGATTTACCAGGGTTTTGCTGGGAATGGAGGGTTTGAATTATAAAGGGAGGCTGGATGGGCCAGGACGTTTTTCACTGGAGCGTAGGAGGTTGAGGAGTGACTTATAGAGGTTTAGAAAATCATAAGGGGTATAGATAAGGGGAATGGCAGGTGTCTTTTCCCTAGGGTGGGGGATTTCAAGACTAGGGGACCATATTTTTAAGGTGGGAGAAAGATTTGATCAAAGATACGAGGAGCAATCTTTTTACAGAGAGAGTGGCTCGTGTGTGGAATGAACTTCCAGAGGAAGTGGTGGATCCGGGTACAGTTATAACATTTAAAAGATGTTTAGATATGTAAATGAATAAGAAATGTTTGGAAAGATATGGGCCAAATGCAGGCAGGTGGGACTAGTTTAGTTTGGGATTATGGTCGACATGGACTGGTAGGACCCAAGGGTCTGTTTCTGTGCCGTATGACTCTATGATGATGCAGAAGAATGTCACTGGGCATTGTGTTTTTTTAGTCATTGACAGTATGTGGGTGTCATTGGCTAGACCAGCATTTATTGAACATCCTTAATTCTCCAGGAGGCAGTTAAGTGTCAACCACATTGCTGTGGACCTGGAGTCACATATAGGGATGACCAGGTAAAAACAGCAACTTCTTTTGTGTGAAAGGACATTACTGAACTAGATGGGTGTTTCAGACGATGGCAACAGTTTTGTGGTCACCATTAGACTGTCAATTCCAGATTTGTTACTGAATTCAGATTGCAACATCTGCTGTGGCAGGATTCAAATCAGGGTCCCCAGCACATTACCTGGGACTCTGGATTAATAAACTAGTGATAATGACACGAGGCCATCACCTTCCCTGACTTCACACCAGTCATGTGACAAGTACAAAGTGGCATTGTTGCCAACACCACTGACATCCTGTTTCCTTTCATGGCAAAACAGGTTCTCAGTGGAAGGCGATCACTAATACATTGAAACATCCTGGAAACGTGCATTTTAAAAACAGCACTGACTTATTCAATCACTAAAGAATTCAACAGTCAGGATCATCAGGACTTGGAGAAAGTAGGAGTTAGTATTCTGTTTGTACAGAATTGTTAAAGATGAACATCAAGAAAAAAGCAACAACCTCCTGAATTTTGTTTATTTGGTCACCTCATACTCATAAACTGGATCATTGCCTATCCACTTCCTTAATCTCTCCTCAGCCCAATCTGACCTCAACCAAAAGGATTATTAAGAAAAGTTGGATATTCATGGCCAGCTAGCCAGAGCTTAATAAGATCTTTGCTAGGAATAGGTGGGAAAGTTTTGTAGCCAAGGCAGGGGTTGGATCTCACATAGAGTTTGGCCAATAGGATGGTGAACAGACTTGAGGGACTGAATGGCCTTCTCCTATTCCTTTGTTTTTATGGCAGTGTTTGGTGACTCCCATGCTTAACCTTTGGCTTGTTGGGTTTAGTTGATGGCTGCAAACGAGGCTGGAACAATCCCAAATGATTGTCTCATTTGCCACCCCTCCACCAACCCCACCCCCATTAAGATGGAATGCTCCCGTGCTCACCACCCCACTTTATCTGCACAGAGCTCCCCTATCATGGAATAACTGAGAATGGGAGATTATCCTGCAGCGCTCTTTACTCACTAACGCCTGTTGAACTACACCATATCAGAAAGTATTGGCACTCTATTGTTCTGCCTGAGGTATTGTTTGGTCAATTTTAGTCTAAATGTAAATTTTAACCTCCGCAGTATCTAAAAGTAAACACAGCTTCATATCTTAAAATGGATTTGCAATTGGTCTCACTCTTTTCACTCATGAATCGAACCCCTATCTCTCCCCAACAGTAACAATTGGGCTAATGTTTTTTTCTACAGAATATACAAAGATCAAAGGGAGGAATTGGATGAAGAAGCCTCTTGAGCCCATTTGATCTAATTATTTCAAAACTGGGACATTACTATCCTCCTATTAGATTAGATTTGCACACAGAGTAGTGAATGTCCACAGCATCAATTGTGATAACTTGAGGGGTTCACAGTTTGATAAAGGTAGGAGTGACATATCATATCAGCCCTGACTCACTGGGTAGCATTTTCACCTATGGGAAGACTATGGGTTTTCAGTTCATGTTTAAGGTGTAGTGATAGTCCACATCACACTCCAGTACTACACTGAGGGACTGCTGCATTGCCAAATCTGCTATGTTTAAACCTGTTGGACAATATTAACTGGCATTGTGTGATTTTTGACCTTGTCCACCCCAGTTGAACACAGGGACCTCCACATCATGTTTTAGATAAAACAGCATTCCATGGGCTCCTCTTAGGTGGATATAACAGTTTACAAGACAATAATTCAAACAATAACAGGAGACATCTTCGGTTATCCACCATCACTAAACACAAATAATCACATTGTTCTTTGTGGGATCTTGCCGTGCACAGAACTGGCTGCAGCGTTTCCTAGATTTCTACACTTCAGCGGTGCTTTGTTGGCTATTAAGTCTGTTAGGACATCCTGGTGGCATGAAAGGCGCTATGGAAATGCAGAGTTCTTCACTGTGTGCTGCTTTTATGTTGAGTCCATCCGACTGAAATAAATGGGATGTCATTAAATAAAGCATGCACAGGAATAAAGCATAAATATGATGGACACTCAAACAGAAATCTTGCTGATCAGAAGATCTACTATTTGTGATAATAGCAAGACAGCCAAGAACAATGAGGTAATTACATTCAGTTCCATCAATCAAGCCTCACATTCTCTGATTGAATTGCTGATAAATGAGTCACACACACTTTTAAAATAAATAAATCTCAGGCGAATATGTGAAGCGAAAACTTTTACCAAGATCTGTTTTGTGTTTCCCTGTGGCACACATCACGATGTCAGCATGCATCAATGCTTTTTCTAGGCTTTGAAAGGGATGAAAAGCATTTAGACATTCCTTAAATCAATTTCACGCTCGACTGAATAAAGATCTTGTTCTTCATCAAACACAACTGATGCCTGTCTTTAGTTTACCAAACGATGATGATGAACCTAGGCACAAACAAACTATAAAAGGCAGAAAAGTTTAAAAGTTTAATTGTGTTCTTCCCTTCTCAATGAATTGAGGATCAAACAGAAGAGAAAAGATGTTTCAGTTCATATTCTAAGTTTATTGTGACTTGATGCAGTACTCTGCCTAATTTATCCTGATGTAAAGTGATCAAATCCTTTAATGTCAATTATATTGATAACTTGTTTCTCATTGTCTGATGATTTTAGTGTAATCTCTACAACATTCTTAGACCTTGCCATCAGTAGGAGTCACCAACTATTGAATAGCTATTTGCCTTTCAAAAAGCAATGCTGCTCACTTGGTGTCTTGCTCAATGAACAGGACTGGAAATGTACTTTTTGATTATTTGCTATTTGTGGGATCTTGCTGTGTAAAAATGGCTGTTTTGTTTCGAATAACATAGGAGTGATTACACTTCAAAAAGTCTTTGCTTGGCTGGGAAGCTTCTTGGGCTATCCTAAGGTTGACACAGTTGCTATATAGGGAAGGCAGCGACATGGTGGTATTGTCACTGGACCAGCAGTCCCGAGCCTCAAGTTAGTGTTCTGGGGATGTGGGTTCAAATCCCACCATGACACGTGGTTAAAATTTGAACTCAATAAAATAAAACTATCTTAAGGGTGACTGTGTGACTACTGTTGGTTTATCATAAAAATCCATCCAGTTCCATTGACTCTATCTACACTTCTCACTGCCTCGGAAAGACAGTCAACATAATCAAAGACCCCTCCCACCCCAGTTATACTCTCTTCCATCAGGGAGAAAATACAAAAGCTTAAACGCACAGACGAACAGATTCAAGAACAGCTCCTTCTCCGCTGTTGTTAGACTTCTGAATGGACCTTTGAAATTTCAAATTTAATGTTGATCTCGTTCTCTGTGCATCTTCTCTGCAGCTGTAACATTACATTCCTCTCTCTGTTCTATTACCCTAATTCACTTCGTATGGTATGATCTGCCTGTACTGCACACAAAACAAAACTTTTCACTGTATATAGGTACATAGAGTCATAGAGATGTACAGTAAGGAAACAGACCCTTCAGTCCAACTCGTTCATGCTATCAGATATCCACATGTAATAAATCAAATCAAATCAAATAATGGGAAGAAAATTTGCCATCCTCACCTGCTGTGGCCTACATGTGACTCCAGTCCCATAACATCATTGGCTCTTAACTCTAATAAATTCTGGCCTGGCCAGCAATGCCCACATCCTGTGAGCTAGCAATACTAAAACAAATGGGCAGTAAATGTTTCCAACTATTCAATAATCAACAACAACAATTGATCAACATTAATCATCAAATCATCAACAATAAACACCATTGATGTTGTGCAATGATGGCCTGGTTTTGAATTCAGTCTGGGCACTTATTCTCTGTCAACAGTCCCTAGTTAAATGAAATTATACACAAAAAAACTGGTACCTTTAGAACACATCAAAATCTCACCTATAGTCTATAAACAGCTATATTTTCAGGTGTAATCCTGCAACCAATCCACAATGAACACTTACTGATTCACTTCAGACATTTGCAATCAGTTCGGCGGTGTTGGAAATTGATTATTGTTCCATGTGGCAATACCAAAGCGCACATTTCTGAAGACTTAAAAAATCACTCAACCATAAATAATTGTAGACTGACTGTTCTGACAAATTGCATTACAAAATGGAAGGATAAATGTTCAGCTCATGGTGACCATTTTTGCACTTGATGCTTTCAGGTCAATTTCACATTTTCAGGATGATGAAATTTGCTACCTGCAAGCCTGTTTATTTTGCCTACAATCCAATTTAAATGACACAAGAATCAAAATGATTGGGATGGAATTTTTGCTGAGACTCATGTCATGGAATAATATGAAATGCTTTTATTCAAGCTTTTTATTTTTGAAGGGCCAACATTTCCATTAATACCACCCCTTCTTCTAAGGCACACATTTCTGTGCCTTTGCTCCATATTCCTTCACTCAACCAAAATCTACCAATGTCAGAATCAACAGCTATTTCAGAATCCAAATTCCCACCTCCTTTTGAGTTGCAAAAATGTTCTAATTTTACTCCTATATGACCTAGCTTGAATTTGACATTATTGCCCTGTCTTCTTTATTTTGGATTCCTCGACCAAAGGAAATAGTTTCACTGTACTGATGCTATCAAATTCATTAATAACTTTAAACCCCTTGATTAAGCCACTCATCATCCTTCTAAACTCAAGGGAATACCAGTCAGGTTTATACTTTATTGTTCTGATGAAGCTGCACTGTAATCCATCCAAAGATGCAATGACCAAAATTGATGGCAGTATTCCTGATAAGGTCTGAGCAAAGCTCTGTCCAACTCAAGAAATTTCTTGTCCATTGTATTCCTGTCTTTGAGCTGAAGGTAAGCAGTTGCTTAGCTACTTGGGTTACATTTTGTACCTGTACTCTAACTGGGAACGAATTTTGTTTGCAGGCACCTAAATCTCTTCAATCCTCCATAGGTTCTCAGCTGTCATCTATAAGAAAATATATTTATGTGCGCTGGGCATGACTATTTCACTGTAGATGCAGTCCATGTGCTGTAGATAAACCCAAATGCCACTAGGTAGGGAGCTCCAGGATTGTGACACAGTGACAGTGACAGAATCACCATGACATGTGGTTGGGGGGGGTAATTGCAATTTGTGGTGTAGCCATGTGTCAGCTGCCCTTGTCCTTCTCAAACTGGAGGAGCAGTAGCTTTGGCGATCTAGTGCATTTAATCTTGTCGATGGCACACACTGCTGCCACTGTGTGTGAGTGGTGGAGTGAGTGGATGTTTAAAGTGATGAATGGGTGCCTATCAAGCAGACAGCTTGATTCTGGATGGTGAAAAGCTCTTGAGTATTGTTGGAGCTGCACTTGACCAGGCAATTGGACAGTATTTGATCACTGCCTATCCACCCAAACTGGCCAGTTAGCTCAATTGGCTGGATGGCTGATGTGTGATGCCAGCAGCATGGGTTCAATTCCTGCATTGGCAGAGGTCACCAAGCAGGTCCCACTTTCTCAACCTTGTCCCTCACCTGAGGCATGGTGACTCTCAGGTTAAACTCACTAAGGAGACTGGGACAATAGTGACTTTACCTATCCAACCAAATACTGTGTGAAAACATCACATTGGGTGGAGCTATTACAGCCATAACACTCTTTCAGAAGCGTTATGTTGTACAACAAAGAGGTGGTGTTATTCATCACAGAATTCCCAGCCTCTGACTTGCACTTGTAACTACAGTATTTACGTGGCTGCAAACAAAAACAGAAATTGCTGGGAAAGTCAGCAGATCTGCAGCATCTGTTAATGTTCTGGGTCCAGCGACCCTTCTCCAGAACAGTACTGAAAAAGGGCCATAGATGCTGCCAGTCCCACTGACTTTGCCCAGCAATTTGTTTTTGTTTCTGATTTCCAGCATCACAGTTCTTTCAGTTTTTATTTAAATGGCTGCTCCAGTTAAGTTTCTGATCAATGATAAAGCCTTCAGAATGTTAATGGTGGGGAATTCTGCAATAACAGTTGCTGAATGTCAATGCAAGTTGGTTAAACATTTTTCTCTCTTTACAGCTCAATGATCTGTAGAACCATTTCTTCTTGTGTCCTTTGTGTAGCAACAATGACAAGACATGTTTCTCAATACTCCACTCTTTCTCCTCCTCTAGTACCTTCATTCATACAAACTTCACTGTCGACTAATATTTATATTGTGTTTCTTTACGTTTCATTAATTTAAACTGAATGCTTGACACCGTTCAATTATGTGAAACCCTTTTAAGCTAAATCCCTCTCCATGATATATCTTACTTACCATACAAATTTACACAACCTCCACTGAGATTCCGACTGAGTAATAAATGTTATAGACAGCTGAGGTGATACAATTGATTCCGTAGGATTCCGTTGGTCTCTGTCGCTCAGCTAAAACAATCCCTTTAATGATTGTTTTCTGCTGCTTATTGTTAACCCAATTCTCTATCTGACCTGCCATTTCATCAATGATTCATGAACCTTCACCTTTGTTGTACATCTTTTAGACAGGGGCTTGTTAGACGTCTTCTGAAGGTCAAGACAGACAACACCAACAATATTTACTTCGATAGCTTAATGCTGATGCATTGTCACAGCTCACACGGGGTGGTAGGGGGTGGGGGGGAGGAGAATAATGGAGACCAGAACCTTTAAATATGAGATAGTTATTAACAAATCTAAAAACAAATTCAGGAAAATCTTCTTCAATCAGAGAGTGGTTAGAATTTGGAACTCACTACCATAAAGGGGCTGGCATGGATGCACTCAAGGGGCAGCTCGATAAACACAGTAGGAAAAGAGAAATAAAATGATATGTTGATGGGGTGAGATAAAGAGAGGCAGCAGGGTGCTCATCAATTTAAACATTGTTTGTAAGTAGGATGCAATATCCTCACATCCTCCTTAAACGTTTATGACTCCAGTGCAGATGCCTGATAATCACTTCACATGCGCCACTTGTTGCAGAACTGCCTCTGACAAATTAGTCTCTTCAGTTTAACAGAATCCCCAGTGGATTTAATTTGCTATTTGTCCATCATCTCACAAAGATGGAAGGATGCTGACAGCTAAGGACAGACCACACATCCCAAATGGACCTGCCTCTAATCCTCTGGTTTGTGTCTCTTCTTTCATTATTGATGGTCTTCCACTCAACTGGTCTTTAAGAAAATGAGAAGCTTTGAACTCAAAGTGCCAGTTTGTTTTAATTCAATCTTTAAAGAAGAAACCTGTTCTTTTGGGTTCTCACATAATCGCAGATGTGACAGAAAGATCACAAAAAGCAGCTTTGGATGTGGGAGGCATTCCACCTCTCATTTCTCATCAATTTCAAACCAATCTAAAGAGGAATGTTCTGAGGAAGGGTCACCAGATCCGAAATGTTAACTCTGTTTTCTCCTTCACAGATGCTGCCAGACCTGCTGAGCTTTTCCAGCAACTTTGTTTTTGTTCTTGATCACAACAGTCTGTCATTTAAATGATTGTTGGATTTTTGATTCCATAACTTGCTTGGAAGTTTATTTCATGCATTGAACACCCTTCAAATGAAGAAAGACTTGCTGACCTCGTTCTGAAATCTGTTCCATCTTGTACCTGTGGTGACCTTTGTTCTGCTGTGAGAACACTTCAGGTTTTTCACTGTTTGAAACTCAGATAACTACACATTGAGCAGCTCCTGTGCTATCCCATCAGTGCTGTGCTTTGTGTGTTAAACTGTTGGCTACAGAAAGTCTGGGAATAAATTTGATGCAGAACTGTTCCTGGAACATTACCTGGTTCTGTTCCAATGACAATGAGAATTTGTAATGATAGGCCCTATGCCCAGATTGCATTTAGGATCTCACTGGGATCATTCTCAAAGTTAAGCTTTACAGAAACAGGGCGTCCTCCTCACTATTCATAGAAGATACATTTCAGTAAATCCAGATGAACAGCAAAAGAATGTAAAATGGGGATTTACTTCCCTTGAGAATTAATGAATAATTTTTGGTAACACTCTGAAATAACAATGTAAATGCAAAACAGCTGAACCAATACCAAAAATTGCAGACATATATAGGAAACAACAAACATCAGGGAAGAAATAACACAGAATCCCTTCATCTCATTTCTTTACTTTTATTTGTTCAGAGGATGATGGCGTTGCTGGCTAGACCAGCATTTATTGCCCATCCCTAAGTACTCAGAAGAAACTTAACTGCATTGTTTTGGACCTGGAGGCACATATAAGGTCAAAGGAATTCCTTCCCTAAAGCACATTAGTGAATCAAATAGTTTCATACAGAAATTAACAGTAGTTACATGGTCACCATTAGACCATCTTTTTATTGAGTTTGAATTTCACCATTTGTGAAGTAGAGTAAGGTTGTTTGATTTTGACTGAATTGGTGTGCGGTGGAGTGAGGTAGAGTGAGTTAGAGTGTGTGGGAATGTGGTGGTTCAATTTGGAGAGATTCAGAGTGAAGTAGAGTGCGTTGGGGTGCGGTAGGGTAGGATTCAAACTGGTGTCCCCAGATAATTAGCCTGGGATTTTAGATTAGTAGGACAGTGACATCAATACTAGATCACCAACTTCCCATGGTGAGAATCCTCTCGATGTTAAGGATGATGTTATGTGAGTGGGAGAAGGGATGAGCAAAAGATGAAAAACTTAAGCAAAGTTTGAACATCAAGGTCTTCAGATGGAGTCTACAGAGAAGTAAATCACTTGAAGAATGCCATGCTTCATATCTTTTTACTGAATATTCTCAAAGCGCTGATTTCATAAGGCATCATGAGTGTGGTAAAAGCCAAGCACTATCACACAGTTTGGATTATAGCTCTACATGGGACATACAGACAGTTGATAAACAAAGAAAATCAGGAAGCAGTGATCTAATAAATACTCAAAATCTATTAAATTGGTATGTTTATAATAAAAAGATCATCAATCTCTGCTGCCATGTCATTTCTAGCCCTCCTAAAGTGTATTGAAATTAGAAATTTTTCTTATATACACTGCTGTAAGCAAAAACCAGCGAGAAAAAATGATAAGACTACAGGGGATGGAGTAATAAAATATAATTATTTTTGAGACAAGATTTTAAAAACAGTTTTCTGAGCTGGTGGGATTGTTGAAGGTGATGAAATTTCCAGAATTACATTCTGTCATATTAATGATTAAAAGTCTAATTATCAATCATTTCTCAGGGATTTATTAATTTTGTGGGTTGTTATTAAAACAGTAAAACATATTATAAATTATGAGGCAGTCATCACAGCAAAACCTGTGATTTATGTGTAAGTGCAGCATGCAAACCATAGCAGACTAACTGTCAGGCAGAGTCACAACAGTGTATCCAAACAGCCTGTGGAATCCTTATAGCTAAATTCTCTCAAAATCAAGGTATACATGCAACACACCTGACTGACCAGAATCCAAAGCAACCATACAGACACCTCCTAAATCTCAAATTAGCATTACAGCCACTCCCCACTCATACCATCCGCATTCCTCTATGTATCCATTAATAAGTTTCAAAACGAGTTGTTCTCTCCAGATTAAGGAGCTTTTCACTCCATTCAAGAGGAATGCATTTGGAGCACATTGGTTTCCCTCACAGACAACTGAATACTGTATATTGTCAGAAAAGCAAAATACTGTGGAGGCTGGAAATTGGAGATAAAAACAGAAAATGCTAGAACTACTTGGGACATCAAGCAGCATTTGTGAAGGGAGAAACAGAGTGACTGCTTTAGCTCAAGGTCCTTTCGCCAATTTCCAACTTTCACCAACCTCGCACATTTTAGCTTGTACCTGCACCATGGAACTTCTCGTCTTGACTGTTAGTTTCTCCACTGAGCAAGTCACTTCCAATATATATCCATGCCTCTGCCACTGTAACTATTTCCAAATTCAGGACCCTAATCACTCTCTTTGTAGTTTAGAGGTTTAGTCTCTCTACACCTCTGCCCCACCAGAACTAGACAACATGAGAAAGCCCCCTGCTTCTTCTACCGATCTCCCTCTGACTGACCCTGACCCGACATTGAGCAAAATTCTGCAGATAATCGATCTGAAATGTTAACTCTATCTTTGTCTCTCCACAGATACCAGTCAGACCTGCTGAGTATTCCTACCATTTTCTTTTTTTGAAAAAAATCTGTTGTCTAGTTTACACAGTATTTTGCTTTTGTTTTATAATTAATGTTTAAGATGTTTATAATGCAAATTGGTCATTGGCAGGCCTGAACTTTACAGTCAGCGATTGAAGTAACAATGCTCATGGCTAACCTTGAAGGAAGCTGCCCACAAAGAGTTAATAATTCCCAAAGCAAGCAGCAGATCAATGTTTCTGTTGTTACTAGTTTACACTGAGGCAGCTCAAAGTTCAATGCTCGGATTGCACAGAATCACATAAGCTTCACAGCGGATTTGACCAGTCGGTATGGCATCATAGAATTTTACAGCACAGAAAGTGAAGTGACTGTAATAAGGTCAGTCAGGTGGACTTCATAGAATATGAGTTCCCTGATTAGGGCTGTTAACCTGGTCCAATCAGACAGCCCTGGTTGATAGACATAAACAGGAATGTTAGAGGTTCTGTTCACTCTGAGAGCTGGCTCTAAGGAAATCAGACCAGTGTCAAGCACTGTGCATGTATATATAAAGGGTGACTTGGTGACAGGATACCAGCCTCTGTGCAGTTATTTCAGAAAGACGCCACACAGCTCATTGTGTTTGTCCTGATTCTTTGGTATCCTATGTAATTAGTCCCACTCCCTTCTGCTTTCTCCATTGCCCCCTATTTGTCATGTCTGATATTTATCCAGTTCCTTTTTGAAAGCTCCTACTGAATCTCCAACAGCCTTCAGGCAGTGTGTTCCAGACTCTGACAAGTAAAGGTAAAGTCGCTGTTGTCCCACTGTCTCATGGGATGGAAAGACAGCGAGATGATTGGTGGTGGTTTAACCTGAGGGTCACCACACTTCAGGTGAGGGGAGGGGCTGAGAAGGTGGGACCTTCATGGTAACAGTAGTGGGTGCAGGAACTGAACCCATATTTTGTTGTTGCCCTGCATTGCAAACCAAGTGTCCAGCCAACTGGTCTAACCAATCCCCCCCACCCCCGTGCCTGGAAAGCCAGTGAATGGAGTAAGATTTTCTTCTGTCAGCTAAACTCCTTCTCTCAATCTCCTTAAACCTGTGTCATCTGGTTTTCTGCCCACAGCAAACAGTTCTTCCTCATTTACTAAGAATCATAGAGTTGTACAGCACAGAAACAGACCCTTCAGTGCATCTCGTCCATGCTGACCAGATGTCCTAAATTAGTCTAGTCCTATTTGCCAGCATTTGGCCCATATCCCTCCAAACCCTTCCTATTCATGTACCCATTTGGATGCCTTTTGAAAGTTGTAACTGTACCAGCCTCCACCACTTCGTCTGGTAGCTCATTCCATACACACACCACCCTCTGTGTGAAAAAGTTGCCCTTTAGGTCCACTTGATCAAAACTCTTCAAAATCTTGAACATCTTTATCAAATTACCCTTGTCTAAAACAAAAGCAGTTTCTCTGGATAACCAAAGACTTTCATCTAATAAATCTCTTACACTGAGTAATATGCAGCATACGGGGAAATTCAGTCCCAACAGGTCTATCATGTGCTGCACACCTTAAGTTTAAGAAGTGCATTTAATTACCCCAACTGTAAAATTTCCTTTAAAACTGTTCCTTACAAAGGTTTAAAACATTTAATTAATCTTGGCATTAAAAAGGGAAATAAATGAAGTAAACTGGTGAAACACAGGCTGGTCTCAATAAAAACAAAACAATGCTGGCAGGACACAGCATGTCCCACAGCATTTGTAAAAAGAGAAACAGAGATTAACATTTCAAGTCGATGATCTTTTATCAAAACTAAACAGAAAACTTTCTTTTATCTTTTAAGCAGCCCCACAAGAAATAAAACTTTAAATTCTACTTCTGAGTGCTCCATTCTGTGGAAGACATTAGTACAAGGCAAACGTTTTAAACAATCTGAAAAGAAACCAATAATCACACCCAGACAGTGACGTCCCATCCAAACATTAGAAAAACATTGCCACTGTAGTTCAACACGCAACGATGGAAAGTAACAGAAATCTGCGATCTCTACGAAAGCCATCTTCAAAATAAAACATTAATTTTGTTTCTTTTGCAAAGAACTAGAATACTAAATATATGGTTACTAAATTTCCTGATGGCACCAAGATAGGCAGGAAAGTAGATTTCTTAAGAATCTACAAAGGATTATCACTTGAATAAAAGCAAAAATACTGTGGTTGCTAGAAATCTGAAACAAACACAGAGAATGGACTGGTCTTATGGTCTAAGGCAGGAGAAACTCAGCAGGTCTGGCAGCATCCATGGAGAGAGCTACAGTTAACATTTTGTATGTCTCTTCTTCTAAACTCAGTCGTAATACAGTGGTAATGTCCCTACAGCTAGGAGGCATGGGTTCAAGTCCCACTTGCTCCAGAGGCGTTTCTCTGAACAGGTTGCCTTGAAAATACCTAAATTCAAGCAGTGTTGCTGTGGGGAGTTAAAAGGAGATACGTGATTGAGAAGAGACAGCAGTGGGGTTGACTCTTAACTGTCCTCTGAGCAATAAGGGATGGGCAATAAATGCTGACCTAGCCAGCCACACTCTTGTCCTATGAATGATAAAAGAAAAAGTTAAATCTTACTAATGTTAATTACACACACATATTAGGTACTTCAAAATGATGTATATTTAGATTATTAGCAGGTTTTAGTCTGTTCTGATCTAAATTCTTTGTTGAATTGTTGATTTAATGTTGGACAGTGATGGTTTACTTAGTCAAGCCTGTGTAAACTTCAGGTGTGAAAGGATAGGCTCAATCATCTCTGTTTGTGCTGCTTGATTGTGTGATAATTACCCAGTCAGCAGCAACACACCCCTCCCCCCGCACATTTACCAGTGGATACCTGCCCCTTCAGCAGCTGCTGAGCTCCCACCAGGCAGTTCACATTGCAGCAAGTCATCAGCTTCACATTGCATGAGATCAAGGCAGAACCACATCTATCCACAGATCCCGGTCTTACTTTATCTTTGAACACTTTTAATTCCTTAGCTATGCTAGGAATTCCATACAACACACCAGTGAAACCCCTGTCGACTGAGCTCTGTTGAGAACTTGTTTGAGCTCCTAAAACAAAGTTAACAGATCTGGGGTAGTAGGAACTGCAGATGCTGGAGAATCTGAGATAACAAGGTGTAGAGCTGGATGAAGACAGCAGGCCAAGCAGCATCAGAGGAGCAGGAAGGCTGACGTTTCGGGCCTAGACCCTTCTTCGCTGACGTTTTGGGCCTAGACCCTTCTTCAGAAATGAAGAAGGGTCTAGGCCCGAAACGTCAGCCTTCCTGCTCCTCTGATGCTGCTTGGCCTGCTGTGTTCATCCAGCTCCACACCTTGTTATCTGTGATGTTATCACAATAGGCAACAAAAGGCAAATGCAGCTGTGTAAACAGTAGATAGATTTTGCTGACTCCAAGTGACAATGAAAGGAAAAGAAGAGCAAATGGTGTGCTCCAACAGAGAGGCTGCAGGTTCTTTGCAAAATGCCCAAGCTGGATTGGGGAAGGAGACATCTCTAGTCGAGATTACTCTGGGACATGTATCCTGGCATGCCTGGAAGAATCATTAGGCCAGGCTTTACTACTGTGCGCATTTGGGAAAACTCCAAAAATTGGAGACAGTCACTTGAAGTTATAACACAGTGAAATGAGACAGTAAGAACTCACTGGAAGTTACTGTGATGTATCCATGAAGGACTGTAATTTGACAGAGAATGCATTGTGTGATAACTATAAAAGCGGAATGTTCCTTTCTTTAGTATTAACATAAAATAGTGTTAATTATGTATTTTTTAGTCATTTGTTGTAGTAAAAATCTTACTGCGCAATCTTGTCATCCTTTTTTAGCTATTAACTGGAACTTCTGTCCCTTCGGCAATTAGAACAGCTATTCTTTGTCAACTTTTCCAAATTAGTGGTGTGTTGCATGTATTTTGACATATGTTAATGATATCTAGCTTCAACTCCCTGCCTGTTCCATCAATCCAAAGGTTATTGTCATAACCTTCAACTGCCAAACTGATGTTCAGATCTAAATTAGTGAAAATGCCCTCTAGCTTGGCAAGCCTCAAGTTATTCTTTTGGAATCCCACATAAAATCTGTTTGTTGCTGACTGACTTCCTAGTTGGCATTGCAAGGCACTCAAAGAATTTTGGCATACTGCTTGACTTAAAGTTCATTTGCTTATTGCAGATCTCTATCACTAAGATCACATTTTCATTTTTTTTCACAGGCTGTCGGAGTCACTGGATTGGCCAATTTTTATTGCCCATCCCTAGTTGCCCTTAAGGTGGTGGTGAGTTGCTGCCTTTAACCACTGCAGTCAATGGGAGAGAGTGGGGGTATACATACAACCATGGTACTGTGAGGGAGGGAATTCCAGGATTTTGACCCAGTGATAGGGAAGGAAAGCAATATTACTGCAATCAAGTCAGGATAGTGTGTGGCTTAGAGGGGAACTTGCAGGTGGCAGTGTTTCTATGCATCTTCCAGGTGATCAAGGTCAGAGTGTCATGGAGATATACAGCAAGGAAACTGACCCTTTGCTCCAAATCGTCCATGCTGACCAGATAGCCTA
>NC_063364.1:31591679-31595914 GCF_021869965.1 Rhincodon typus | reverse complement strand
TGGAAGACTGGAGGTTGGCTAATGTGGTGCCACTGTTTAAGAAAGGTGGTAAGGAAAAGTCAGGGAACTATAGACCCATGAGACGGTGGGCAAATTTGTGGAAGGAATCCTGAGGGACAGGATTTAAATGTGTTTGGAAAGGCAAGGATTGATTAGGGATAGTCAACATGGCTTTGTGCGTGGGAAATCGTGTCTCATTAATTTGATTGAGTTTTATGAAGAAGTAACAAAGAGGATTGATAAGGGCAGAGTGGTGGACGTGATCTATAAGGACTTCAGTAAGACATTTGACAAGGTTGCTCGTGGTAGACTAGCTAGCAAGTTAGATCACATGGAATACAGGGAGAAGTAGCCATTTGGATACAGGACTGGCTTGAGGGTGTGAGACAGAGCATGGTGATGGAGGGCTGCTTTTCAGACTGTAGGCTTGTGACCAGTGGTCTGCCACAAGGATTGGTGCTGGGTCCACTGCTTCTGGTCACCCATATAAATGATTTGGATGTGAACATACGAGGTATGGTTAATAAGTTTGCAGACAACACCAAAATTGGAGGTGAAGTGGAGAGCGAAGGTTACCTCAGAGTACAATGGGATCTTGATCTGATGGGCCAATGGGCCGAGGAGTGGCAGATGGAATTTAATTTAGATAAATGTGATGTGCTGCATTTTGGAAAGGCAAATCAGGGCAGGACTCGTACACTTAATGGTAAGGTCCTGGGGAGTGTTGCTGAACAAAGAGACCTTAGAGTGCAGGTTCATAGTCCCTTGAAAGTGATTCCACAGGTAGATAGGATAGTGAAGAAGGCGTTTATATGCTTGCCTTTATGGGTCAGTGCATTGAGTAAAGGAGTTGGGAGGTCATGTTGTGGCTGTACAGGACATTGGTTAGGCCACTATTGAAATACTGCTCTAAGAAGAATGTTGTGAAACTTGAAAGGGTTCAGAAAATATTTACAAGGATGTTGCCAGGGTTGGAGGGTTACAGCCATTGGGAGAGGTTGAATAGACTGGGTCTATCTTCCCTGGAGGATCAGAGGCTGAGAGGTGACCTTACAGAGGTTTATAATATCATCAGGAGCATGGATAGGTTTAATAGACAAAGTCTTTTCCCCGGGGTGCAAAAGTCGAGGGCATAGATTTAAGGTAAGAGGGGAAAGATTTAAAAGGGACGTGGGGGCAAGTTTTTCACGCAGAGGGTAGTGCATGTATGGATTGAGCTGCCAGAGGTACAATTACATTTAAAAGGCATCTGGATGGGTACATGAATAAGAAGATTTAGAGGGATATGGGCCAAATGCTGGCAAATAGACCTAGATTAATTTAGGATATCTGGTCAGCATGGATGAGTTGGACTGAAGGGTCTGTTTCAATGCTGTACAGCTCTATGACTCTATGAAGTTTGAAATTGGTATGTAGCAAATAGCAGCATGTCCTTCATGAATTCATTCCCCTCCAGCGATGGGATGTGAAGCTAATTGTCACTTCACCAGGTGAAGTCCTGGTGGAATGTGCCTTTGCCACAACGTTTTGGAAAGAGCTTCATCTGAAAGACCATCAACTCAGTGAAAGACACTCTTTGGTGTCCCAAAACCAGCTGGTTTTCTATTGCACAGTGTTGCTCTTGATTGAGCTTTGCAGACCGGCATATTCCAAAATCCAGGTCTGTGTGCTAAAGGATGCATGAAGCTTGAGGCAGCCATGCATTGCCGTCATGGGGAAAGTTTACTCTCTATGGCTTTCAGCTACAGTATACTGAGAGGCTGGAATATGTCACACACCTTGGGCTGAATTTCTTTCAACGAACGTACATTGAAAAGATCATGAAAATTGAAAATGTAATGTCAGCTTTTAGTCCTTGTTTCCCCAGTCCATCAGATTTACTCTGAATGTCAACAACCCAGAGCAGTCTGAATACCAGAATATATCCAGTTGTTCTTTATTAAAGCAAAATACACAGAAAAAAAAACACCATAATTTTCATCCATACAATGCTTACAATCACAAGTGACCCAGTTTACATGTACTTGTCTGAGGATCATCATGCTCGACCTCATCCTCCAGTCACTGATCAGATGACCCTGTCCTGAATTAGCTAGCTATCACTCTGGGGCACACTTTCTTGTAGTCATTTTCTATTCAGTCAAGACAGTGTATTCAAACTTTGACACTGTCCAGTCTCCCGCAATTTGATCAGTTTGACCAATAGCAAACATCACAAATATGCCAACTATCTTGGTCAGTTTATCAATTACTCACAAAGACATTTGATCTTTTCCTTGGACAGAGGCTTACCCTTTGGTTTTAACAGACTTTGACCTTAGATTTATCTTAACCAACCATGATATTTACACAGCACAATTCTATGATCAAGCACATTCTGTTTAGCTGATAAATAGTCACATTATCTTCCAATTCACTGTCTGTTTTAAAACAGGACTTTAGCCTTTCAGACATACTGTGACAATTTAGTTCATTACGGTTGAGTTACAACACTTAAGCACTTACACATTGCTTCCGACACAGAAACATTGAGACCAGTGACCTTTCCACTCCTGGGTCATCACCTGACCATTAACTTTTCGATAGAGCAAATTTTGTACTTTTTCATTTTGGCTAACCCAGAAAATTTTAGGTTAATATCTATAACATTGAGCCTCTTCAACATAGAACATGATGCAGTGAGATAAGTTTATTTCTGTTACACTTTTGTTAATTTCCAATATGATTTTTCCTTGGGTTGTATACTTGATATGGAATATATGTTGTAAATATTGGAACCAATACAATTGTAGAACATGCTGTGTGGGGATGAATTTAATTTTATTGTAAATTCCGTAACATTCAAGTTGCAATGTTTTGTCTCACATATTCTTTACAGGCTTAGAAGGGATGAAGGGATAGACCAGGAAATTACAGGCAAGTCAGTCTAAATTCAGTGGTGGGGAAGTTATTAGAAGGAATTCTCAGGGACAGCACATATTTGCACTTGGAGAGACACAGACTAAACAGAGACAGTCAGCATGGATTTGTTAAGGAAAGGTCATGTTTGAGAGCTATTCAGATCAAAGGCCAAGTGGCACGTTGAATCAAAAAGTGCAGAAAGGAAGCAGAGGGTGATGGTAGTGTTGGAGAGTTTTTCCTGAGACCAGTAATCCAGCTCACACAAAGCTCATTATCAATTTGCTGTGTGTGAGCTTGCTGTGGGCAAATTGACCTTTGTGTGTCCTGAATTCCAACAGTAGCTACACATCCAAAGTGCTTCATTGTATTTGAAGTACTGCAGGAAGCCGTGAAAGGCGCTATATCAATCCAAGTCTTTGTATCATATGCCCTGCCGAAGAAATGTATACAATTATTAACACAGAGATTTTAAAAATAGAATAGAATCTAGGGTCAGGTATCTTTCACAAAATATAAAAACAGATTCAGGAGATACCTTTGGCTAAGGTCGAGTTGCTGAAGATGCTGCAGCCTCAGGTGAGCTCCTCCTGCCTCGCGCCCAGGTGAGGGCTGGCGCTGGCCACGCCCCCTTACCGAGCCTGCCAATCAATGTGAAGGAAATCCCGCCCTCTTCCGCCGCGGATTGGCAGGGCCTCCCGGGTGTTATTGGCTGGGACGGCTGTCCATCAGGAGGCGGCTGCAGGTGGGGGGCGTTCCTGGGCGCTGAGCGGAGCGGAGCTGCGGTGAAGTTGTGGCGGAGTTTGGAAACTGTGTGTGGGAGTTTGATAGTGACCTATTCTCCCCTACTCCTTGATCACCCTCCACAACAAAACTTCACTGGAGGTCCCTAACCTACCTGCTTGAGGAGCGGGAAGAAAGAAAGAAAGAAAGAAAGAGAAAAAGAACAACTTTGTATAGGAGTGAATCATGAAAAGTTTGAAGTCACGGTTGAAGAAACACGAAGTCACCCTCAATGTAAGTTGAGGGCGCGTCTTTAGCGTTCATTTAATCAAAATATTTGAATATGTGCAGTCGCGGTTTCTGTATTCTGTATTTCTGAATTTTTGGATTCGCTGGCTTTTTTTTTAAAAGAGTCTCCTGAGGCAGCAGCATTGAGGGGATTGCGTGTTATCACTGCGCCCCATGTGTGTTTAAAATGCAGCACCCTCTTTGCTGATCTAAGCGCCACTTTTTATGGTGTTCGACCTCTAATCTGCGGGTGTGATCAGGCAACTAAAAAGTTTTACTTGCAGGCTTTTTTTTTTAAAAAAGTGTTGCGGAGTTTATATAGGGAC
>NC_063364.1:31583605-31591279 GCF_021869965.1 Rhincodon typus | reverse complement strand
TTATTGGTGTTTTGATTTTTAGACTTTAACTGTAGTATTAACTGAAATAACTTTTTAAGTAGTTAAGCACTGATTCCATTTGCTTCTGACACAAAATACCACGCCCAGGCTCCTGTAAAGGCTTTCTTCTATACCCTGAAAGTGTAGACTCAATGTGAATTCAATATAACCTGCCATTCCTGTAATGAGGGTTGTTAACAACAACATTTTAGGTGGAGACTTGTTTTTTGAATGTTATCTCTGACCCTTTCAAGATGACACTTCAGTCTTATGATCACTCCCAGGTGTCCATTAGTCTTGGTTTCATAATATGTTTGCCTCAGCATCATTCCCAGATATGTTCTCTGTAGAAAGTAACTGAATACTAGGTGCATCTCTGTATTCACTCTGAGATATTTTCTGTACATCTATGCTTATGCTGAGGCACTAAAATAGTTTAAAGAAAATATAATTTATGGTACTATTTTGTGTGTTCTGTTTACTACATTTGCTCTCATTCCACTTTCTAATATTTTCTGTAAGCTGTGTGAACACTGGGTTGGGAGTAGGCCTTTCAGCCCATCAACCTGACTTGCCATTCACTAAGATCATGGCTGATTGGGTTGTGGCCTCAACTCCACATTCTCACCTACCCTCAATAACCTCCGACTGCGTTTTTAGTCGAGGATCTATCTGCCTCTGTCTTAAAAATATTCAATGACCCCACTTCCACTACTGCTTGGGAAAGAGGGTTCCAAAAACAATTTGAGTGGGGAAAAAAATCTGTCCCATGTCTGTCTTAAATGGGTGAGCCATGTTTTAAAAGTGCATCCCCAGGTCCAATTTCACTATCTCTACATGCAGCTGATTTTGCTCTTTTAGTTTACATGTGTTTCTTATTCACTCATGGAATGTAGGCATCACTGGCTTGGCCAGCATTTATTGACCATCCCTAGTTGCCCCTTGAGAAGGTGGTGGTGAGCTGCCTTCTTGAACTGCTGCAGTCCATGTGCTGTAGGTTGACTCATAATGCCGCTAGGGAGGGAATTCCAAGATTTTGAACAAGTGACACTGAGGGAGCTGTGATATATTTCCATGTCAGGATGGTGGGTAGTTTGGAGGGGAACTTGCAGGAGTGGTGTTTCCGTGTATTTGCTGCCCTTTTCCTTCCAGATAGAAGTAGTTGTGGGTTTGTAAGTTGCTGTCTAAAGATCTTTGGCAAAAGGTTGACTGAAGTTTTTCATTTTTGAAAATCAATTTTCAAGTCGGGTCATCTTTGAATTCTGCGATTGTGGATTTGTGACACCACGTCATCCTTTTTTTTCTTTCTTGGGATGTGGGTACTACTGGTATTTGTTGAGAAAATAGCTGTCATTTTCAACTGTGGCAGAACCTCTGGTACAGGTATGCCCACATTGCTGTTAGGTGGCTTTTTGTAGCAGCTTGATACAATAGCTGGGCTATTTCAGAAGGCAGTTATACATTGCTGTAGGTCTGGAATTATGTGAGCCAAAATAGCAGGTTTCTTTTCCTCAATAAAATTGTAGTTTCATGGTCACTGTTATTAAGTCTTATTTTCAATTTGATTTTATTAATTAAATGTAAATTGCAATGGCTGCTGTCATGGGATTTTAACTCCTACCCCCCTTGAGCATCATTCTGGGCCTCTGAATTAAAAACCAAAAAAATTGTGGGTGCTGTAAATCAGAAACAAAGCAGAAATTGCTGGAAAAGCTCAGCAGGTCTAGCAACATGTGTGGAGAGAAATCAGAGTTAATATTTTGGGTCAAGTGACCCTTCCTAGTAAGAACGTAGTAAGAACTGCAGATGCTGGAGTCAGAGATAAGTGTAGAGCTGGAGGAACACAGCAGGCCAGGCAGCATCAGAGGAGCAGGAAAGTTGTTCTTCAGAAACGTCCCAACCCGAAACGTCAAATTTTCTGCTCCTCTGATGCAGCTTGGCCTGCTGTGTTCCTCCAGCTCCACACTGTATTATCCCTTCCTCAGGACGGTTGAGTTCTGAGGGGGGGTCTCTTGACCTGAAACATGATCTCTGATTTCTTTCCACACGTGCTGCCAGACCTGCTGAGCTTTTCCAGCAACTTTTTGGTTTTGTTTGGACCTCTGAATTACTGGGCAAGTGACATTATCACTCTCTTGCTGTTCCACTGTTGCGTCAGTACAGTTTCTTCCAGTTATTGATTAGATTTGGGCTTATATTCTCTACATGTGCTAACTGTCTAAAGAGAGAGAGAACTCCGTGTCATTTTATTCCACTTCCAAATGTCCTTTATAGACAGATGCTACAATTGGTGGGTTGTATCCAGTTTGGAAGGATCTGTATGAGGTCCAGTTCATAGCATTACAGAATTGTTATGGTGCAAAAGGAGACCATTTAGCCTGTTGTGCCTGCTGCAGTAAGCTGATGAGCATTTTTTGTTTCCTGCGATGTGATTGCTGGCAAAACTTAAAATCATAAAATGTAGGAGCAGGCATAGGCCATTCAGCTCATTGTGTCTAGTGCTCTGTTCAATAAGATATGATAATTCTCAGCTCCACTTTCTGGCCTTTTGCTAGAGCCATCGATTCCCCTAATAATTAAAAAGCTGTTTGTTTCAGGCTTGAATACACTTAATGACCCACCCTCTACAGCCCTTTGTAGAAATGAATTCCACAGATACAACCCTTTGTAGTAATTAACTCAACAGGTATACAATGCTGTACTTTATTCATAAAAATATCTATATACATAGTCATAAACACAGTTCAGTTCTGTACAGTAGCATATCAAGGAACTATCCAAACAAACGAAAGGCTTCTCTTACTTGAACCAGACTATATTTACGTGCATTTGAGGCACTGGGAGGGTCTGATTACTGAGCAGACCCCAATTTAACTTCAGCAGAAGGATCTGAGACAGTGGTCTTTCCCACTGTCCCAAGCTTTAGTTCATCCCTCAGTACGTAGTCCTAGACTTTGGAATGTGCCAGTCTGCTCCACTCGGTCAGGGTCAATTTATTGGTGTTCCAGAGCAAGACGTTGCGGGCAGATCAAAGAGTGTCTTTCACTGTGTTGATGGTCCTCCAGGTGCAGTTGATGTTTGTCTCAGTGTACATCCTTGGGAACCGACCATAGAGCATAGAATCCTGTGTCGTGGAGTTGCTCAGGATGAACCTTGACAAAAACCACTGTATCTCTCTCCAGACTGAGAGAAAAGAAATCCTCGTCTCTTTATTGAATGGGTGACTGTACTTTGCGATAATGCCCTCTGGTCCTAGGCTCTCTTGCAAGTGGAAACAGCCTCTTTACATTAAGGGTGTTTGTACTACAATTGGTGATGAATCTGGTGAGCATCCAATAGCACCTTTTCTTTGAGGTAATGGTACCTAATTTTAAAGATTAAGGAGGAAAGACGGGTAGCAGTGGACACTAGAAATCTGAAACAATAATACAAACCTGCTGGAAATAGAAAATATAAACTGAAAGAACTGCGGATGCTGTAAACAGAAACAAAAACAGAAGTTTCTGGAAAAGCTCAGCAGATCTGGCAGTATCTGTGAAGAGAAATCAGAGTTAACGTTTCTGAGGAAGGGTCGCCGGACATGAAACGTTAACTCGGATTTCTCTTCACAGATCCTGCCGGATCTGCTGAGCTTTTCCAGCAACTTCTGTTTTTATTGCTGCTGGAAGTCAACTTGGGACAGTGTCTGGTAATTGTGGATCCTTTACCAGTGGTTCTTACATTTGACCACTCTAGATGTTGATGGATCTTCTGAATATTTCCAGACTTTTCTATTTTCATTAAATTTGTTCTTGGAAAGAAAAATTAAAGCATGCTGCTGTGTGTCAGATGCATTATTCTTCAGATGAATGAAGAATGTTTCAGTTGTACCGTTAAGGATCACTCGCGTGTTCAGTTGTCTAGTTGTTTACTAAACAATCTTGAGAACTTTATGGGTTGGTGGGAAATGGAGGAAGATCAAAACAACCTCCATAATGGTTTATAAAACTGTTACTTTAGATTAAACTGGAATCTCAGTGAGGCTTTCAGATGTAAGATCTTTTTCCTAAGCCCCAGGGTACAGTTCTGTTAGATTATATGACCATGTTCTGGATGCATATGCCCTGACTCCTTATTGCTTTGCTTTGAGTAAGCTGACCATGTGTTCGAATCCCATTCCAGAGACTTGGCTGTACAATTTAGGCTGAAGCTGCTTGTGCTACAGAAAGGCAATGCTGTATTGTCGAGAAGAGGAATAAACTGAGGCTCTGTCTGGCCTCTCGTGTGTGTATTCTAAGAAATGCCACCATTTCCATGAAGTGTAGGGGAGATACTCCTGGTGTCATGGGCAACATTTAACCCTCAATCCAACACCACCACATGAGGTGATTTAGTCACTTATCACATTATTGCTGTGGATATTTTCTCTGCACAGCTTGGTTGCTGTTTCCTATATTACACTCCAAAAGTGAACTGAGTCAACTGTGAGATAACAAGGTGTAGAGCTGGATGAACACAGCAGGCCAAGAAGCATCAGAGGAGCAGAAAAGCTGACGTTTCGGGCCTAGACCCTCCTTCAGCTTTCCTGGTCCTCTGATGCTGCTTGGCCTGCTGTGTTCATCCAGCTCTACACCTTGTTATCTCAGATTCTCCAGCATCTGTAGTTCCTACTATTTCTGAGTCAACTGTGAGTTGCATTGCAATGGCCGATGCTGTAGAAAATGGTGTAGGATTCTAATCTCCGCTTTTTTTCCCTGAGTCTACCTATTCCCTTTTTTCAGTTTTTCTGTGAGAACATTTTGATTCCATTTTATTCGTAGCACCGTAGAATGGTTATGGTCTGGAAGGAGGCCATTCAGTCTCTCTTTTCATTGCCTGCTGTCTGTAAAAGCAGCTCAACCAGTTGTGCTTTTGTTTTATATTTTTAAGAAATTGGTCCTGTTGGACTAAACCCTTGTGCAATTGCCACCAATACATCTGAATAAACTGCTGATACTTGGATAATATCCCAATAATGTCACCATCCCACTTAAATCAACTTTGAATAGCATGTATTTTATCAGTTCATGAATCTCTCGGACCATAAAACACCCACTGTGCTTGCATTTATTTAGTTTGGATTTCAGGAGTCAGGAGCCTGAGCATGGAATTGTTCATTTGTCATTCTCATTTATTGCAACAGCACAGTCTACTTTTCAAGAAACTGCACCTACTATCCTGCAATTGGAATAATTCAGTCGTATAAGTATTGGGAGCTGGTTTATGGATGCTAATCCCCTGGAATCTGATGTTAAGGATTCTTAGTGTTAAGAAATGATTTGGAATCTTTAAGATGAACACAGAAATGTAAATGCCCTGGAGAGGGATATATTGAACATGACTCAAAGCTACAATTTTGCCTATTCTGCATATTTATGAGGATTCTAAGGATTCCCCCCTAATTGTTTGCCTTTCAGCAAAGGGGGATAAGTTTAATGACGCCTCCCTGATGAGGTGGGTTATCAGATATCTTATTACTTTAGAGAAAAGGTAACCCAGTTAAATTGTTGTTATGGAATTGCATGTTTCTCCTCATTCCATGTTGAGGTCTGTTTGCTGTCTGCATGTCTGGAGACACTCAGGTATTTTGTTCAATATGATTTGTTACTTAAAATACTGCAGTAAGCATTGTGTGCTCATTGCAACATTAAACTTCATTGTGGCGCAATATGAATGGATGTGAATCTGTGCCCTGAATGCAGGCTATTAACATTCCAGAAAGTTGCCTGTCTAATTCAAAGTTATTTTCTTCCTTCTTCCCAGTACTTGATTGACCAGTTGTTTGGGTATGTCAGTATTAATCTTTGAGTGGGATTATGACATTTTGTTTTATTTAAAACAGATTTCTACAGAAGTTCTACAAAGTTATGTAGAAGTCGAATTCAACTCGAAAGTCTAAACTCTGTTTCTCCCTCCAAAGATGCCTGCCTGACCTGTTCACACTTCAAGCACTTTGATTTTATTTCAGATTTCATAGTTTCTGCAGGATTTTATTTTTATCACAGTATTTGATTTGAAAAAGAATTATTTGGATAAAGATGTAAAGTTTAAGAAAAGACTTAGGAGGATGTTGGCATGGTTGGAGGGTTTGAGCTATTGGGTGAGGCTGAATAGGCTGGGGCTATTTTCCCTGGAGCATTGGAGGCTGAGGGGCGACCTTATAAAAGTTTATAAAATCATGAGGGGTATGGATAGGGCGAGCAGTCAAGGTCTTTTCCCCAGGCTGGGGGAGTTCAAAACTAGAGGGCATAGGTTTAAGGTAAGAGGGGGGGGAAAAAAAAATTAAAAGGGACCTAAGGGACAACTTTTTCACGCAGAGGGTGGTACGTGTATGGAAGTGGTGGAGGCTGGTACAATTACAACATTAGAAAGGCCTCTAGATGGGTATATGAATAGGAAGGGTTTAGAGGGGTGTGGACCAAATGCTGACAAACTAGATTAATTTACGCTATCTGGTTGGCATGGATGATTTGGACTGAAGGGTCTGTTTCCATGCTGTCCATCTCTGACTGTATGTTGTTGGCAAGGCTAACCTTTGTATTTGCTCTTGAGAAACCATGTAAGATGAAGATTCTGCAAGAGTGCTGGGGTAGGGTGTGGAAGGATTGTGATCCAGAGACCATGAAGGACCTGCTGATTATATGTCTCAGTCATGATAGTATGTGACTTGGAGGCGATGGCTTTACTTTGACCACGTTGGTCATGAAAATTATATCCTGTAAATAAAGAGCTTGCTTTCTACGAAATAATTTATGGATAGTTGCTTTGAAATGTTAGTTTATTCTTGGGATTTGGCAAAAAACAGTGATGCAACAGATCTCATGCCCAACAAACTAGGCTGACCATTCATAGGAGATGCACTGATAGTTCACTAAGTGAAGGATTGGTCACTAGATGCAAAATTAATTCCGTTTTCTCAGATGCTGCCAGAAATGCTGAGTTTCTCCAGCAATTTCTGTTTTTGTTTGTCACTGAGTGAAGGGATGGATTTGGACTTTGGCTGAGTTCTGAAGAAGAAAGAGAGAGTGGGGAGTTGAATTTGTCTTTCCTCGGAGGGAAGGACTGAAATTTTTCAGGTTGCTTGCAGCATTTTCTGATTAGTTTGGCTTACTGCATCTGCATTCTGTGTTGCCTGTGTATCTTCCAAATCGGTGAAACCTGGTTTCCTGCTTCATTATGTTCCATTGTGGTATCACTGGCTAATGGTAGAATGTGAGTATCAGTTGAACCAAAGGAAGCTAGCAGAAGTGAGAGAGAAACAAGCAACTCCTATTGTATTTGTGAATGGGATTCTCAATTGCTGTTTTTAGATCCAGGTTTTATAATACGTTGGATCACTTAACATGATTTTTGCACTGTAGTGTGTAATGATAGAGACCACACCTACAGTGCTTTGTACAGTTTTTGTCTTTTTTTAACCTAAGGAAGGATATAAGCTGTCTTAGAGTGTAACAAATAGTTCAGCTGACTGTTTCCAGGGTGAGAGATTAAGTAAACGAGGCCTATAAATTCCTGAGACATAGTAGGAACTGCTGATGCTGGAGAATCTGAGATAACAAGGTATGGAGCTGGAGGAACACAGCAGGCCAGGCAGCATCAGAGGAGCGGGAAAGCTGGCGTTTCGGGTCGGGACCCTTCAGAAATCATTTCTGAAGG
>NC_063364.1:31579539-31583505 GCF_021869965.1 Rhincodon typus | reverse complement strand
TCATCAGAGGAGCAGGAAAGCTGGCGTTTCGGGTCGGGACCCTTCAGAAATGATTTCTGAAGAAGAGTCCCGACCCGAAACGCCAGCTTTCCTGCTCCTCTGATGCTGCCTGGCCTGCTGTGTTCCTCCAGCTCCATACCTTGTTATCTATAAATTCCTGAAGTGTATAAGAATGAGAAAAGATCTCTTTGAAACATCTAAAATTATTAGAGGACATGACAAGAGTTGATACTGATTGACAGCTTCTCCTGGTTTAGATCTATAGATATCACAATCTCAATAATGTTTAGGACAGAGATAAGGAGGAAGTGTTTTCCTTTTGGAGTCTTTGGAATTCCCCATCCTAGAGGCCCATGGTTGCTTGGTTTTTGAGCATATTTAACATTGATAGATTTTGGACACAGAACCAAATGGGGATAGAGTGGGTTAGTAGAGTTGAAGTAGAAGACTACCTGTGATCTTATTGAATAGCAGCACAAGGCTTGAGAGGTCAAATGGCCTACCCCCAACTCCTCTTCCAATTTCTTATAATCCTTTGTTAGTTACTTTTCTGAGAGATAAAAGCATGGGTTGTTGTGAGTCTTAATGCTAGTTGAATTTACACAGTATTATTTGGGGGTTGTTTTGGGTGCATTGGTGAGCAGTGCATTTACAGGAGCAATGCAATTGATTTTCACAGCTGGCTTTTGTATATGAATTTCATAAAATTTTAATCTACTGGGAAATATTTGTGTGGCTACATTGCAAGGAATTTACAGAACAGGAACAAGCCATTTTGCACAAATAGTGATGTTTATATTGTGCATGTGCCCTTTGTGGTGCTGCTTCATCTAACCCTATCTTCAGCTTCTGTACATTTCTCCTTCATGTATTTAACTAGCTTCTCCTCAAAAGCATCTATGCTATTTCCCTCAACTGCTCCCTGTGGTAGTAAATTCCACATTCTCACCACTCTCTGGATAAAGAAGCTTTTCCAATATTCCTCTTTGGGGTTAAAAGGTAAAGTCACCATAAGCCCAGAGGACCATAGAGCTGTTCTCATTAGAGAGAGTGATGACTGGTGATATTCTAACCTGAGGTTCACCACTCTTCAGGTGAGGGGCAAGATGTTGAGAAAGAGAGCCCTTCAGGGTAACCTCAGCTGGTGCAGGAATTGAACCCACGAAGATGGCATCACTCTGTATTGCAAATTGACTAACCAGCTGAGCTAACTGACTCCCTCTTTGGGTTTATTAGTGATTATCTTTTATTTCTGGTCCCTGGTTTTGTACTTGCCCCATTGCAATAGTTAATTCTCCAGTGCAGAGATCTGTATATGATAGAAATGAATTTTGTTTGGTGAGGTGTTTTCTGATTGGATAAAAAGAGCCAAAATTGCTGGGGAGGTCTGGGCAAATCGTTCCTATAATCAGATAGCGCGATTAATGTCTTCAGAACCTTGAGAAAGTATATTTGTGTTTTATACCTTTAGGATGTGAAGGATGTTGGTAGAGCCATATTTAATACATGTCTTTAGTTTCCTTATAGAGAGGTTGTGGACTTTCTCTTTTTAAGATCGTGGCCAACCTTGTCTTTATCTGCTCCCAGTCTGATATTCCTGAAGCTGTTGAATGTGTAAGTGTACATTCGCATGTGGTGTATACTGTACAATTATATATATTTCATGAAATCTTTCTATATCCTGATGTGAGGGGGAAACTTGGGTTAATCCCAGAGTTTGCCTTAGACTGGGAGTAATACGGTTAGTGTTTGAGGCGAGGTATTTGGTCTTGACTTTCGCATGGTATGCTATTATAAGAAAAATACTTAAAGGCTGGGTTTTTCCTGTAATGCTCTTATGTATAGAGATCATCAGACACACCTTGTTTTGTCCCAGAATGTTTTAAATGTGTCTTCCTTGATGCATAAAGCAGAGCCCCATATCAACGTAAATTAAATAGTGGCTGTTTGCAGCTTACACTGAACTTCAGATCTTTTACCATCTTGCCTTAAACTGTTCATATTCAGTTTTTGAGAGAAACTATTTTCAGCCAGGGTCCTTCAATCTAAAACCTTACCTTTCCCTGTTCACTTGTCAAAATTAAAAAGAGGTTTTCTGTCCAGACAGTTTGTTCTGAAGCTCTGAAATATTCCTGATCTTAAAGTGTGGATTTGTTAGTTACAGTCAATAAAAGGGCATGCAATGTGGAAATGTGCTGCGATTACCCAGTAATTGTGCAATATCAATCTCTAGTCTAAAGATTGCTTTCTGTGTCTCGCTGCAAGCTGTTGCCTCTGACTTGTGTGTACGATTGATTGTTGATAGCTATCTGTATAAAGAGCTGTACAAAAGCTTCAGTCCTAACTGATGCATCTGATCTCCTAGAATAACTGAACATTGTAGCCTGTATTGTTGTTTTGGGATTGTGATAATTTCAAAGATCAGTCTCCAATATCAAGGTTGTGTGGCATTAAGTTTTTAGTTGGAAGATTACCCTGGTATAATAGTCAGGATATTTGTGTATTTGTACTTTAGAAATGGAAGCAGGTAAATGTAGCCATGGTATGTGGAATTTAGGCTACAGAACTGTCTTAGAAAGTGAGCCAACATAATCAGACGTTTCTCTTAGTGGAAATAAAAACAAACATTTTAAGCTGAAGAAATAAGGAAAGGATTAGTAAATGCTGGCAATATGCAGTGAATCTGTAAAGAGAAAAGAGAGTCTCTGTGACCTTTTTCTGAGGATGGATTTCCAACCTAGACTATCATAATCTGTCCTTTCTCCTCGTAGGTGTAGACTGACCTCCTGTGCCATCTAAATCCGCGTGGTTTACTTTGGAATTTTTCTTTTTATTCCCCAGTCTTACCCATTGTCTTTAGGTGGCTTAAGAATATGGCAGTGAGCAGCCATATCCTTGGGTGGGGTAGTAGGAGGGGAGCAGAGGTTAAAGTTGGAAGTAGGCATTCGGGGGTGATATCATGCCAAAAGTAATGTTAGAACAGGATTGAGTGACTGTATGGTCTCCTGCGTGTCCTGTGTTTTTTTAAATTAATGAAATGGTGTCCTACTTAGGATATGGAGCACCACCTACATATAAACAGGAAGAAGTTTTGAGAGTGTAGATTGTGTTTTACCTACTTCCATTGCTTTGAATGACAATGAACCAAGCTACAAATTAGCTGATAAAAGATTAATACTTTATAGTCTTAGCAGACCTTAGGGCTGCTCTCTCATTAAATCGCCACCAGCAAGTCCCTCTCTCTAAACTAAACGTCACTACATCTCGGGTGAGGGGAAAGATTGAGAAGGAGGATCCTTCATGGTAACCTAGCTAGTACGGAGTCAGAGGGCAAAGAAATGTTAAATTGATTTTCTTTGGGACAGTTGTGTGATTAGTTGGTGGGAGGGGAACACAAACATCGGTGAAACTTCATCTGCTTAGCATGGTAGATGATGGAGAGAGTAAGACATAAAATCCCAGGAATTTTGACAGGGATGAGCAAGAATTTCAGAGAACTTGTTGAGCTCCAGTGCAACAGTGGATCTAACTTTCGGGAGTTAGCATGACAGTGCGGTCAGCCTACACACCCGGGTTATCTGATAGATCATACACCTGCAAGTAGAGACATGTTTTTTTTCTCTTCGTCCAAATACTTTTTGAATGCTTTCACATCTTGAAACTAGAAATGATGTAGATGCATTGTCTGTCTGTGTATACCTCTGTTCAGTACTAACCTCTGGGACTTTCATATTGTCAAGGATACTGAGAGCAGGTTTCTGGGATAGTTTCCCACAATAGAGTCCTCCTGTGTAAGAGGGCAGCAATTCATTGCTTAAGATCCATTATCTTGTAAATGTTCTAATCCAATGATGAATAAAAGACAGCTCTTCAATGTGAGATAGTAGGAACTGCACATGCTGGAAATCCGAGACAACAAGGTGCAGAGCTGGATGAACACAGCAGGCCAAGCAGCATCATAGGAGC
>NC_063364.1:31508476-31579139 GCF_021869965.1 Rhincodon typus | reverse complement strand
TCCTCTCCACCTATCTTCTCCTCTATCCATCTTCTATCCGCCTCCCCCTCTCTCCCTATTTATTTCAGAACCCCCTTCCCCTCCCCCATTTCGGATGAAGGGTCTAGGCCCGAAACGTCAGCCTTTTTGCTCCTATGATGCTGCTTGGCCTGCTGTGTTCATCCAGCTCTGCACCAACTCTTCAATGTGTTCATTGCTTAGTTTCCAAATGCCTCATTTGACTGTAATAAGTTTGTAATTTAGTAATAAAATAATGTTTGTCTGTAGCTAGAGAATATCCTTTGAGTTAATTCTTTGAATTCAAACTGTAGAGAATGAAAGGTTTTTTCTAGGACCTTTGTATTGGAATCAGAGCATTTTAAATTTCAAATATGTTGGGCTTCCATGTTTTGAGAGATGAATATGTCTTACTACACCATGGATTCGTAGAAGGTGGAAGATTCTTGTAGTGTTGAGAATGATTGATTGGTCCGCAGCAACACTACTGCCTTCTGCTTGGGATTTAACTTGATCCATGCTCCTTTCTCTAAACACCCCTGTATTTATTGCCCCACATTGGCTGCTGGTTCAGCAATAACTGCAATTTTAAAACTCCAGCTAGTGCTCACATCCTTCAGTGATGATTTTGTTCCCTCTCTGTCACCTCTCTCAATCGGCCTCTGAAAACTTTGCCCTCCTTCGACATCTGACCTCTCGAGCATCCATCGCTTCCCTTATTCCACCAATGATCACTATGCCTTCTGTTGCCTGGCCTTGAGAATGTACCTTATTGACTTGAGAAGTAGAAGTTAAACCAGCCAAGATTTCTGTGCTTTGTTGTTGAAAGTGCAGGTTGCAGATGATGTTTGGACTAGCTTGTGACTCTCCCATTATAGGTTAACCCAGTGTCCAGGCCTGATGTCTAGTAGAGGTTTTTTAAAAATTCATTGACGGGTTGCGGGTGCTCCTGGTTTATCCATCATTTATTGCCTGTCCCTAGTTACTCTGGAGAAGGTGGTGGTAAGCTGCTTTAAACTGCTGCAGTCCATGTGCTGTAGGCATACCCACAATGCCTTTTGGGAGGGAGTACCAGGATTTTGACCCAGCAGCAATATATTTCCAAGTCAGGATGGTGAATGATTTGGAGGCTCATCCACTGGGCCTGATTGAGAGGACTCTTTACTTTGTAATAGAGGTCTTTGGGTTTGACCCCCATCCCAGACTTATGCAATAAGCTTGGCTGACATTTTAGTTAAATGCTTGGAGTGTTGTGCTGCTGGAGACTTCCATCTTTTATACTAAGACTTTGGACAAAGTAGAAAATGGCCCCCTTCACCCAGCATCAAAATAGCTTGTCTCGGAGGGTTAAAAAAAATCCAACAGAATAAAATTGAAATGTTGTTCTTCAATAGTGGCTGTTAAAGAATGCTGCTGGATCAGTAACTTAAACTTTATCTAGGCCCAAGGCAAGTTAATAATGTAACTAAAACGGGATTGCAAGATACTTAACTTCATTGCTATGTGCTTGTGTTGATGGACAGACGAGGCTTTATCTGTGGTACAGACAGCAAAGTGCATGATCCAATTTGCCAGTTGTAAAAAGTTGCATGTGACAATAACATTCAACAACAAGTCACATGTTCAGGTTACTGCTAAAGGAATGAATCATCCTACAAGAGGAACTTCAGTATTCAAAGATCCCATAGGCTTCAACATTTTTCATGAGCTTTAAGTCAGTGGTTCTTGAGCCTTTCTATCTACAGACCACTTGGACAGAGCAAAAGCCGACTGACTCGGCACAGCACAAAATTCTGAAGAATAAGTGGGAAGAATGGAAATGGCTTTTGATGCAAGATCAGTGAGGTGATGTCTGCTTTCAAGCTAAACAGCTTGACTTTCCCATCAGGCCCCACGTTCAACTCGTTCCTCTGTTTTGGTTTGTTTCTGTCTGTGCAGGTATTGAAAATTATGGCTACACAGCTGTAGGTTGCAACAGTAATGCAAATCTTGTTTATAAAACTATACTCTTGTTGCTTGTGCCAACTTGTGCTACGTGCGGAGGATGTAACTTTACTTTGATCACGGGGATAAGAATTGTGGCAATACTCTCTTGTGGCATGGGGGCCATGGCATTTGTGTATCAGTGACTTGTGTTTTGGACCAGTCCATGGACCAATGGGAGGACCCTCACAGACAGCTGGTGGTCCACAAGTGACATTTTGAAAATCAGTGATTCACATCCCCAGATGGAAACATAAGTTGAGGGAATGGTGGTGTATGTGGGGATTTCATTTATTCGTTTGGATGGGTACAATTTCAACAAAGCTCAAGAAGCTCAACACCATCCAGGACAAAGCAGCCCCCATTTGATTGGCACCACATCCACAAAATTCATTCCCTCCTCCTTTGACATTCAGTAGCAGCAGTGTGTACCATCTACAACATGCACTGCAGACATTCACTAAAGACAACACCTTCCAAACCCATGACCACTGCCAACTAGAAGGACAAGGGCAGCAGATACATGGGAGTCACCAGGTTCCTCTGCAAGCCACTGGCCTTCCTGACTTTGAAAATATATTGCTGTTCCTTCACTGTCACTGGGTCAAAATCCTAGAACTCCCTCCCTATGGGCATTGTGAGTTTACCTACAGCACGTAGACTGCAGTGGTTCAAGAAGGCAGCTCACCACCTTGAGGGGCAACTAAGGATAGGCAATAAATGCTGGCCCAGCCAGTGATGCCCATGTCCGACAAGTGAATTTATATTAAAAAGGCGGGCAGACAGGGCCTTCGTTTGATATCTCCTGTAAAAGAGAGCACTTCCAAAAGTTGGGAGTGACAGCTGGAATATATGCTGCAGTCCCCAAAGTGAGACTTAAATCCACAATAGTCCAATTCGGAGATGAGAGCATCATTCCCTTAACCACAGCTACAAAACCCCCAAAACAGCAGAAGTTAATTTTGAGAACAAGGTGGAGCAGTGAGAATCAGCAACCTTCAAATTAGCAGCAAGCGGAATATATCTGAAGACTATAAACATCATACAGTTAAGTTGCTATTGATCCTTCTTCCATAACCCAGTTTGGAATAGTTTCTGAAGTTTTTTTCCAAAATTTTAGCATTGAATCATTTAACGGGAAGCTAGATAAACACACAAGAGGAAAAAGGAAAGGCAGGATATGCTGATAGGATGGGATATATTGGGATAGGAAAAGACTGTTTCTGTTCCAGACCAATCAGCCTGTACCAATTTGGTTGTTCTGGTTAGTGTTGTCTGTGCAATTCTATCAAACGCTTTACAAATAAATAATCAAAATAATATTATAAATAAGATGCACATTTTCTACATCAAATTTTCTAAATTGCACTTCCTTATCTTGGTCAAATCCAATCAACACTCATTCAAAGAAGCATTTCTGCAGATGGTGGAAATCTAAAATAAAAACAGAAATGGTGGAAATGTTCAGCCACAGCAGTAACATCACTGGAAAGAGAAAACGAAGTAAAAGCTCTCTGACCTGAAGCGTTATCAGCAAGGAATACATTTGACATATAACAGATTTTAAGCACGTACGAAGGCAGGGAAGGAGGTGGGGGTGGAACACAACAGGAGGTCTGTGATAGACTGGGAGGTGGGAGAGGTTAAATGACGAACAACAATGGTGCAAAGCAAAAGAAAGATGGGGTAGCAAGTAAAGAACAAAAAAGTCATGGTTAATACTTTGTCACATTGGAGAAAAGTTACATCAATCTCATGAACACTTTGAAAACTTATGTTAAGTGTGGCCCCACAAATAAGGTCAATTCTGAGTCAACCACCCACACTTTCCATTGCCAATAAGTTTCGGTTGTGGGTAATGGAGGAGGCAATAGAGGCCAGTCAGCACATGTTGTTGTTATGTGGAAGTGAAGCCAGTCTAAACATTTTCACACATTCCAAATGTGAATGAATGTTGGTTAAGTAATGTCTGAACTTGAGAATTCTCACCCCTTTTTTTAAATCTCTCCATTGCTTCACCCCTCTTTGTCTCTGTTACAAATTCCAGTTCCAAAGTGTTCAAGATCTTTGCACTATTAATTCTGATCTCTTGCAAATCCTCAATTTTAATAATGCCACCACTGGATGTTTTTTCGTTCAATTGAGTAGGCACCACCTCTAGAATTCCTTCTCTAAACCTCTCCTCTCCTGTTTATTCCTCTCTCCTCTTCTACGATGTTACTTAAACCTACCTGTCTGATCTAGTGTTTGGTCACCTGGCCTAATATCCTGAATATTGTGTTGACTTGACTGCTATGCCTACCCTTATTTTCTAGGGAGGGAATTCCAGAGCTTAGGGCCAGGCAACTGAAGACATGGTGATTAGTGTTGAAATGAAGGAAGTGATGGGTGCTTGAGGACAGAAATTGAAGGAGGGTAGAGTTTTCAGAGACTTGTTGCGAGAAGTGCTCGAGAGAGGGAACAGAGTGGTCACGGAAGGATGTGAGCACTTGCTTGAGATTTTTAAATTCAAGTTTTTGCTGAAGTGGCACCTAATGTGAGGCAATAAATATGGAAGTATTGAGTGAATGTAACATTATGCAAATACCAGGCAGTAGGTAGTGGTTTTTTTTCTTCAGAGCAATTGTTCTCAACAATCCAAGAGTCTCCCACCTGCTAGACATCTTCTGTGTAGTAGAAGGAGGCACGTTTATCTCTCAAATACTGGAAGCTCAATTTATTTGAAATTTAAGAATGCTGTGGTTCCAATCCAGGAGAATCAGTTCAAGACATTCTCAAACTATTGACTAACCTTGCAATGAGTAACGGTAACGGAGCATCTCTAAATTGTTATGAAAATGTAGGAGTTGGAAGAGGCCATTAAATGCTTCGATTCCATGCTCACATCACTTAGTTTATGGTTTATCGAAATCCAAATTAAATTTCATCTGCTTTTGTTCCATGTCCCTTGATGCTAATGGCTGTTGTGGCACAATGTTAGTATTCCTGCTCCTGGGCCAGAAAGTCCAGGTTCAAGTCCCACCTGTGCTAGAAATATCTTCGCCTCTGGTTGATTCAAAATGTTTTGTCCCCGACACGCTTCCTGAAACAAAATCTATTGATCTCACTCTTTAAAAAAATTGCGTTTTCCCCCTGCCTCCACAGGTGTCAGGAGGACATGGTTCCAGATTTCCCCCTCCCTTGTGTAAAAGGAAACTGGCCTCCTAATCTCTCTCTTAAATTACCAGATTCTGATCTTGTGGTTATGGACCACACACACACATACTCGGACGCACTCTCACTCCCACACACATCTACCACCTGGATGAGATTCTCCCTTAACCACCTGAACTCTGAATACCAACAAATTTCATGCAAATTTCGCTCCTAGTTTATGAAAATATATTAATGGAAGGAAGGGATTATCCCTACAAATGCTCAGTTATTAGTGAGTGCTGAGAAATTGGGATGTTATTAGATGCCTTGGTGCAAATTGATCAGATCTGGGGTCACCTGGTGAACCTGTTTTGCCCAGATATGTTCTGTACTGTCACTGCCAATATTGTGTGTTCCCTACCAAAAGGCCATGTGGTTTAGTAGTAGTGCCCAAACCTGTGGCCCCGAATCTCCAGCTTTGTGTTCCACCTCAGAATTTCATGATTGCAAAATGTATCTAACAGCCAAATTGATTCACAACCTACAGATCTTCTGTGGCAGGCAGTAAGAGCTGGAGAATTTACTGCTCTGCCAGCACCATGTGGTAGTTGCAATAAAGCAGCCCGCTCGTGGTAAAGGGCTACGTGCAGGTTCTTGCTGTGAACAAACATCTTCCTCATTCTGGTGGAGTGCCAGAAACAGATTTTTGCCCTCACCCATGTGATGGTAAAGCTTGTGGGAATGGTTTAGTAGCAAGTTTTCAAAGGGAATTGGATGAATCCTTGAAAGGGAAAAGTTTGTAGGGCTGTGGGGAAAGAGCAAGAAAATGGAGCTAATCCAGGGAAATGTGCTGAGTGACTTTCGATATGATTGATATACAGTTGGGAGGTGCTTTGATCTGCAAACATTCTTGTGGATAACGGAGTTGGAGTTTAGCTAGCTGAGTTTCTGATGAAAAGCATTTTTAATAAAGGTCATTGCGCAGAATATTAATTACTGTTTAACAATTTCTGAGCAGTTGAGAAAGGTATGAAATCATCCTTGAGATTTAGTGCTAATTTACTTTGCTAATTTCGGATTACACAGTGGTATGATCCCAGCAGATTTTCCTGCTTCTCTGATGCTGCCTGGCCTGCTGTGTTCCTCCAGCTCCACACTGTTATCTCAGACTCCAGCATCGGGAGTTCTTACTATCTCATAAAATGAACAAAGCTATCTATATATAACATAGATTGAAAGGTTTCTTGTCTAGTACCTCAAAAATCAAGAGAAATTTTCCATTCTCCATTGCATCTGTAGGTTTGAATTAACCGCTATTTCTTAGTTCTGGTATTTGAGATGGTGGGCCTTTCCCTTAACTACTACCCAACACTGAGATCTTAGATTTCCTCAGTCTTTTAATAATCTGCATAGTTCTAACGGACTCCTGGCCTGGAAATTCCATAAAGTAGGTAAGCTTCAGAAATGAGTTTAACTGTTTTAAATCAACTCCTTTTCTAGGAGACACTATACTTGCTTCTGACTTCAGTCAGATCTCCTTCAATTGCCCAAAAGCTTTTGTATTTTTTGAAAAAACCTGTTAATTCTAACTTTTGCTAAGGTAATGGCTTAATGCTTTCAATCTCTGGCTGTAAAGCCCCAGCGTATGTGTAAACGTCCGTTAACACTGCAGGAAGCACATGCTGGTTTAGAATCATGGTCTGGGAAGACTGACCTAGTTAATTTTTAAGCCCCTGCACAAAAAAAAGCAATACGCATATTCCATTAGTTTAAAATCCAAGCGCTCTTTTTCGTTTTAAAAAAAAAGGTCATCACATCCAGGCAATCTTGTTAATATCTATATACATCATCTATTTTGGATTTGAATAGATTTTGGAAGGTAGAGCGGAATGGTTTGATACTTGTTGGATGAACAATTCTCTGCGCTAACAACAGATCAAACTCACCCATCCAACTTCTCACTATATTATTTGATCACTTTTCAACTCTAGTAGTACATCATTTTGTATCAAGTACTTCAGTAGCACTCCTTGGAAAGTGTTTGCACATCAACCCCTTTCAAGGACAACATTATTCTGCCTAATCCCCATCCTTCTTACTCTGTTACATTATTATTGTGGAAATTTTTAATGTGAAAATGTTCATTTCTATTTATTCATGAGACACAGTGGCACAGTGGTTAGCACTACTGCCTCACAGCACCAGGAACCTGGGTTCGATTCCACCCTCGGGCGACTGTCTGTGTGGAGTTTGTACATTCTTCCCGTGTCTGCGTGGGTTTCCTCCGGGTGCTACAGTTTCCTCCTACAGTTTAAAGATGTGCAGGTTAGATGGATTGGCCATGCTAAATTGCCCGTAGTGTTCAGGGTGGGTTACAGGGGGATGGGTCTGGGTGAGATACTCTGAGGTTCGCTGTGGACTTGTTGGGGCCGAAGGGCCTGTTTCCACACTGTAGGGATTCTATGATTACTGTTATAACCAGCCTTGGTTAAGAACTCCTGAAAGGACATCAGTGATCTAGATGAACTTTTACAAAAGCCAGCAATGGTTTTTGTGGTCACCATTATTGAGATTGGTTTTCAATTCCAGATTTTATTAAAATTAAATTAACTTAAATTCCATCCATTGCTGTGATGGGATGTGAACTCCTGTCCCAAGATCATATCCTAAGCATCTGGAATGCTAGTCCAAAGACATTACCGTGATGCCATGATCTCTCCTTGATGGCTGTGAAAATGAAGTAAGGTTTTGTAGACTGGGTGCCTAAGACTAATGTTTCTAATCTATAATTAATACCTTGGAGAAGGTAGCAATTTTAAGACCTTTCTGTGGTAGTTCACCCATAAATTCATTATTCATAAGAGATTTGACAGTGAGCACCTGAGTGTGGGAAAGGAACACATTGGAGCTCATGATTTGGCTTTTTCTATCATTTGTAAAAATAAAATGTAAAAACTGAGAGTAGAGAAGATTGTATGAACTATAGAATGTGCTTACTTCGCATTGGGGTGTGGGGGGGGGGGGGAAGGGTTTGCTTTTTTTTAGCCCCTTTTTTTTTTTTAATGATCTTTTAGACATCCCGAAGTGATTTCCAGCCAAAGATTTGTCGATGTTGTGATGTAGGAACAGCAGCAGGTTCCTACCTATTGTAAAGTGTTATTAACCAGACAGATTTTCAGTGACATTGGGGAATTATGAAAAGCCCAAAGTGCCCAAATATTAATAACGAAGCATTATTTTGTTCGTAAGCAAGTGGTATCATGTTTGCTGTACCATTTCTGCGCCAGTTGAAAATGTGTGGAAGAGCTGTTGGAATGAGCGAAAGGAATTATCCAATACCTTTTCACTTTTATATCTGAAAAAGCGAGGAGTTCTATGCTTCCCTGATGAATTTCATGGAAAAATGTCTGTGAGAGAGCCGGAAGTTTCACTTTGGATCATCCCATCTGACAGTGGTGGTCTATTAAGTACTCCTGTCTCTGTCATGTCTTTATTTGCTGGAAATTTCTTTGTTACAGGAAGTTGGAATCGAGACAATTTAACATAGTTTGACTCCAAATGGGACTTCGTTTTTGACTTGTCTACTGATTTGAAACATGATTTTTATAGCAACCCAAATTATTTTTGCAAGGGTGAAGTTTTACTTTCCTTTGAACAGAAAGGAACAGTTGCCCATCTTTGAGGGTGTTGTGTTGATTTTTGTTGTGGATTTATTGAGTTTTTGTTTATTTGTGTGGAACTCTCCAGGGACTGTCTGCATACCTCAAATATTGATGCCAGACCCTTCAGTGTTTTTGTTTATCTCAATCTGTACTTTATCGGCTAAAATGCCTATATTGAATGTCATTGTTACAAGTGTTGGCTGTGTAATTAACTGCTGCATCTGGAACAAGTTTGCATTGCGTATCCTTAATACTTAAGGGTCTTGTAAACGCTTCCATTTTGTATGTGCACGGAACGTGCACGGAACATGCACTATATTGGGAACCTGTGAGCTGAATGACACTGCTCTGCCATTTATTATAATTGTGGTTGATTTGTTCACTTTTAATCCTTGTTGCACTGTGTCCCTTCGCATCATGAGAATTTAGAAATCTGACAATCTGTAATTTATGTTGAACATAATTACCTGAATTCATATTTGTCCAGTATTCTGTTCAGCATAGTGATAGATATTAAATAATGAAATCCCCTGATTTTGTTTTCATTCGTTCATGGGATGTTAGCATGGTTGGCTGGGGCACCATTTATTTTGCATCCCTAATTATGCTGCAGAAGTTGGAGGGTGAGCTACCACCTTGAATCGCTGAAGTCATTGGGGTGTAGAGACACCCACAGTGTTGTTAGGGAGTTCTATGATTTTGATTCAGTGACACTGAAGGAACAGCAATATAGCCCTATGTCAGGATACTGAGAGGCTTGGAGGGGAACTTACAAGTGGTGGTGTTCCCATGTATCTGCTGCTTTTGTTCTTGTAGATGGTTGAGATTGTGGGTTTAGAACATGCTGTTTGAGGAGCCTTGAGGTACTGCCACCTGTCTTGCTACTGAACATTGGTAGTGAAGAGAATGGGTGTTGAAAGTGGTGGATGTGATGCCAATCAAGTGGGCTGCTTTGTGCAGGCTTCTAGAGTGTTGTTGGAGCTGCACCCATTCCAGTCAAGTAGAGAGTATTCCATTGCTGTTCTGACTTGTGCTTTCTACAGTGGATACGCTTTTGGGAATCATGAGGTTACTCACTGCAGAATTCCTATCCTCTGAGCTGCTCTTGTAGCTACAGAATTTATTTGACTAGTCCAGTTCAGTTTCTGGTCAGTGGTAATGACAGGATATACCTATTATGGGATTCAGCGATTGTAATGCCATGCAATTTGAAGGAGTTGTGGTTATTATTCCTGTTTGGAGATGGTTGTTGCCTGGTGCTTGTGTGGCGCGAATGTTACTTGACAGTTATCAGCTCACATATGGATGTTGTCCACATCTTGCTGCAAATGGACACAGACTGCTTCAGTTTCTGAGGAGTAGTGAACATTGCTGAACACTGTACGATCATCAGTGAACATCCACTTTCTGATCTTTATGGTGGAGGGATGGTCCTTGACAAAGCAGCTGAAGACTATTGAGCCTAGGTCAGTGCCCTGAAGAACTCCTACAGAGATAACCTGAACCTGAAATGATTGGCCTCCAATAATCACACCCTTTATGCTAGTAAATGAGTCCAACCAGTAGAGATTTTTCCCTGATTCACATTGATTCCAGTTATGCCACGGGTCCTTAATGCCATACACTCACATGTGGTCTTGATGGCAAAGGCTGTCATTTTTGTCTGTCCTCTGGGGTTCTGTTGTCCATGTTTGGACCAAGGCTGTAATGAGTTCAAAAGATAAATGGTCTTGGCATAATTAATTTCCAGTATTGAGTAATATACTGTTTACTCTGGGTAACTTGCATGATGAACCTAAACCCAAACATTAATCTTGATTTATTCTGTTTCTGATGCACCAAGATGCAAACTTATCTTTTAAACCAGGAAGGACTGTCATGGAATATGTCCAAAAGAGGAGAAAAACGTTTCTTGCTTCTAGCAACAGTTTGATGTTATTTTGAAAGAAAACTAGCATAAGCTATGATTTGCATCCACTGACATTATAATGATTCCTTACTGTAATGTGCACATCATGATTGGTACTCCCGACCTTGTATTTAATGTGGTGACTGCTAACTTCCTCCTCCCAAGTGATAAGACTGATGCCTCAGGAGCAGTACCACAGTAAGAGATTTTAGGAGAGGAACAAGTATGAAGTGTCTGTCACCTTTGCTTGAAGCTCGAGTATCAGGGTTAACTTTGGTATTTTCCTGAGGTCAGAATTCTCAGTTCATTTCTGGAAAATTTCAATGTGGGACGTAAATGGCAGGTATCTAGTTACAGACTGGAGTGGAAAATTATGTGTAATTATGAAATTATAGTTATCTCCACCACTGAAGGTGTGAGGATGTAATTATTTTGCCTGTTTTTCTGTCTCTGCCTGTAAACCATATATCTCAAAAACTAGTGGGCAGAATTCACCGAAACTTGGTACACAGGATATGGCATGAAGAAGAACTGGTTAGTTTTTAGCCTAGCTGCAGGTCCAGATCTGGAATTTTTGAAATGGATTTTTGAATGTTTTTATTATTGTGAATTTTTATTTTGAATATTGCTGGTTTTGATATAGAATGTTGTAAATTATTTCAGCTGTTAAAATGAGAAGATTTTTCAGAGCAGTTTGGTGATTGTGGATTGCACGTATACTTTTTCTGAGATGGAAACTTAACAAAAAAAAAGCATATTTCTTCAGCTTTGTAATTGGTGACATCTAGCCTGGAAAAGCCTGAAAAGAAGAGCTGGTTACCTGTAAATAAATGGCACATGTGACGGAGACACGTGCTCCTCTGTGTCCTTTTCACTTGTATCTGAATTAATTTAAAACCTTGGATTATGGGTGTTAAGTATGAACACGTAAGACCATTTGAACACACAAGTGCACATTGTTACAGACAAAGGGAGAGACCATAAGGATGATTTCCCCCTTCCAATTTTTAAATGATTAAAGACAGTGCTTTAAAAAGCAAGCGGTTTAACCCTTACTTATCAGGTGCAGGTAAATTTACAGGATCAAAAACAGAAGTTGCTGGAAAAGTTCAGCAGGTCTGGCAGTATCTGTGAAAGAAAAAAACATCAGATTTAACGTTTTGGCTCACCGGACCAGAAACGTTAACTCTGATTATTTTCGTCACAGATGCTGCCAGACCTGCTGAGCTTTTCCAGCAACTTCTGTTTTTGATCCTGATTTGCAGCATCCGCAGTTCTTTTGGTTTTTATCAGGTAAATTTCAGGTTTTCTCATATGTATTTGAAAGAAGGTAAATATTATTCAGCACCAGTGTCTGTTTATATGCACAATCATATTTACTTGCACGCTCATACAGTTGCATACATACTGCAAGAAGAAATTGTGATTAGAGCAGTAGTATACATTTAGATCTTAAGAGGTCCAGAGTTCTTTGTCACATTTGCTTTTCCCCACGGTGAAGTTTGGAAATGATGTAGGCCTGTTACTCTTTTCATTAGTCCACCAAAGACAACTCTGGAAATTTTGGGAACAGAGTCACTTTGGCCTGTTGTTTGTAGTCAATTTCTCTTGTTCCATTACAGACTAGGTGAAATTTCAAAGCCCTGGTTTCGATGTTCAGGGAAAGAGGACACGGTCGGTCTCCGTGTCGGTCGGTCTCTGTCTACACCACAAATGGACTTTAAATCTCCTATTCAAAGCCTAGATTCAGTCAGCTGACCAGATCACCACCACCTTTTTCCACTGTCCTCTCAAATGGTTTCTGATGGCTCTGTTGGCCATTCATCCACCATCCTTATAACATATAATGTTCACATCCATTCTCTGGATTTTAACTTGAGTCAGTCTGCGAGATATTTTTTGAGACAGATTTTCTTGATTTATTTGGTGAATGGTAGCCATTAACCACAAGGAAAGGCCTTTTCCATTTTAATGATGTCCCAAAGATATGTCTGGAAAGGTTATTTGAATTTTAGTGGTTTCATTGAGACTTCCCTGAACATGAAGATTATCTCAACGATGTGTCTTGTTGCTCCATAGCAGAAAAGAAAAGATCATTTGACCTTCTAGCTTTATTTTTCTTTTAAAGTCCCTTTCAAGTTTGCCCTTCATAAGCCCATGGTTGTGGGTATTTGGGAGTCAACTTGTTGTTTTTGAGATTTGTGCTGGACACCTCATCCTGTCTGAGGTTTGCAAGCACTTGAAGACAGTGCAGTACAAGCTTTATAAACTTTGGCAACTTGGTTTAGATAAAATAGCATTTCTTTTCGCTGCCAGTTAATTGTGGCTGCATTTTGTGTTAGATTTGATTGAATTCAATTTTATTTTAGCACTTTTTGGGTTAATTCAGGGTTTTAACAAAAATGTAGATGTTTTGTAGTCTGTGCATGTACCTTTGTTTATATAAAATCAAGTTCTGCAATGGATTTTACAGGGTCTCTGAAAATTAATTTCTGCATTTATACCATGACTACTTCCTGCTAGGAATGCTTTGTGTGCAGTTAAATTGCTTTGAGGTGTGCCACAATGGCTTTTTTAATGGATTGGTTGGACCTTGCAAGGACAAAGTTGAAGTAAAATTTTAAAAGCACAATTTTTTCTTTTTTTTTAAACAGGTAACCTTTCTGCTGATAGAAATAAGAACCATACTAATTTTTTTTTTTAAAAAAGTGAAGGCTGAGGGGTGACCTTGTTAGAATTCTTTAAAACTATGAAAGGACTTGATAAAATACAAATGGAGATGTGTCCACTTGTGGCATGGGAGTCAAAAATAAGGGGCCATGCATACAGGACATTTACAAAGAATTCCACTGATGAATTCAGGCGAAACCTCCTTGAAGAGTGACAAATGAGCTTTTTCAGAACATAGGAACAGGAGTGGGCCTTTTTGCTCCCTGAGCCTGTTCTGCCATTCAATGAGATCATGGCTGATCTGTGGCCTAACTCTCTATACACCTATCTTTTGATCCATAATCCTTTCATACCTTTGCTTGACAAAAAATTATTTGCTTCTATGTGACTTGGCTGGCATAGGCACCTAGATAAACACATGAAGCAGAGAAAGGAATAGAAGGTTATGTTGATAAGTGAGATGAAGTAGAGTTGGAGGAGGCTCTTGTAGAGCATAAATACTGACATGGACCTGTAAACTCTCTTTGAGACAGTTTGCTATTTTGTTGAATGAGGCTTAAGTGCTTTGTTAAAATTTCTACAGAAGGTGAAAGATCATGACTATTAAATCATGTAGCACTATTTAATGAAGGGTTACAATGAAGTATCTGTACCTTTTAAACAATGTCTGTTCATTCTGAAGTTGCTACCTCCTGCTTAATGCTTCCAGAAATTTGTTTCTTTTTATTGTCGTGCAGTTTCCTTTCGTTTCAGTCCCAGTGACTATGTGGAAACCTATGCTAGACATAAGTGCTGACTTTAATTTTGACAATAAACCGATGCATAAAAGGTATATGTTTATAAATGGCTGGAGAGATGTCGATTATGTTTCTACTCTCTCCCCAGTGGAAAGATTGCCATTACAATCTGAGCAACTATGCATCATAAAACACCAATGCTAAGGACAGCATAATTCACATCGGGTTTTATTAAAATTTATTTATAAAATTTAATTTTATTTGTGACAGTTCACAGGCTACCAGATTGGAAAAATTTGAAACAGTTTCATAGGTCAGTGTTGACCTGGTATCCAATCACTGCCTGTTTAGTTTTGCGGCATCTATTTTACTAATTACCAGTCAACCAGACCTTTCACCAAAAAAGCCTTGTCCGTTAAAGTGGTGGAGAAAAGTGGTTTAGAACGAGCAGCAGAGATAGCAGGAACTGCAGATGCTGGAGAATCTGAGATAACAAGGTGTAGAGCTGGATGAACACAGCAGGCCAAGCAGCATCAGAGGAGCAGGAAAGCTGACGTTTCGGGCCTAGACCCTTCATCAGAAATGGGGGAGGGGAAGGGGGTTCTGAAATAAACAGGGAGAGAAGGGGTGGCGGATAGAAGATGGATAGAGGAGAAGATAGGTGGAGAGGAAACAGACAGGTCAAAGAGGTGGGGATGGAGCCAGTAAAGGTGAGTGTAGGTGGGGAGGTAGGGAGGAGATAGGTCAGTCCAGGGAGGACAGACAGGTCAAGGGGGCGGCATGAGGTTAGTAGGTAGGAAATGGGGGTGCAGCTTGAGGTGGGAGGAGGGGATAGGTGGGAGGAAGGACAGGTTAGGAAGGCAGGACAAGCTGGGCTGGTTTTGGGATGCGGTAGGGGGAGGGGAGATTTTGAAGCTTGTGTCAAACAGTTCATCCACTTCACCAACACCTTCCACCCCAACCTTAAGTTCACCTGGACCATCTCTAACACCTCTCTCACCTTCCTGGACCTCTCTGTCTCCATCTCGGGCAACCACCTACAAACCGATATCCATTTCAAGCCCACCGACTCCCACAGCTACCTAGAATACACCTCCTTCCACCCACCTTCCTGCAAAAATGCCATCCCCTATTCCCAATTCCTTCGCCTCCGCCGCATCTGCTCCCAGGATGAGGCATTCCACTCCTGTACATCTTGGATGTCCTCGTTTTTCAAGGACTGCAACTCTTTCCCCCCCCCCCCCCCCGCAGTGGTCGAGAACACCCTCCACCGTGTCTCCCGCATTTCCCGCAACTCATTCCTCACACCCCGTCCCCGCAATAACAACCAAAAAAGAATCCCCCTCATCCTCACGTACCACCCCACCAACCTCCGGATCCAACGCATCATCCTCCGACACTTCCACCATCTGCAATCTGACCCCACCACCAAAGGCATTTTTCCCTCCCCACCCTTGTCTGCTTTCCGGACGGACCACTCTCTCCGTGACTCCCTTGTCCGCTCCACACTCCCCTCCAGCCCCACCACACCTGGCAGTTTTTCCTGCAACCGCAGGAAGTGCTACACCTGCCCCCACACCTCCTCCCTCACCCCCATCCCAGGCCCCAAGAAGACTTTCCACATCAAACAGATGTTCACCTGCACATCTGCTAATGTGGTATACTGCATCCGCTGTACCCGTTGTGGCCTCCTCTACATCGGGGAAACCAAGCGGAGGCTTGGGGACCGCTTTGCAGAACACCTACGCTCGGTTCACAATAAAGAACTGCACCTCCCAGTCGCGAACCATTTCAACTCCCCCTCCCATTCCTCAGACGACATGTCCATCCTGGGCCTCCTACAGTGCCACAACAATGCCACCCGAAGGTTGCAGGAACAGCAACTCCTATTCCGCTTGGGAACCCTGCAGCCCAACGGTATCAATGTGGATTTCACAAGTTTCAAAATCTCCCCTCCCCCTACCGCATCCCAAAACCAGCCCAGCTTGTGTTCATCCAGCTCTACACCTTGTTATCTTAGAATGAGCAGCAGATGGTTTTATGGCACATGTAGACATCAAAGGCTCATCGTTGCTTCAGAACAATTTTTGTTTTACGTGTGTTGGTGATTTTTGAGATAGAACCCACAAACAAAACATAGGTTTAACCTGGTGGTGTGCAGCTATAGACTGCTTGGTAACTGCAGAATAAAATCAGTGTGATATCGGTGTGCAGGTTTAAGCTGGTGAATGTAAAATTAGCTTTTGTTCCTTTTATCATCTCTGCCTAAGTGGGTAGTACTCTTGCCTCTGAGTTTCAAGATGGTTTGTTCAGTTTCCCACTGAACATTTGAGTCCAGTATTAGGCTGATTCTCCTAGTGCAGTAATGAGGGAATGCTGTTGGAGGCGTTGCACTTTGGATGAGGCATTAAATTGAGGCCCTGACCCCTCCCTTGGGCAAATATGAAAGATCCCATATGACAGTTTAGTTCTGGCCAATGTTTATCCCTCAACGTGTGTTACTAAAACAGAATTTTTTTGGTCATTACTTGTCACATTTTTGGTCACTTTTTATTGTTTATGGGACTCTGATGAATGCAAATTGAGTGGCATGCTTCCTGCAGTCCAACTGTGTGACTCCTCAACGGTTGGTTGTAAACCAGCCTCTGTCCCAGGTTAGTGAAACGTGCTCTCCAAATGCAAGTGCTTTCTTCATGTTTTAGAGGATTCAATTTGAGAAATGTTGACCTGCATGTGTTAAAGTTGATACCTGTTCCAAATGTGGTTAAAAACCAAAACTATGCAAAAATTAATCAAAACCTGATCCTGGTTAGTGAAAACATTTGCAGGGGCTAAATCTGTAGTTGGGTTATGTAACCATGAATAATTTGACACTAGACCCTATAAACACATGCATGATGTAACTGTAATCTTCATGCCAAGCTCTGCAGGAGACACATTGAGATGGGTTATGTGGAGACAACTGTCTGCAGTGATGTGTAAATTGCTATTTGAAAACAGTGATATGAATATTGCAGGATTTATGTTGGGAATGATAGATGAGTAATGTGTAAATATATACACAGGAATATTCGAATTTCAACTTGGAAATCCTAAACCTTCAGCATAGCTGTATCGACAGGCCAGGTCTGACTGAAATGAAAATCCCAATACTGAAAGAAAATGAAGGTTTAAGAAATTACCTGGTCTAGCAGTTTAGGATATAATTTTTTTTCAAAAATGTACAGTTTCTACTAAAAAGTGATCGTTGGAAATTCATGAGATTACAGGGCTATTATCTGATGTTTTTCGGGGAGAGTTCCAATGCAAAAGTAATTCAGGAAATTAAGGGTCCACCTGAGAGGGTAGTGGACCTTTATTGATTTATGGGATATGGGCATCGCTGGCTGGCATTTATTGTCTGTCCCTAGTTGCTCTTGAGAGGGTGGTCATGAACTGCCGCCTTGAACTACTGTATTCTGTTTGCTGTAGGTAGACCCACAATGCCCTTAGGGAGGGAATTCCAAGATTTTGAGCCAGTAGCACTGGAGCAAAGTGATATATTTCCAAGTTTGGACGATGAGTGGCTTGGAAGGGAATGTGCAGGTGATGGTGTTCCCATGTAGCTGCTGCCCTTGTTCTTCTCGATGTTAGTTTGGGGGTGTGGAAGATGCTGTCCAAGGAACCTTGGTGAATTTCTACAGTGCATCTTGTAGATAGTACACACTGCTGCTATGAATCGTCATTAATGGAGGGAGTGAATGTTTGTTGATGTTGTTAGAACCCTCGCTACTTTTTCAATAATTTTTTATTTTTATTTTTCTATCAATTTTGTGGACTTCGTGAAACAGCTTGTGCTAAAAGGAAATGAATGGATTAAACAAAAACCGAAAGAACTGCGGATGCTATAAATCGGGAACAAAAACAAAGTTGCTGGTAAAGCTCAGCAGGTCTGGCAGCATTTGTGGAGGAAAAAACATGTTTCGGGTCCAGTGACCCTTCCTCAGAATAAACAAGTTTGTTTGTGAGGCTAGGCGTGGAGGTTAATTGCAGGTTGTTTCTTGATTTAAAGGGTTCCTACAGACACAGTGACCTAGGAAAAGCATTGTGTTTTAACAGATAGCAGAAGTATTTGTTATTTTCTTTTATTTATCCTTTAACTAATTGTGTTACTTTTGTCTGCTTTTTTGGTGAATGGGGGCTGAAAACAAATGTTTTGGGTTTAAAACTTAGACATAAATTAGATTATTGTGTTTAATTTTTTCCTGTGCTAAATTTGTTGTGTATTTAATAAATAGTTGAGGCTTAAGTTGGTCTTAAACTCAAGTCAGTTGAATCACAATTTTATCTCGGTATTCCTCCGGTTTTTGTTCTGTCCTAGTGGTTCTGTCAGACTAACATCATTTTTTGATTAAGCGTTTGGCTTTTTGTTGTTTTGAGATTGCATGCTAACTCTGTACATCTTCGAGAAGTGACGTGTGGTTCTACAGATGTAGCATTGTTTTGTCATAGCTGGGCACTGCTCGTGCCTGTGAGGGTTTTGTCTCACATTGCTGGCACTGACTCTTAGGGGCTGCTAGTTGGTCTGTTCTTTGTGTTGGCCTGTCATGTGTGTCTTTATAGTGTCCATGCCTGACACAGTGAGTTCTGTTGTACTTGATAAGGTGGTCCTTCTTTTGTGCTTTGCCTGAAAGTCTTTCTGATTTTATGGCTTTGAGTAGCCTTCTCCAAAGGCACAACATTGGACTGTAATAGGTCTGACAAACATTTATGAACAATTCCGAAAACATTTCTCTTTCTTGTGCGCTCTCTCGAAAGAGTAATTTCAAAGCTCCAGAGCCACAATTTCACAGAGACCTGAATCTGAATCATGGAATTTCTATGGTGCGGAAAAATGCCATTCAGCCCCTCAAGTCTGCACTGTCCCACTGAAAATCGTCCTACCCAGACCAACCCTATCCCTTAATCCCGCATTTCCCACGGCTAATCCACCTAGCCTGCACGTCCCTGGACACTACAGGCAATTTAGCATGGCCAATCCACCTAACTTGTGTGTCTTTAGTCTGTGGGAGGAATCTGGAGCACCTGGTGAAAACCCATGCAGACACTGGGAGAATGTGTAACTCGTCACAGACAGTCGCCTGAGGCTGGAATCGAACTCCGGTTCCTCCTGCTGTGAAGCAGCAGTGCTAACCACTGAGTCATCTTGCCACCCCTATTCTCAGATGGTCACTGCAGGCTTGATGGGCTGATTGGCCTCTTTCTGCATTATAAGGGTTCTATTCTAGATGAAGGCCTCAGAACCACCTGATTTGGCTGAAGACCTGGTGGTCCTTTCTTGGTGCATGATTCATTGACCAAACTAGGCAGATTCCTAGCTCTGGCATTACAGCCCAGTATTGCACAATTCAGTATCTTATAGCTGGAAGACTGCTAGCTGCTTATCGCTGTTTACATGGACATATCCCAGAAATTTCCTGTATCCACAATTATGCTTTCCTGGAACTTTCATGATTATTGATTACTCAGTATGCTGCTTCCATCTATAATAACTCTCTTGCATCTGATTTTGCTTGGCACAGATGACACCATTCTCCTCAACAGATTTTTTTTTTGGGTTCAAGTCCCTCTGCAGGAGTCCAGTGACTGTGCCAATGTTTGAGTGCACAGTCTAAGCCACAGCAGGGAAATAGTGGAGGATTGCATTGTGCTTCAAATGAGAAACTAATTGTCCAAAGCAAATCTCCTCAATGTCCAGTTAACCTTGCTGGCTCAACCTATACCACCAGAGGCAAAGTATACAATGTTGGCAAGATGTTGCTGTGCTATTGCTTGTTTACACATTCCCCTACCATGACCTTGTACCTGGCCTACATCTAAGCTCTTAACCCTCCAGTGCTCTGTGATCTAGCATTTTGGCAGATTACACTTTCCTGATTTTTAATTTGCTCCCTCATTGGTGTAAGGGTGTTTTTCTGGCTGGAAGTCCATGACTCGTGGGGATCCGACTTGCATCAAAATGTAGATGGGTGAGTTTGTAAGTTTGCAGACGATACAAAGAGCGGTGGAGTTGTGGACAGTGCAGAAGGTTGTCATAGGATACAGCGGGATATAAATCAGTTATGGGTGGGGGAGTGGCACAGGGAGTTTAATCCAGGTAAGTGTGAGGTGCTGCACTTTGGGAGATCAAATGTTAAGGAAAAGTATGCAATTAATGGCAGGACTCGGAACAGCATTGATGTACAGAAGGATCTTGGGGTTCAAGTCTATAGCTCCCTGAAAGTGGCCACACAAGTAGATAAGGTGGTAAAGAAGGCGTAGAGTCAGAGTCAGGATGTCATGTTGCACTTTTATAAGACTTTCGTTAGGTCACGCCTAGAGTACTGCATTCAGTTCTGGTCACCACATAACAAGAAGGGTGTGGAGGCTTTGGAGAGGGTGCAGAAGAGGTTTACCAGGATGCTGCCTTGATTAGATGGTATGAGCTATAAGGAAAGGCTAGAAAAACTCAGGTTGTTTTCTCTTGAGTGGTGCAGGCTGAGGACAGACTTGATAGAAATGTATGAAATTGAGATGCATAGATAGGGTTGACTCAAACCTTTCCCCAGGAGTTGAAATGTCTAATACTAGGGGGCATGTATTTAAGGTTAGAGGGGGAAAAGTTCAAAGGAGATGTGAAGGGCAAGTTTTTTTACATAGCGGTAGGAGCCTGAAACACTGCCAGGGGTGCTGGTGGAGGCAGATACAATAGGGACATTTAAGGGATTTTTAGATAAGCACGTGAATATGTAAGGAACGGAGGGATATGGACATGCAGAAGGGATTAGTTTCGTTTAGTGTCATGTTCGGCACAGCATTGTTCCTGTGCTGTACAGTTCTATGTTCTCACTGGCTGTTTCTACTTCAGCTGGCTAGGCCTAAGCTTAGCAATTCCATCCTTTGAACCTTCTTGTGCCTGTTTTCCTTTCCTTAAAGATGCTCCTGTTCGACTAAAGGTTCTGTCAACTGCCGTAATATCTCTTTTTACGTGGCTGTATCAAATTGTGCTCAGTAGCATCTTGGGATGTTTAACTCATGAGGTTGCCATACAAGTGTATGTTATTATTGGACATGATGTGTTTTTTTTTCAATAAGTGCATATAATTTATAAGGGTTTCGGAGAGGGTAGGTGTTAAACGAATGCAAGTTTTTAAAGATAGGTGGCACATCTTGTGCCGAGAATTAACGTTTGTGCTGCAAAGCATGCATGTTATTCTTTATTCTTTCAAACTGTTATTCTTCTGCTTATAGAGTTATAGAGTCATAGAATCATACAGCATGAAAACAGGCCCTTTGGTCCAACTTGTCCATGCTGACCAAGTTTCCTAAACTGAACTAGTCTCATTTGCCTGCGTTTGACCCTAAACCTTTCCTATCCATGTACCTGCCAAAATGTTTTTAAGCAGTTAACATCCAGTTTTAGATTTTAAGTTGCAATTTCAGTGTCCCAACTGTAGGTCATTAGGGTGCTTGTCTAATTTGGTGCAAACACTCAATGGGTAATTTTGCTTTTTGTTTTCTTTTCCACCCTTTAGGAATTTTCGATTGGTGCCAATATTGAAACAAGACCACCTCCTAATATGTATAGTGTATCTGCCAGTTACTGTATTTAGAGGCAGCAGTCCAGCCAAATCACAAGGGAGAGCTGAGCAATGTCAATTGCTTAGTGTAAACTGGGATTTCCACAGTGAATTGCCAAGTCTTGTCTGGTCTAACAAAGTCACACTGTTTCTTGTGTTCTGTTAAAGGTTGTTGTCAATTTTTGCAGCTGCAGTTAGATATAAAGCAAAGCTTATTTTTGCACTTTAAGGTTGCTGCTGACTTGTCTCTACATCTAATACAAAACTCCATCCTACATCAGTGCAATCTACTGTGATCATTGTGGTCCTCCAATTCTAGCCTCTAGCATGTCCCCAGTTACGATTTAGTCGAAGAAGAGTTGTGCTGGACTTTAAATGTTAATTTTGGTTTCTCTCTTCACGGATGCTGCCAGATCTGCTGAGGTTCTCCAGCGTTTTCTATTTTTAGCTGAATTAGGAGTGCTGTGGGAAGTGGGTGGTGATCTGTCGTATGAAGATTGAAGGGATGTTTTTGTAATTCTGCAAATTAGTTTAACTGAAGGCTCATGTTTTGTAATTGAAGTGAACAACATGTAAGGGAACTTTTTTTTAAAAGAAGAGTAGTTGTTGGTTTGTGTATAGCATGTGATGGACCTATTGTGCATTTTGGTTTCTGCTTGTATATTAAATTCATTAAATAATAGTTTTGGCTGTGATTTATTTTCATGAGCATGAAACAACTGAACTAATTTTCTGCAATCTGTTGTTGTATCAGTTTTTAAAAATTTGGGTATTGCCAGCATCCAGAGCTCCAATTCTGACGGTGTTAAGTTATAGCATTTGCTCTGTTGTCTCTCGGTGACTCAGCCAACAAGTGCTCGGACTAGAATGATAAAATTTTAACTTGGATGTTTTACTTCTATGTGGTTGTTGAAATTATCTCATCTACAACATTGTGCAATTGCAGTAAAATCTCCGGTGCATCCAGATGATTGGAAATGACATGTTGAAGCAGCAATTCCTGACATTTTCTAGCTCCTGGCTTTTGCCTTATGGAGACACAAAGCAGATGCTTTGGCTCCTCTTCCCCTTTCCACATGAAGCAATGATAATGGAATTGTACATTTTATTAGCCTGCACAAATGTATTATGCCGCTTTTAGATTGGACTCAGGCTAAGTGGACATTGCTCTCTTTTCCATCCAGCGGTTCTTGTGTATTCCAAAAATAGCAGAATGACCCAAGAAAGAGTAGGAGAGCATGGCACTAATACAAGCCAAGAAACTTGCTAAATCAAAATAACATCTGGGTGATGATACATCATAACCCCTGCGGTGCCCAATGGTCTCTAAGAGCTTGGATTGTGCTGGAGGATACTGCATGCTCCCCCTCAATGGACACCAGAGCAGGGAGGTAAAAACCAAAGAGTGGTAAGGCAGTCAGGCACAATGACCCCCTCTATGTCCTGCTCCCTGTTTCTCTAAATTCTGTAAATTCAATATAATTCTGGATGAGTGAATGAGATGGCCTTGTGTTCAATAATTGTCTTTGGTCTTACACGATGGAAAGATTAGAGCAAAACAAGACAAAATAACAAAAAAGAGATAGCAAGAACTGCAGATGCTGGAGTCAGAGACAATACAGTGTGGAGCTGGAGTAACACAGCAGGCCAGGCAGCATAAGAGGAGCAGGAAAGTTGATTTTTCAGGTTGGGACCCTTTTTCAGTCAACTTTCCTGCTCATCTGATGCTGCCTGGCCTGCTAAAATAACATAAAAAAACTTTAATGTGAAGGTGCAGAAGTGTGGTTATAATGTGACCCTTAAAAGAGAAGCAAAGTCATTAACATCAAATGACAAAGTACAAATAAAAGTTAAGTAGAAAAATGATTAAAGTCTTCAGCAGAGAAGAAAGTGAACATGGTATTTGGAGAATGTACTTTAATATCTGATAAAATCCTGCAAATGAGTGGGAGTGATGAGTTATGGTGTGAAATTCAATCCTGTTATCTGTTGCTTCATGCTGAGCAGATTGTTCCCAGTAAAAAGAGTTGTAATGAACTGTAAACTAGAAAGGAAAGAAAGGAAGCAAGATTAAACAGCAGAACAGAGAATGATTGTTCTTTTGCAGGAGGAATACCCTAGAATCACCTCACAAATATTTAGAGGAGCTGAAAAGTGGTGGCTAGAGGTTTGAGGTTTGTTGATTTGACTGACTAGTGCTAAAAAAAATCATAATTGGAGCAAGATGCTTCCTTCTAATTAATCTGGCACCCTAAGCCTCCTTTTCTCCCCCTGCCCCCAACCCCCCCCCCCCCCCGTGCTTTCACTCTGTCCCTGTTTTGTTGTTTTCTCTTTCCTTTTCCAGTCAGCCTCTCCTCCCCATTTTTCCTTCATTAGCCACTGCATTCTTTCCCATTTCCTTTTTCGTTCCACCTCCTTTCTCCTCTCCATATTTTATTTTTTGTGATCATGCACTCTCTCTCTGTTATGCTGTCTGTTCTCTTCCCCACCCCCGTTTTTGCTCTGTCCACCCTTGTGCGTTTTGCCTGCTTCCCTTGTCACTGCTGCTCATTCCCCCATCTCCCTATTTCACTGTAATGGCTGAAATTGGCAACAACTGGGATATGAAAGTGTAACATTCCTGGTTTGTGTGGCTCACTTCCACAATGTGCACTATTGTATTACCACTGAGTTGCTGGTTAAATGTAGGGTGGGCTGTTTAAATCTTGCTTTGAGGACACTCGAAGTGTCATAACATACAAGACTGTAGGCAGGTGCTACAAAATGGAACTAGAATAGATAGGTAAATACTACGGATGTTGGAAATCTGAAATAAAAACCAAATACTGGAGAAAGTCAGCATTATCTGGCAGCATCTATAGAAAGAGAAACCAGGTTAACGTTTCAAATCTAGTATGACTTTCTTCTGTTAGAGACAGTAAGAACTGCCGATGCTGGAGTCGGAGATAACACAGTATGGAGCTGGAGGGACACAGCGGGCCAGGCAGCATCAGAGGAGCGGGAAAGTTGACGTTTCAGGTCAGGACCCTTCTTCAGAAATTTCTGAAGAAGAGTCCTGACTTCTTTCTGTTAACTCTTTTTGTTTCTCTCTCAACCAATGCTGATGAGTTCCTCTAGAATTTTTGGTTTTTATCAAGCATCCATCTGTTCTACAGAAAGAACTGCAGATGCTGTAAATCAGAAACAACAACAGAAGTTGCTGGAAAGGCTCAGCAGGTCTGGCAGCATCTGCGAAGGGAAATCAGAGTTAACATTTTGCGTCCAGTGATCCTTCCTCAGATGCTTAATGATCATCTGTATCACAATGGACTGAATGGTCTTTTTCTGTGCTGTAAAACTGCCTGCCTGTCTGTCTGGGAATCCTTAGGCATTTTATTCTAAAAAGTCTCTCTCCACTCCTCCCATCCAAATTGTTGTTTGTGTGAATGTCACAGAAACTAGGTTGCATGCTGACTCTGGATTGTCATTGCTGGGCAAGGAGAGAAGCAAAGCAATGATGGAATCTCCTTGGAGACATCAGGAAATCTTTTGTTACTCATTGTTTTCGGATGGGCCTTGTATTGTTTCTGGTAAGGATTGACATTTTCTTCCCCCCCACAGGGGGCAGATTTTCATAGATATCTGGGAAAAAATAATGAGCCATAGTTAGTCATAAGGCAAATATCCAACATGTTTTACAGTGTTACCAAGTGATTACCATTCCCTCGGGCCTGGGTGTTGAAACTAAATCTGACACCAAAGTGATAATTTCAGCAGCGCTAGATTAGCACTTACAATTTTGTGTCAGAATAAATTTGCGTGGCTGTTATAACGTAAATTTGACAGGGTAGACTCAAAAGATCTTTACCTTTGAAGTGCAAAGGGTTTGAGGAGTGGTGGGAGGGTGGGTGAAGGAATATCAAAATATGCTGATGAGTCCATGAAAGTCTTTACTGCAGAAGGTCGTTGAGGCTGGATGGATGAGTCTGTTCAGGGCTAAGAGAGACAGATTTTTAATTAAGATAACAAGGTGTAGAGCTGGATGAACGCATCAGAGGAGCAGGAAGGCTGACATTTCGGGCCTAGGGTCTAAGCCCGAAACATCAGCCTTCCTGCTCCTCTGATGCTGCTTGGCCTGCTGTGTTCATCCAGCTCTACACCTTGTTATCTCAGATTCTCCGGGATCTGCAGTTCCTACTATCTCTGAAACAGATTTTTAATTAGCCAGGGAATAGAGTATTATTGAGAAAAGTGGATTGAGGATGATCAGATCAGCTGTGATCTTGAATTGTTAAGCAGATTGGATGGGCTGAATGGCTTACTTCTCTTGCATGTTATGATCATATGAAGACTGATGAGAGGAGGCTCAAGAGGAATGTAAACAGCACATGGACCATCTGTTTCACTGCTGTGCCTTCTGAATAATATTTCTAGTCGTGTTGGTTCAATGGTTGATGTTGAATTTCTGCCCACCAAATTTCTATCTGTGGAGGATCTCCCACGGAACAACACCTTGTGAAACCCTTTAACATTCCACTCAAATAAGGGGTAAGGGAACTTACCTTGGCTTAACATTCCATTGAAAGGAGAATAGCCAGCCTTGGACAGCTGTCTGAGCACAATGGGATCTTAATTGGATGTGTCAATAGGCTGAGAAGTGGCAGATGGAATTTAGTTTAGATAAATGTGAGGTGTTGCATTTTGGTAAGGCAAACCAGAGCAGGACTTATACACTTAACAGTAGAACCCTGGGGCAGTGTTGCCGAACAAAGGGACCTAGGGGCGCAGGTGCATAGTTCCTTGAAAGTGGAGTCGCAGGTAGACTGGGTGGTGAAGAAGGTGTTTGGCACATTCTGCTTTTGTTGGTTAGGACATTGAGTATAGGAATTGTGATGCCATTTTGCAGCGGTGCAGGACGTTGGTGAGGCCACTTGTAGAATACTGTGTATGATTCTGTTCACCCTTCTATAGGAAGGATTTTGGTAAACTTGAGAGGGTGCAGAAAATATTAACAAGGATGTTGCTGGAACTGGAGGGTTTGAGCTATAAGAGAGATGTTGAATAGGTTGGGGCTTTTTCTCCCCCTGGAGTGTTGGAGGCTGAGGAGTGACCTTATAGAGGCTTATAAAATCATGAGCGGCATGGATAGGGTGAATAGCCAAGATGTTTTTCCTAGCTTGGGGGAGGCAGCAACTAGGGTTAAAGGTTTAAAAAGCATCTGAAGGGTAACATTTTCACACAGATAGTGGTGCATGGATGGAATGGGCTGCCAGAGGAAGTGGTGGAGGCTGGTACAATTACAACATCTAAAAGGCATCTGGATGGGTATGTGAACAGGAAGCGTTTAGAGGGATATGGGCCAAATGCTGGCAAATGGGACTGGGTCAGATTGGGATGTCTGATCGGTGTGGATGAGTTGGACTGAAGCTGTGTGACTATTTTTTTTTTAAATAATTTTTTAAAATTCATGCACAAGATGAGGGCATCACTGGCTAGGCTAGCATTTATTGCTCGTCCCTAATTGCTGAAAGGGCCAGTTAAGAGTCAATCGCATGATTATAGGCCTGGAGTCACATGTAGGACAGAGCAGGTAAAGATAGCAGTTTCCCTTCCTAAAGGATATAGTGAACCAGATGGGTTTTTCCAATAATTCAAATACCCCATGTGCCGTGGTGGGATTTGAACCCTGGTCCCCAGAATGTTACCTAGGTCTCTGGATGAACAGTCCAGCAATAATACCACTAGGCCATCACCTCTCCCTGACTCTGTGCGCTGAAAGCTTGATATTTAATTATGACAATTCCATCAATATTCTGGGAAACTTCAATAGCTCATCTGTTTTTGCTTTTTGGATTTTCAAAAGGATGTGCCAGGTTTTGTCATCTTGTTGGAACAGTTATTCCTATACTGTCTTTACGAAATCTTATACTGTCGAAGTTTAATGTGTTCTTGGGTGTGAAATAGCTCTCTGTGACATTTGCAAGCTATTCTGGGTGTGAGCCAAGGCTTAAATTGCACTTCTGATTTGAGCAGACCAAGACCCAAATGATTGAAGAAGTCTTTACTGCCTTGCCACTCGTCACATATCCAATAACTGCTTTAGCTTGTAAACTTGCTTTTAAAATAGGAGCTAGAGAGATTGGTGCAGTTAGATATTTAACACTAAAGAACAGTCAAAGCATTCCGTTCAATCAGTGCCCGATAAGTTTACGTTCACTTCTTTTTCAGCTGGATTTGCAATGCCAGTCAACAAAGTGTGTTGCAGACTTGGATGGAGTTGTTTGTGTTAAGTTGCAGATGTGAGATATCTCACTATGGAGTTGCTCCTCTGTGTGACTGCAGGAGTTTGTTTTCTCCTCCCACTTTGGGCATTAAATGGCATAGGGAGATGAGATGGCTGAAATGAATTTTCCCAATGAGATTTTCATTAACATTGCTGGAGCTGTCAATTGAGAATTGTCGGTTTAGAGCGATAGCACAGTCTGGAATGCCATGGATTGTTTTCGGTGGTACTGCATTTGAAAAAGAGAGTTCTTGTTAATGCCTTTTATAGCAGTTAGATGGTCTCATGATGTTTACTTAATGTGTTCAGCATAACTTAGCCTTTTAAAACAAACAATCTGGGAACAGATCTGTAAAATACTCTGGATCTAGATCAGTAACAGTATATTGACTGAACAATGCTGCAAGTTTTACGTGGATCAGTTTCACTTGAATAAACACCAGATCAGTAAATAGTCCTGCCCAGTGAATGGGGCAGAAAATTTGATCGTTTGATACCTGCTCGTATTAAAACCACTTGTTAACAGTTAACATGAAAGGAAAAACTACAAATGCTAGACATCTGAAATGAGAGAAAAGGCTGGAAATGCACAGTCAATAGGAGCATGAGTACTAAGATGTAGAAACAGAAATGGACTGTTCACCCCTACAAACGGATTGTCATTCAGTTGCACAATGGCTGATGTGTACTTCTATTTTGTTTTCTTCCCTTTTGGCTTTATATCACTGGCCTCCACATGCATTCACCCAGTGGCCAACTCTTTCCCCATCAGTGGCTGTGCTATCAGCTGCCTGGGCCCTAAACTTCATGTTGTCTGTTCGCCCCCCCCCTCTCTCTCTCTGTGTCTCTCTCTCGCTCTTTCTCTCTAAAGGCAGTTTTAACAACTCTGGAAGCAGTCTTCATCACAGTTGGCATTCATTTTGACGCACGATCCCATCCAAAATCATGTTCCTTTTTTAAAAAAAGTTGCCAACACTGCCTGCCAACTTTTGCTAAGTTAATAGTTTCTTTTTCTGTAGCTTGTTTTGCAGTTAAAATTAAATCAGATTCATACACTGCATGTATAAATGTTTCCAATTTATTGACTGATTTTTCCTACAGTAAAAAGCTTGGAGTGCAATTAAAACGTAACTTGCATTATTTAGTAACTGAATTAATACTTAAATGTTGCTTGTATTTTTAAAGGCTGGTAGTGAAGGCAATAGTGAGCATTATTTGGTATTTTCAGCTGCCTAGTTGACTTTCAGCTGCCTAGTTGACTTTCAGCTCAACAATTTTGGGTTTAAAGCGAGGTTCAAGAAAAGAACTTATACTGATGTAGTGCCTTTTGCAATCTTGGGACAGCCTGGATGCTTTAGAAAAAATGAAGAGCTTTTGAAGCCATGTTGCAGAGAAATCTGATAGCTAATCTGTGCACAGCAAGATCCCACAAATAACAATGAGATAAAATAACTGATAAACATGTTTTAGCGACTTGGTTGAAAGATAAATCCTGACCAGACCACAGTGAGAACTGCCCTGCCTTTGCATTGAGATCTTTTAATTTGCTCGTAGGACAAGGGCATTGCTGCTGAGGGCAACAAATATTGCCCATCTCTACAAAAGAAACCCAAAGAACTGCCCATGCAGTAAATCAAATACAAGAACAGAAATAGCTGGAGAAGCTCAGGAGGCAGCATCTGTGGAGAGAAAACAGTGTTAACGTTTCTTCTGAAGAAGGGTCACTCGACGTGAAGCATTAACTCTGCTTTTTGTCAATAGATGGTGCCAGACCTGCTGAGTTTCCCCAGCAATTTGATTTTGTCTCCTCTTGGCCATCTTTAGTATCTAGAGAGCAGTAAAAAGTCAGCTACATTGATGTGGATCTGGAGTTGCATGTAGGTCAGACTGGATAAGGATGGCAGATTTCCTTCCCTAAAAAGCATTGGTAAACCAGAATGCTGTGGATTGTCTTAAAAGCATTGTGCTAGTTTTTTGTTGTACGATTTATTAAATTTTGCCATGTGTCAAGATGAGATTTAAATCATTGTTCCTAAACCATTAGCCTGGGGCTCTAATTGCTAGTCCAGTGACATTACCAACATGACACCATCTCCCCTTGGAGCTGTGGAATATTTTGGATATTTTCTAATCAACCTGTTCAGAGATGCAATTATACACTTCTGGAACAGGTGGGACTTGAGGCTGGGCCTCCTGGCCCAGAGGTAGGGACATTACTACTGTTCCATAAGAGCCCTTCAAAGGATATTTTACATATGCCTGGGACAGCAGATGGGACCTTGATCTAGTTCTCCAAAGAATTGCACCCCGACAATATCTTACTCTGAGGTATCCGCTGAGGTGTTGTCCTAAATAAAGTGTTGTCTGGGGCTTCACTCATGAGTTTCTAACTCTGAAGAGAATGATACACACTGACTTGAGACTGATTCCTTAAAAACATCTGCTCACTCTCTCACTTCCTCAGTGCTACTGTTTCCAGGCGTCTGTGTTCAAGTCAGTGAGTTTTGAACCTGCAACTTTTTATTCTGTAAACTGCCAAAAGTACATTTGCGCAAATCACTACATTTCCATCTCAGACATTGCACCGGACTATCTGAATTGCTGCTGGTTGGTCATCAGTTATTTGATTGCACGTTAATGGGAATGTAGAGCTAATTAAAGTTGCTTCATCAGTTGTTTTACACCTTGTATGAAGGGTCACCAACATTGGTTTGTCGAATTTGTGGAGCTTCCTCCAAATGTCCTTGGTCTTCTGCCCACTTAAAATATTTCATATTGTGTCTTTATTTTCTTAAGATGTTTGATAAATAGGCAGGAGAAGTAGTTTCACTGGATTGAAGTTCCCCCCGCAATCGCACTGGGCCCTTGATCAGAGCTGTGTCCTTGAGATTGATTACTGGATACTCCAGGGTGTTCCTGGCAGGTTAGTGACCCTTTAAGGGCCCACGCTTTCTGACCACGTGTACCCCTGAGTAGTGAACTGCAACCTGTTAAGTGTGCATCTTGGCACAATGCTACCACGTGTTCTGTTATGAAAGTTAAAGTTGAAGTACAGTTAAGTTACGTTGTCTGTTCGCAGTCAAACAGAAGGAGGCATGCAGCTGTGCAATATTCATGATTAAATTTCAAGCAAGGAACATGGATATGATCGCTCAAACTCAGCTCATGTTAAGGACCTAATTTGTAATGAATGCTGTCAGATGTGCTTGCACACTAAGTAGGCAGGAGTTTGAGCTCTGCTTTGGAGCTGGATGCATTCCGTGTGCGTATGTTTTAAAGGTGTGGTAAAATCAGTTTATGATTTTCCTTGATCTTTCTTTTGAACCTTCCGTGTCACAAGTTTTTTTTTTAACCACTCTCAATATTCCAAATGCGGTCTAACCAGAGCCTTGAACAACTTCAGCAGTACATCCCTGCTCTTGTATTCTAGCCCTCTCTAAATGAATACTGGTATTGTATTTACTTTCCTAATTGCCAATTTAACATACCTTAAGAGAATCCTGAACTAGGACTGCGAAATCCCTCCGATTTTCAAAGCTTTTCCCCATTTAGAAGATAGTCTACACCTCTATTCTCCCTACTACAGTGCATAACCTCACTGTTTCTCACATTGCATTCCATCTGCCACTTCTTTGTCCTCTCTCCTCGCCTGTCCAAGTCGTACTACAGCCTCCCTGCTTCCTCAACACCACATGCCCTTCCACCTATCTACGTGTCATCTACAAAATATGTCAACAATACCCTTGGTTCCTTCATCCAGATCATTAACGTATAATGTGAATAGTTGTGGTCTCAACATGGATCCCTGTGGAACTCCACTTATCACTGGCTGCCATTGTGAAAAAGGCCCCCTTTATCCCCACTCTGTCTTCTGCCAGTCAGCCAGTCCTCTATCCATGCCAGTTTACTTTGCCCCTAGCACCATGGGCCTTTATCTTATTTCTGTGTGGCACCTTTTCCAGAAATCTTCTGGAAATCCAAACAGATCACTCCCAGTGGCTCCCCTTTGTCTAAACTCGTTACCTTCTCAAAGAATTCTAACAGATTTGTCAGGCATGACCTCCCCTTGATGCTGACTGAGCCCTGTTTTACCATGCACTTCCAAATACTCCACACTCTTATCCTTTAATAATGGACTGTAAAATTTTACCAATGACCAAGGTCAGGCGAACCAGCCTATAGTTTCCTGTCTTCTGCCTTCCTCCCTTCTTAAACAGGGAGGTTACATTAGCCATTTTCCAGTCTTTTGGGAACGTCCCTGACTCCAGTGATTTCTGAAGGATCACAACAGATTGACTGTACAATGTTCTCACTATCTCCTTCTGGACACTGAGGTATAGTCCATCTGGTCTGGATGGTTTATCTACTTTCAGACCTTTTTACAGCATCCCCAGAACCACCACCTTAGTGATGGCCACTACACTGACCTCTGCCCACTGCCCCTCTTGATATTCTGGTATGCTGCTGGTATTTTTTGACTGCGAAAACTGATGCAAAGTACCTAACTTCTTCCTCCATTTCTTTGTTCCCTGTTACTACTACTACTACTACCTTAATATCCAGTTGTGGTACAGTTTAGTAGTAGCTATTAGGACACATTTATGTGAAACATGTCAGAGTCTGAAGCTGAAATTGTGTGGATATTTAGGGTGTAAGAGAGCTATTGTTTACAAACATCAGCCAAGGAAGAATTAATGCAGGAGTCTGCAACTTTGAATTACTGGGTAAGTCAGGACGGCTGTGAATCTTCAAGTCCCCAATGCTACAAAGTTAGAAGATAATAGTGAGAATTGGAATTTCTTCCTGCCTTAATGGCAAAACTGAGATGATCCTCATGACAGACGGGCAAGCCATCTGGCCTGTAGTTTCCTGTTTTCAGCCACCTTCCCTTGAATAGAGGGGTTAAATTTGCTCCTTTAGAGTCAGCTGGAGCATTTCAGGAATCTAGGGAATTTTTTTACAATTAACACCAACACAACTATTACATTCACTAGCACCTGTTTTATGATCCTAAGATGACGTCTGTTGGAATCTGGTGACTTTTCAGCCCACACCTCCTTCAGTTAGCCTGGTATCACTTTCCTGGTGATTTGTAATTTCACTAAATTTCTGTCTCTTCCACCTCCTGATTTGCAGTTATTTACTGGAATGTTTTTCTCGGACCTGAAACGTTAACTCTGATTTTCTCTTCACAGGTGCCTCCAGACCTGCTGTTTTTGTGAACACAGCCCAAATTGATCATACAAATCAGCCTTCCACTGACTCCATCTATACCTCCCACTGCCTCGGGAAAGCAACCAACATAATCAAACACTCCTCCCGCAAAGATCATACTCTCTTCCACCCTCTTCCATCAGGCAGAAAATAAAGTTTGAATACACACACGAACAGATTCAAGAACAGCTTCTTCCCTGCTGTTTTCAGACTTTTGAACAGATGTTAACAAAATTCTGTTTTTGTTCCTGATTTACAGCATCTGCAGTTCTTTTGGTTTTTATAAAATATTTGTTAATGTCATCCTCCATTTTCTTATTATCTACCATTAACTTTCCTTTCTCAATCCTGGGAGGACCAACTCTACTTTCTATATCTTACAGCTTCCTCTCCTACTCTAATTTCTTTCCTCCTGATTAACCTTTTTGTCATTCTCTGCCACTCTTTACATTCGGACCAATCCTCTCGCACATCTTTTGTACAGTTTCATGCTTTTGTCCTCACGTTTGATGTTTTCCTTCTTTAGTTAGCTGTGGATGATGAGTCCTGCCTTTAGAATTTTTTCTTTTACCTGATCCGAGGTATTCTGAAATGTCCCCTTAAATATCTGCCACTGCATTTCGAGATAGTAAGAACTGCCGGCTGGAGTCAGATAAGTGTGGAGCTGGAGGAACACAGCAGGCCAGGCAGCAACAGAGGAGCAGGAAAGTTGTCGTTTCTTCAGAAAACCCGACCCAAAACATCAACTTTCTTGCTCCTCTGATGCTGCCTTGCCTGCTGTGTTCCTCCAGCTCCACACTGTTATCTCTGCCACTGCATTTCAATTGATCTATTGCTCAGCCTATCCCATGCCTAGACAGTTGCCTTTGCTTAAGTTTAAAATACTAGAGTTTGATTTGATTTATTGTTGTCACGTGTACCGAGATACAGTGAAAAGTGTTGTTTTGCGTGCTATACAGACAGATCATTCCATACAAAGTACATCAGGGTAGCAGAACAGAGTGCAGAATATAGTGTTTCAGGTGCAGAGAGAGAGAGACCAACATTAACATTTGACATGTTCTGAGGAAGGGTCACCGTACCTGAAACATTTACTGTGATTTGTTTTCTTCACACATACTGCCAGACCTGCTGAGATTTTCCAGCAACTTCTGTTTTTGTTAACAACATTTGAGAGGTCTGTTCAAAAGTCTGTTAACGGCAGGGAAGAAACTGTTCTTGAATCTGTTTGGATGCATATTCAAACTTTATCTTCTGCCTGATGGAAGAGGGTGGAAGAGAGTATGATCATTGTGGGAGGAGTTTTCGATGTTGGTTGCTTTCCCAAGGCAGTGGGAGGTATAAATGGAGCCAGTGGCTGGAAGGCTGGTGTGTGTGATCAATTTGGGCTGTGTTCACGATTGTCTGAAATTTCTTGGGGTCTTTGGAAGGGCAGTTGTGGCACCACCCTGTGATGCTGCCAGCTAAGATGCTTTCTATGGTTCATCTATAAAAATTTGCAAGAGTCCTTGTGGACATGCTGAATTTCTTTAGCCTCCTGAGGAAGTAGAGGCATTGTTGTGCTTTCTTGACCATCACATCAACATCGGTGGACAGGACAGATCGTTGGTGGTTGTCACTCCCGGGAACTTGACTCTCTCAAACATCTCCGCCTCAGCACCACTGATACAGACAGGGGCATGCCCTCCACTCTGCTTCCTGAAGTCAATGACCAGCTCCTTCGTTTTGATGACGTTGATGGAGAGATTGTTGTCTTTACACCATGCCCCTAAGCACTCGCTCTCCTTTCTGTGTACTGTCTGGTCATTGTTTGAGATTTGACCTACAATGGTGGTGTCGTCAGCAAACTTGGAAATGGAAAATAAAAGAAATGAAAGAACTGCAGATGCTGTAAATTGGGAACAAAAACAAAGTTGCTGGAAAAGCTCAGGCGAACTGGTTCTGAGGAAGGGTCACTGGACCTGAAACATTAACTCTGTTTTTTCCCTACACAGATGCTGCCAGACCTGCGGAACTTTTCCAGCAACTTTGTAAATGGAGTTGGGCCTGAATTTGACCTCCCAGTCATGGATGTATAAGGAGTGCAGTAGGGGGCTGAGTACGTAGCTTTGCGGGGCATCCGTGTTGAGGATTATGGTGGAGGAGGTGTTGTTGCCTATTCTCACTGCTGTCTATGGGTCAGGAAGTCTAAGATCCAGTTACAAGCAGGGCGGAGCCAAGACCTAGGTCTGAGTTTGCAGATGTTTGTTTGAAATTATGGTGTTGAAGGTGGAGCTGTAGTCAATAAGTCAGAGCCTGGTGTAGGTATCCTTGTTATCCAGATGTTCTACTGATGAGAGTAAGGCCAGGGAAATGTTATGGATCTGTTGCATTGGTAGGTGAATTGTAATGGGTCCTGGGAGGCTGGAGTTGATGTGAGCCATGACTAACCTTTCGAAGCACATCATTATTATGAAGGTCATAGCCACTGGGTGATAGTCTACTGAGGCTTGCTGCATGATTTTTTTTTTTCTATGGCACTGGGATGACAATAGTTTCCTTGAAGCAGGTGGGGAGTTCAGGTCCAAGTAAGGAGAGGTTAAAGATTTCAGTGAATCTCCCACCAGCTGGTCTGCACAGGCTCTGAGTGCACGGCTGGGACTCCATCTGGGCCAGTTGTTTTCTGTGGGTTCACTCTCAAGGCCGATCTAAAATCTGTGACGGTGAGCATGGGTATGGATACCTCTGAGGTTGTTGGGATAGATGACATCGTCTCACCGACCTTCAGTTCAAAGTGAACGTAGAACGCATTGAGCTCATCGGGTAGGAATGTATAGTTGCCAGCGATTCTGTTCGACTTCACTTTGTAGCTCATTATGTCATGTAAGCCTCACTACAAATGGTGGATGGTCATTCAGGGTCTCAAGCTTAGTTTGGTTATTGCCTCTTGATGCAATCTTCTCCTTTTTCAAACTGGACATAAGTCAGTCAATAGTACTTATCAGGGGAACTAATTGAAGTGTTCAGAACTTGGGGATTTTGAGAAAAGTAACAGAGGAAAAATAACAAAGACAAAAGTTAAAACTGAATACCCTGGAAATCTGACATAGATGTATGAAATACTGGGAATATCTAGCAGGTTAGGCAACATATGGAGAAAGAGTTAATGTTTCAGAACTGTGTGACCTTTCATTAAAAAATAGTAAGTTGGTTTCTAAAGATGCTTTTAATGTTGTAAAATAATGGTGGGTTGAAGATATTTTTATACAAACATCTAAATTAGGTCCTTCAAATCTACTCCATCGTTCAATAAGATCATGGCTGATTGGTTTGTATTCTAAATTCCACATTCCCATCTACCCCTAACAGTCTTAGATTTGTGTTGGACAAGGGAATCAATCTACCCAACACCTTGAGGATTATTGAGCTTGCCATCACCTTCTCCTGGACAATAAATATTTGTCTTGCCAGCGAGGCCCACAAGTAGCAAAGAGCAAAATAAGAGAACACCATGTTGGGTGTAAAACAATTTCGAACATGGGGCAGTCCTTGAGATTGTCCTCCCAAAAAATGCATTTAGAAATTTAAGTTTGACATTTTTTTTGGGTAGAAGCATCAAAGGTTGTGCTGGGTAAATGGAGTTGAAGTCAGCATGATCTGATCTATTGATAGAATAGGGTTGAGGGGCTGAATGACTTTCTGGTGTTGCCTTCCTAAACTGATGCTGAATTAATAATGCATTTTAAAAGTGACATATAAATATATAGAAAGTTTTAAAATGGTACATAGGAAGGCAGAACATTGGGTCCATTACCAGTCCTTGTAGAGCTAATACAGGCATGATGGACTGAATGGCCTCCATGCAAGTCACCAAATTCAATGTTCATTTTAATTTCATCTGAGGGTCAAGAGTCTTTGGAACTCCATGCCACCAGAGAGCTGTAGGGCAGAGTCCATGTGTATATTTAAGGTCATGATAGATTCTTGATCAGTAGGAATCGAGGGTTACAGCGAAAGAGTAGGAAAGTGGGCATGAAGAATGTCAGAACAGCCGTGATCCTATTGAATAATAGAGCAGGTTTGAGAGGCCGAACAGCCTATTCCTGTTCCTATTTCTTGCTGTATAATCTTAAAAGAAGCTGATGAGCTTTAAAACCTTTCTTAAAACTGTACGATTATCTTGGAACTTGTTAGGCCTTTTCTTTTGATACCACAGTGAACCACTTTAGAATATGACAATGCTGTGCAGGACTGGAAATTTTCTGATTGTTCTTGCTGTAAGCCCTGCTACCTATTTGGAAATACCCATTGTGCCAACTCAATTGCTCTAGAAAGCAACATGGTGCACGCAGTATATTGTCAGAGGCTTATGGCCATCAAGTTAATCCTATAATAGGGTGTTACTTCGGTGGGCATTGAAACTGGAGGGGTGGTCATCTATTGTTGGAGTGTAGAAGCCTGTCATAGAACATGAAGACACCTGAAAAATGACTTGAAAGGTTTTTAGCAGCAATACTGTAATTGCAGGTTGATGACCATTTTAAAGTATGGCAAATGACCGGTCACTGCCTTTGGGATGGGATAACCTATCAAGACTGTAACTTTTGCAACTTCCTTATTTAAAACAAGTGAAAATTAAGATTTAGGAACTCCGCAAAATCTGTTTAGTTCTTGCAACATCCCCCAGTTCTCAGACTATTTTGATTGGGTATGTTGGGTGGCAAATTTTGTGGTAAAGAGTGGATGGAAGGCACGTTTCCTTTTAGATTATTCTTTGGGATGAGTGTGTCTGGGTCAGGACCAGCATTTGTTGCACATTGAGTGACATGTTTGATTATCTCAGACAGCAGTTAAGCTGAGTCTGGAGTCACAAGTGGCCCAGACCGTGTAAAGATGTCTTAAATGACATTTGTGAACCAGAAGGGATTTTATGACCAGTGATGGTTTAATGGTCACATTACTCAGACTAACTTAATATTGAGTTTTCTTCTAAATTGAATTTCAAAATGTACCAGCTATGTTGCTGTTTAACAATAAGGGGTCACCCATTTAAGATGTGATTTTTTTCCTCTGGTAGTAAATCTCTGGACCTTTGCTTCCACTGCTTTTTTGAGGAATTGAGTCTTTGAATATTTAAATCAGTGGTAAGCACATTCCTAGCAAACACAAAAAACAGGAGCAGGAGTGGCCCATTGTCATTCAGTGTGATCATGGCTGATCCTTGAGCTCAATACCCCAATCCCTAATCCCCACTCCGAATATTGCTTGATTCCTTTAGCCACAAGAATTGTATCTACTCGGTGATAGTTGCATCTGTTTCCTTGTTGAAAACACAATGTTTTGGCCTCAACCACTTTGTGTGGCAGTGAATTCCACAGGCTCCCCACTCTCTGGGTGAAGACACTTCTCCTCCTCTGAGACCTAAAAGGTTTACCCCTTTATCCTTAAATTATGACCCTGGTTCTGGATCCCTCCCCCCGCCACTGGGAACATCCTTCTGTATTTAACCTGTCTAGTTATGTTATGATTTTATAGGTTTCTGCGAGGTCCCTCTCACACTTACAAACTCCAGATGAGTACAATCCTAATTGACTCAATCTCTCCTCATACGTCAGTCCTGTCGTTCCAGGAGTCAGTTTGGGAAACCTTCACTGCACTCGCCCTACAGCAAGAACGTCCTTCCTCTGATAAGGAGACCAAAACTACGCACACAAGTATTCCAAGTGAGACCTCACTAATGCCCTGTATAGTTGCAGCAAGACATCCTTGTTCCCGCAATTGAATTCGCAAAGAAAGGGGTGAAATGTTAGGAGGGAATATGAAGTTGAGTTGCAATCTGTTCAGCTGTGATCATTGTGAATAGTGGACCCAGGCTGAGGGTTGGAAAGGCCAAATCCTGAAAGAAACACTTGTGTTTCTATAGCGCCTTTCGTAACCATAGCAGCCACAAGGTGCTTTACAGGCAGTGAAATACTTTGAGTGTAGTCATTGTTGTGATGTGTGACTGTAGTGTGAAGTCTGCCACTCAAATACAGTTAGGATCAGACTAATGCATTCAAGTACAAGAATTCTTTTGACGTGAAATTAACATTTTCCACAACTTTGCAGGTAGTATTTATAAGTTCAAAGCATCACCTGACACTGATGTAGAGGACACTGATGTATTTCTGAAGAAGGGTCTAGGCCCGAAACGTCAGCTTTCCTGCTCCTCTGATGCTGCTTGGCCTGCTGTGTTCATCCAGCCTTGCACCTTGTTATCACTGATGTAGAGGAATCTTTTGTGCTCAAGTATTTTCCTCCTGTTATTTACACCTGTGTCTGCGAAGTTTTCCCTTATTAGTTGAATATATTTTAATGTGGACGATAATTCTGTTATGTCACATGAGCAGGAATCTGCCAGTTTAGATCAATTATTAGGGATTTAATAGCAGGATATGGATTTCTTACTAGCTTGCACAAGTCATTTTCAGACAGGATATCAAGGAAAACGGTATGAAATGGATTTGGTTGACTCTAGTTTCTGACGATTAGGACTGAATATAATGCCATGGTGGAAGGTATATTAATGAGTATTAAGTGTAGTATGTTGTGGTATAAATAGTGGAATATAGATTAATGAAGGTTAAACATAGTAAGTGTTATGGGGATGGGGAAAGACTACTAGTGATGAATTTTGGTTTAATATGCCACATATTGTGTACAATGTGAACAATTATACAGGCATTGCAACTGTGCTAGGCTGAGAAGTATTCACTTTGTATTTGTTGTCACTCATTTCAGTCATTGAAGTAACGTTTATGGCTTTGTGGGAGAGCTATAGCATATTGTCTTCAGTTACACCCAAGATTACTTAACCATATAGTATAGCTCCCTCTTGAAACCACAGCCACCTATTGTTGTCCTGGCAGGTTTTTACATCCTTGTTGGGACTTGCTTGATATCACCGTAAATTCCACAGGATTCCAATAATCTAATTATAACATGTATTTTTGCTGCAATGGTGTATCCCTTTCAAGCAGTAACTATAGAATAAGGAGGTGATGTATGAGCTATTTCTAAGTTGGAATAGTAGCTCGGTTGAATGCCATTTATTTATATAGATGTGTAGGATACCCAGAAAATAATTATAAGACTGTGACCTAATCCCAGAAAAGGGTTGAACGGGTTCAAACAGTGCACAAAACTAATATCTAGTGTTGTTATCTGGTGTGTTTGCAAGCAAGCTGATTGAAAGCATTTCCTATTGGAGTTTTGCTATTTGAAATAAAATCCTTGTTTACTATGTCTGTGCCAAAAGTATATAGAGCTGAAATTTTTGATATATAATTGATTATTGAACGCTTCGTTGTATTTTATAACTTGGGGAAATGAGGGAAAAGAAATTTTTCAGCTATAAGATGTTTTTTAAATTCACTTGTGGAATGTGGGTGTCACTGGATGGGCCAGCGTTTACTGCTCATCCCTAATTGCCTCTTGTGAAGGTGGTACTGAGCTGCTGCCTTGAACTGCTGCAATCCATGGGGTGTAGGTTGACCCACAATGCCATTAGGGAGAGAATTCCAGGATTTTGACCCAGCAACACTCTAGGAAAGACCATACATTTCCAAGTTAGGACAGTGAGTGGCTTGGAGGGGAACTTGTAGGTGGTGGTGTATGTCTGTCCTGCCTTGTCCTATTAGGTGGTACTGGTCATGGGTTTGGAAGGTGCTGTCTAAGGGGCCTCGGTGAATTTCTGCAATGCCCTGTAGATGGTACACACAGCTGCTACTGAGTGTCACTGGTGGAAGGTGAGAATGTTTGAGGGTGTGGTGCCAATTGAGCAGGTTGCTTTGTCTTCGTTGATGTCAAGCTTCTTGTGTGTGTTGGAGCAGCACTTATCCAGGTAGATGAAGGGACTGTGGGGAGTAAGGAGTTGAGTTTATCACTGCAAGATTCCTAGCCTCTGATCTACTCTTATAGCCATCATATTTTTATGGCTGGTCCAGTTCAGTTTCTGTTCGCTGCTATCCTCTAGGATGTTAGTGGGAGATTGTGATGGTATTGTCATTGAATGTCAGGGGTGATGGCTGCATTCTGTTCCTTTTGGATTGCCTGGCTGTTGGTTGGTGCAAGCGTGCCTTACTTATCACTTGTCGGTCCAAACCCAGATATTGTCCAGGTCTTGCTGCATTTGGACTTAGACTGCTGGCGCTGAGTATTGTGCAGTCATCCCCACTTCAGACCTGATGGAGGGAAGGCCATTGATGAAACAGCTGAAGATGGCTGGGCCTAAGACACTACTCTGAGGAACTCCTGCAGCTGAGATGACTTACCAACAGCAATAACTATCTAAGGTGTTGGGTATGGTTCTAGCTGGTGGAGATTTTTACTTAATTCCCATTGACTCCAGTTTTGCTAGGGCTCCTTTGTGCCACACTCACTCAAATGTGGCCTTGATGTCAACTCTTTCCTTAGCTTCGGAATCAGCTCCTTCGTCCATGTTTGAACTAAGGCTGTAATAAGGCCAGGAGCTGAATGGACTTGGTGGAACCCAAACTGGGTGACACTGAGCAGGTCCTGCTCGATAGCACTGTTGACATCACCTTCCATCACTTTACTGATAGTTGAAAGTAGACTGACGGGTCACTAATTAGCTTGGTTGGATTTGTCCTGCTTTTTGTGTACAAGACAAACCTGGGTAATTCTCTATATTGTCAAGTAAATACCAGTGTTGTTTAATAGCTCTTTTTATAATTCATGAGTTGCAAGAGCAAAATTCAAATAGGTTTGATACAAAAACAAGTTGCTGGAGAAACTCAGCAGATCTAGTCGCATCTTTGAGAAGAAAACGGAGTTGATGTTTTGAATCCGGTGACTCTTCTTCAGAACAGTTTGAGGGACTTGCGTCTGGGGCAGTCTTAAAGATGGGTTCGCGTTTATACAGTACATTTCATAATCTGTTTGTCCACAAGTGCTTTACACACCATAAAGTACTTTTGAAACATGGTCACCATTGTAATTTACAGAAAAAACCTCATCTAAATGTTAGCTTTCCTCTCTGGAAAGTGGAATTTGTGATTTTTGTTTTTGCTTCTCCCTGGCAATCTCTTTGTGGAAAACCACTCTGCTGTGTTTTTTTTTGTGATTTGAAAAGGAAATTAACGCTATAATGTTCTGCAGTGTTTTCTGTTTCGGTGGTCAAGTACGGATCCCTGGTCAGACATGCACCTTTTCGAAAACTAGATTGATTTGTGACTTTCATTATGTAATTTGAGCAGATACATACAAGAGTCTGTTCTAACAAGGGAAACTGTGCCTGTATGGTACCTGTTGTTACAGCCCACTGGAGTAGTGCACCGTAAGGTCAAGCCCCTCTACGCCCAGAGTCATACCAAATTCTGAAGAATGTCTGACTTCAAGACTAAAATTGATAGCAAGCATGGAGCAGATTTTTTAAACACTAAATCAGAAATATTATAAGTAATTAGACTGTAGCTACAGGTAAACAGATATAAACCATTGGTGTGTGGATTACTAACTAAAATACTAATCCCCTTCTAAACTCCCTTAGACTGAGGTAGAAAGAAATCAGCAATTCATGGTCTTTGGTTCAGGTTCCAATGTTGAGTTGATCCTCCTTCAGCTAGCCAGGTATGTGGTGTTCAATTGTTTTCCTCTGGAAGCATGCACTGGGTTGTGTAGGAAATACAGTGCAACAGATTCACTTGAAATGCATCTTTCATTTATCAATTCAAAAGTTGCAACAGCTGCAGGGAAGGTAACTGGTATTCTTCAAGGTTAAACTGAGTTTTTAACTGTAGAGATCAGGCAACTTCAACTGGGGAGGACAACAGTTTGTGTCCAGTTCCAACCTGCTGTTTGCTGAGAACCATTCGACCTGTTCCTGGTTGCTGATTATATGCACGTTCCTGGACCCCATAACCACAGAGTTCACAATTGGCATCGATTTCCTCGCTGTGAAATTATGCAGCCGCCTTGGGTAAATCCCTGTTTTTGGCGACAGTTCTTTCTCCTTGCATTCTACGATTTTAAAAGCCAAAAATGAAAAGCTACAAAAACAAAGTGCTGGTAAAATTCAGCAGGCCTGGCAGCATCTGTGGAGAGAAAGCAGAGTTAATGTTTCAGGTCCAGTGACCCTTCTTCAGAACTCTATTTCAGAAAATAAAAATACACTTCTAACACTGTCAAGCAATAAAGGACGTGGTTTAAACACAGTGCTCTGAGGTGTCTGTGCTGCTCTGACTCTGTCTTGTGTGTTCCAAATAATAATTGTTCCACCATTAATGTTGGCTGTACTTCCTTTATCTACCTCAGCCCAAGCTCAGAAATTCCCTCTGAACTTCTCTGGCTCTTCACCTTACTTTCTTCCTTTTAAGAACTCCCCTTTGACCGAGCTTTTGGTCACCTGACCCAATATCTCCTTATGTAGCTCAGTGTCATACTTTGCTTTATAAAATACTTTGGGTATTTTATACTCGTACTAAAATACTCATTACATCAGAGGCTCGATGTAAATACAAGTTGTTGTTCTACAAGCAAAAGGGGCAGGAGTAAACTATTCATCTGCTCTGGACCCCTCGGTGCAATACCATAATGGATGATCATCTGCCCCACTTCTCTGTTACTGGCTCTCCACCTTGCATCTCTGATGATCCAAAAATCTGTGTTTATTAAATGTATTCAGGGAGCATCTGCAACTCCCAGTGGATCAATTCTAAAGATTCCTAACTCTGAGTTCATTGTTTTCTTTATTCTTCATCTTAAATGATTGACCCCCTTATCCTGAGATTCTGTGCCTATGGTTTTTGGATTCTCCATTCGAGGAGAAGCAGACTCTTGATGTTGATATTTATGGTGAAGGCTAGAAGATGCTGTACAAAATATTGTTTTATCTCCAAACAATGAGTCTGTTCAGCTGTCTCCATCTTCTCCCTCTCTAAATTACTTCCCCTCTCTTCTTAAAACCAATGTCTTTGACCAAACTTTTGGTCACATGCATTAATGTCTCTCCATGTGACAAATATTGTTTGTATGAAGCTCCTTGAGAGCTGTTTTCATTTATTGTATGTTATATATAAATGCTCATTATTTACATGGATTCTTAGTCCCTTGGCTAAGAGAGATTACCCTTTGGTCTGGAGGGCCCCTTGAATTTAATGTTCGGTTTCTGACTTGTAGGATTTTCAGCAACGCAGTCTGTCGCCTGTGCTGCAGAGATTGGCGACAGCTCATCCTCTGAAATGGTGTATTCCAGTATCGTGCGTCTTTAATAGTTTTGAATTCCAAATGAAAATATCAGTGCAGTAGCTGGAAGTATATTTCAGGCATATGGTTTAAAATACATATCCTGTCCAGTAGCATGAGATGTTTCTCCTTGTGTGACTGACTGTGACTCTCTCATGGCAATATCATTGCCTTGTTCCACTGACTTCCGTGGGCCATGCAGAGTCAGGTACTTGGCTGGGAATTGTTGAGCTGCGCAGGGTGTGTGCGAATCTTTGTAGCTGCAATGAAAAATCTTTAATCTGCCTGTAAAAACGATGATGTAATCCCTGTGCCGTGCAAGGGAAGCAGGCACCCTGTTAGTAACAGTGTCGTCCTGATTGATTGGTCATTCAACACTATTCGAAGGTCAGCCAAAGGCTTTCTCGATCTTGCATCTCTCTGTTGGAGCTGACTATTTGTAGAATCTTCAAAACATGCCTTAATGGTACCACAATTCTTCTCTGGGCCTCTTTGGCTTTAATGATAGCTTGATACTCCATTACTCACAGGCTATGCATGCACAGAATTATTATTAGCCATACCTTGCAGACGTCTCTCCGAGGGTTGCGAGGTCAAAAATGAAGGAGTTGGCTGGCTGATGGTCTGTTTACTGTGATCAGGGTGTGATATTTTAGAGTCGAGTTAAAAGCTTTACTTGACGCTTGGCACAACCCAGTGCAGCATGCAGTGCCCAGGAGAAAGAGCTCAAAGACCTTGCATTGCAGTCACTAATGTTGAGAAGAACTAGAATAGAAAAACGCTAACAATTTGACACAGTTGCTTGGAGGAAGGGGAGGAGCTACTTTACCTGCTTGTGCTTCAATTTCTGGGCGACTGAAACGGAGTTCAAAACACAACAGCAAAAGATAAGAAATCCTCCTGAGGAGTAATGCAGTCACAAGAAGAGGCAGAAGATGAAGAGAATTTAGTAAAATGCTTGAGTGGGATTATGAACTGAGGCCATGCAATTCTTCTGAAGTTGTAGGACACTGCAGAGTCTGCAGAAGCAGCTACTTGTGCCTTTTCGCCTCCATCTCCACTGTGCAAATTGCAGAGTTGAAGATTTATAGCAAGCTGCACTTTGCTTGTGGAGATTTACAGTAGCATCGGCAGCAGCCTTTAACAGCATGAAGCGTTGGTTTTCCTGTGCCTCCGTGCCCTTTGTAGGTATCTCGTACTGAAGGTAGTGAATGTTTTGACTCTAATTGGAGTTTAAATCCGTATTTGGAAGTTGGCATGTGAATGTGACGCATAGATCACCTCTTGTTAATTTTGGGGCGTGATTTATCCAGTTGCCGTTTTTATGTTGTGCCACGAATGTCTGAGTTACAAGACAAACGAGGAAACAGTGTTTTAAAAGACAAATGATTAGAATGAGAGATGACTGCAAAATTTTGTTATCTTTTTATTGATCCAAACATAGTTTAGAGGCCTTCAGTAATACGATTCATGGAAGTGAATGAATGAACTGTAATCTATTTGCGTTTAGGTGCTGTCATAAAGCTGCATAATGAAAGCACCGAATAACTACTAATCACTCTCCTAAATCCAAAGTTTTCTTTTTGTGTAATTCAGCTTTGTTATCGGTACTTTTCTGGTTTTTTTTAAAATCTTGTGCTGACTATGTTCAGCTTTGTTTATTGCTTGTGTCCTTGACATTTGATACTTTTAGCCTGGTTGATATGAATTGCGACAGTGTCAAATATATTAACTCTAGTAGTTTTCACAAGAGCTTAACTATTTTATAAATGGCACAGCAATTATTGAAATATTTTGGTGCCTTTGTAACATTGCAAAGGAATTTTAATTTTGATATTTCAGAGATAAATTTCGAGCATTTTACAATCACTTCCAACAGAAATATTTGCACAGCAAAATGTTGTGGATGCAGATTCTGTCTTGTTTCTCCCTATTCATCTCATCCCAAAAGAAGTTTCATTGTCTCTAGAAATATGGAAATGTTCCAATTATGGCACGATGCAATATTTTGAAACTTGCCACCTTCTCTAAACCCCCCCTTGCCCCTTAATGCCTTATTTTCTTTTTTAAAGACTCTCCTTAAAGCTTGCCTCTTTGAGATGATTAGTCACTTGTCCCAGTATCTCCTCGTGTAGTTCAGTGTCTTTGTGGTTTAATAGTGTTACTTGATGTTTTGCTGTCTGTTGGTTGGATGGCCATATTGCAATGCAGAGTGATGCCAACAGGGTTAAAGTCCCACACTGGCTGAGCTTACCATGAAGGACGTTCCTTTTCAACCTTTCCCCTCTGAGATGTGGTGACTCTCGGGTTAAATCACCATCAGTTGTGTGTCTCTAATAAGAGAGCAACTGTATAGTTCTCTGGAGCTATTGCGATATTTTGCCAGAGTTTGATGTCTGGGTTTGGTTGTGCTTTAAAATATTATCATCTACAGTCATTATTTCCTTCCTTTTCTCTCGTTCTTCCTCCTCTTTCTCCGAGTGAAGATTGACTGACTCTTTCTGGCCATTAGAGATAACCTACCCTTGCTGGATAACAGATGAAGACTCACATGATAATTGTTCGTGGCAGACTTTGACGAATATTGACAAGTTCTTTGAGGTTGAGGTGGGGGGATTTAGTTTTATATGTGAAAGTTGGCAAAGAAGGAAGATGAAGCCGGAAATGCATCATGGGGAACTTGATCAATTAGGAACACAGACAGATACATCCACATAATCTAGGATGATGCACTTACTACCAGTACTGAGGGAATACTGCACTGTTGGGCAGGTGTGCACAAATAAATAAAAATTAAATCCAGTGGATTGAAGAAAACAATGCCTTTCCCCCAATATTTAGAGAGAGCTCTCTAGTTATTATTCTTGTAGTTGGTCAGTCCTTACCCACTGTCACCATCTTGTTAGATGTCATCAAGATTCACCATCACCAGTCCTCCTTGCTGGTATTCGTCTAGGCTACTTGCCAGGAAGAATTTCCATATGACATCTTAGACAGATGTATGGTTCAACCTTGATGAACAATAAATAGCTTTTTTACACACGTCATAATTGACAAACTGCATTACATCTCAGATTCAAGACTGTCTGTGAAACATCAGGCTCAACTTGGAGTACGTATGCACAACATATAGCTTAATTAGTGAACATTGAGGACAGTGTTGGAAGCACTGTACTCACTGGTGAATACACGGAGAGCTGGTTTGCTCCTCCCCAGGAACAGACCCTTTTATATCTTGATGGTTGGAGTTGATTTGTGAGGTGAGATTTTAACCCTTTCAGGTTGTAACCGACTTTCATACAACAGTTATTGTCGTGGCCGTTTGCATTATTGGGCCACCTTGAATATGACAGTTTTGATGCTGCCATTTGCAGTAAGTCGTTTTGGAATCCTGAGATTATGAAGGGCACCAGAGGGAATGCATTTCTCTTTTCTTCTCTATTTAGCGGTCAGGAATGTGAAGTCAACCTTTTGCTGCTTTCCTCAACTTAAAAAAAAAACACCCAATTTTATACAGAACAAGAATGGATGCTTCCAGGTCTATTAGAAATTTCTTTATTCAGAGAGCGGTGAGCCTGCAGAATTCACTACCACAGAACACAGTCAAGGCTAAAACATTGTATGATTTCAAGAAAACGTTGGATGTAGTATGTGGAGTTGAAGGGAATCAAAGGATATGGGGAGGCAAAGCAGGAACAAAGTTGGATGATCAGCCATGATCAGGGCAGAACAGGCTCAAAGGGCTGAATGGCCAACTCGTGCTCCTTTTTTTTGTTTCTGCACATATTCTGTCTTCACTGGATGCACATCCTGAGCACTCCAGACCCTTCTGTAAACTTTAGCATCCTTTCCACATTTCTCCTTTTCTCTCATGAGTACTTGTACGTGCACACACCCTACCATCCCTTGGGTTAAATCAGGGAATACATTTCCCTGCTGTGACACTGAGTAGCACCATCTCTTGAGTTTTAGTGCCTGTGAGCTAGTACATGTCTGCCTGTAGTGGTGGGGAGATAATTTGTTACATTCCTGGTTCCTGATGTGAGAGTTTTTGTTGAGTCCAATCCTGATCTTGGACATCCACAGTGATTACTCTGTGCAGTTAAATAGTTGGTTGCCTGCTGAAAGCCACTGATGTACAGAATATCAACAAGTATACATGAGCTCTGAGCTGAGTGAGATTAACTTCCCTCAGAAGGGGAAAGCTTGCAAATGATAGGGAATAAATCTTCTCATTTCTAAAGCAACGTTCACAAGTCAGGGCATTGGGATGATGATGGCATTATGTTGATGCCTCTGGGTTAGTAATCTAGACGTCCAGTCTAAAAACCAAGGGGACCTGGGTTCAAATCCCATCAGGGCAGCTGGTGAAAGTTGCATTTAATTGATAAAATTGGAATTGAAACTAGCCTCAACAATGACAACCTTGAAATCTACCATTGATCGTGAAACCCCATCTGATTCAGGATGTCTATTAGGGAAGGAAATCTGCCATCCTTGCCCGAGCTGGCCTGCATATGACTCCTGACTCTCCATAATGTGGTTGAATCTGAAATGGCTGAGCAAGCCACTCCATTCAAGGGCAATTATGGGTGAGAAACTGGCCTTGCCGGTAACTCCCGCATCCACTGAAAGTATTAAAAAAAAACACAAGCTAATGAGGTAGGAAACACAGCTTGTATTTATAAAGTAGCTTTCTGTAAAGCCATCACATGACAACTGAACACATAACAGTGGAGTGGAAGATAAATAATCTACATTTCTTTTAGAATTGCGGATGTCTCAATAATTACAGATGGTAGAGTACCTTAGAAACTCAGGTGTCAGGTACTATTCTGAGGAAGGGTCACTCGACCTGAAACATTAACTTTGATTTCCCTCCACAGATGTTGCCAGACCTACTGACCTCTTCCAGCAATGTCTGTTTTTGTTTCTGATTTACAGCGTCCCAGTTCTTTTGGTTTTTACTGTTGTAATGGTTGGTTCATCAGTGCTTCACAGGACAAAAGTTGGAAGAGGGAACCTCTGATCCTATTGATACATTTTCTTCTCTCGTTCATGGGATATGGACATAGCTGCTAAGCCAGCGTTTATTGTCCAGCCCTATTGCCAATGAACGGTGAAGTCAACCACGTTTCTGTGGGTTTGGAGTCGCACTTGCGCTGGTTCAAGTAAGGATGGCAGATTTCCTTCCCTAAAGCTGATGAACCAGGTGCGTTATTCTGACAGTGGACTGTGGTTACCTTTTTTATTCCAGATTTTTGAGTTCAAAGTTTACCATTTGCTGTAGTGGGATTCAAACAGCTTGTCCCCAGAACATTAAACTGGGTTCCGGATTACTTGTCCAGTGACATTACCACCTCCCTGTTTACTGTTGTTTAAGGTGTAATTAACAGATTCGAGAGGTTGGATGAAACTATCTCCTCTGGTGGGAGAGTCCAGAACAAGGGGACTTGCTGTTAAAACTTGAGCCAGACCATTCTGGGGTGGTATCAAGAAGTCTCCCTCGTACAAATGGGCAGAAGTCTGAAAGACACTTACTCTGTTTTCCACCATCAGCTGTGTTCTCTTTAAATAGCTGAATATGTTCAAGGTGCTGAATGGTTGCCTCCTATTCCTGTGATGGATTATTTTTTATTTCTGTTGGCTGGCTTTAGATAAGTATTAATATTTTGTACTGCTTCAAATAGATTTGCAATCGGGGCAGCAGCAGACTGAAACCAGAGACATTGACTAGAGGGTCACCAGAACAGAGGGCAAGAAGCAAAGCAGTGTCACTTGATAATTTTGGATCCCTTTCAATGAAGGCTTTAGGCATTAGAAATAAAACTAACAACAGGAAGGAAAATCATCATGGCTGTCAAAAGTTCCACCATGACCAGCTTGAGGTTTTCTTTTTTTTTTAATTTCCTTGTATTTGTCTCATTAATTAAGAACAGGGAGGGTGGTTCACTTTGGGACAAGATAACACCTTCAGGAATTTGGAGGATATCTGGCATTGTTCCTCAGACTGCCTTATACACTATTTTCCTCTGGTCTTACAGCTGTCAGATTGTTGTGTTCCTCCACTTGCTGTGCCTTGCGTGTCCCTGATATCCTTTGCAGTAATTCATTCCTGAAACCCTCCGCCTTGCTCCCCTTGTTTTGATACATTCCTTAGTTATTTTGGCCACCGATGTGTCTGTGGCTTGATGTCAGGTTTTGTCTGCTCTGCTCTGTGAAATTGTATTTGGATGTTTTGCTTTATTAAAGATTTAAGAATGCTGGTTATTGCTGTGAGATTCATGTGACAGACATTGGACTGCTGCCTTGCAAGTGTTTGGGATCATCAAAATGCCAGCATCTGCATCCCATCTGTTGTTGTGCTGATCTATGTTGGTTACCTGTTCCCTGAAGGATTAAACTTCTAGGCCTGCTTCGATTTCCTTAGTTTATCTCAGCGAAGACTTCAAAGTGCATCCACTCCTGCAACTTCCTGTATCCAAACCTCACTCAGCTCATCCCAAACCTCACTGTTGCAAACATATTTGACCAACTCTAGGCTGATTAAACCCTTGGGTGGCATGGTGGCTCAGTGGTTAGCACTGCTGCCTCAGTGCCGGGGACCCAAGTTTGATTTCACCCTTGGGTGATTGTCTGCGTATTCTCCCTGTGTGTGCACATTTTTCCTCTGGGCGCTCTGGTTTCCTCCCACAGTCCAAAGATAGGCAAGTTAGGTGGATTGGCCATGCTGAATTGCCCCATAGTGTTCAGGGATGTGCAGGCTAGGTGGGTTAGCCATGGAGAATGCAGGATTACAGGGATAGGAAGGGGGTGTGGGATTGGATGGGTTGTTCTTCAGAGGGGTGGTGTGGTCTCAATGGGCCAAATGGCCTGCTTCCACACTGTGTAGCTGTTCTCTGAATAATTTTTCAATCTTTTGCTGTTGCTGGGTCAAAATCCTGAAGCTTCTACCCTAACTACATTTGACTGCTTGGGTATGTTTATGGAGCTGTCCCATATGGACTATTGTGATTTGAGGATGCGGCTCACCACTTTGTCCGACAGTGAAACAATTGTTTGGGGGCTGATAGATGACTCCCGCCTATGGATTTTCCTTAATTCCTTATTTCCACTGAAGCTGATTCCACATACCGATCTTTTGCCCCTGTATCAGTCCTCACCAATGCACTGACACTCTATTAACAGGTTAGGCCTTTATTAAGACTGCCGATAAGGGTGGTGCTGTTGTAGTCTGGTGTACTGACCTCTACGTTGCAGAGACTGAGCGCCAGCTCCTAGATATTTATCTTCCCCTGAACCTTAACCCCACTATGGCACATCAGGCCATCGTATCAACTACAGTCATTAACCTCTTTTCATCTAGTGATTTCCCCCCACCGCTGCCTCCAAGCTGATCATGCCCCAGCCCCACGCAGCTCGCTTCTACCTCCTTCGAAAAACCCACACATAGGACTGCCCGGGCAGACCCATTGTTTCAGCCTGCTCCTGCCCCTCAGAATTCATCTGTTCCCACCTTGACTCAGTCTTCTCTCCCCTGGTCCAGTCCTTACCCACGTACATCCGTGATTCCTCTGACACGTTACCCCAGTTTCAAGATTTCCAGTTTACCGGCTCCAGCCACCTCCTCTTTACCATGGACGTGCAATCCCTTTTACACGTCCATCCCCCATCAGGATGGGCTCAGGGCTGTTCACTTCTTCTTGGAGCAAAGACCTGAACTGTCCCCACCCACCACCACCATCCTCCACTTGGCCAAGTTTGTCCTCACCCTCAACAACTTCGCTTTTAACTCCTCTCATTTTCTTCAGGTAAAAGGGATAGCCTGCATGAGCCCCAGTTATGCCTGTCTCTTTGTAGGGTATGTGGAACACCCCTTATTCCAGTTCTATTCCAGCCCCCACCCACAACTGTTTCGCCGATATATTGATGATATCATTGGTGCTGCTTCCCCCTCTTATCCAAAATTGGAAAAGTTCATTGATTTCGCTTCCAATTTCCACCCTGCCCTCACTTTCACCTGGTCTATCTCTGACTCCTCCCTTCCCTTTCCCGACATCTGTTTCCATTTCTGGGGATAGACTGGCCACTGATACTCACTATAAACCCACTGACCTGGACTGTATATCCTCACACCCTCCTTCCTGTAAAGACTCTATCCCATTCTCTCAGTTCCTCAGTCTCTGTTGCATATGTTCAGATGAGGCCAACTTCAACAAGGGAGCCTCCGAAATGTCCACCTTCTTCCTCAACTGAGGAGTCGACAGGGCACTCAGCTGGGTCTGACCCATCTCCTGCACTTCCGCCCTCACCCCTTCTCTTCCCTCACGCAACAGCAATAGGGTTTCCGTTGTCCTTACCTACCGTCCCACCAGCACCCACATCCAGAAGATCATAAGGTGTCGTTTCTGCCACCAGACACCCATTTCCCTCCCTTGGTCCACCTTCTGCATGGACCGTTCCCTCTGAGACACCCTGGTCCACTGTTCCTTCACTCCCAATACCCCACAGCCCTCTGGCATCTTTCCCCTGCAGCCATTGCACGTGTAACACCTGCCTGTTTTCCTCCACCATCCCCAGTATCCAAGGCCCCAAGCAGCACTTCCCAGAATCTAGTCTACTGCATTCACTGCTCACAATGTGGTCTCCTCTACACTGGGGTAACGAAGCGTAGGTTGGGTGACTGTGTTTCGCAGAACATCTGCGTTCTGCTCGCAAAAAAAAACCCCTGAGCTTCCAGTTGCCTGCCACTTTAACACACCACCCTGCTCCCTGGCCAACATCTCTGTCTCTGGCTTGCTGCAGTGTTCGCGAAGCTTAGTGCAAGCTGGAAGAACAACACCTCATTTTCTACTTGGGGACCCTGCAGCCCTCCGGACTCTATATTGAGTTCAATAATTTTAGGGCCTGAATGCTCTTTCACGTCCTAGCCTGCTACCCCACACACCAGGCCTTGTTATCACATAGCCTGCCATTACACACTACCTATTGTTAGTTGCTAACAGTCCCCATTAACAGCTATTCATCCTCCTAGCCTGATATTATCAACTCCTTTTGCTCTTCTCTGTCTTTGAGCACTATCTCCACCTATTGTTTACTCCATATAAATTGACATTTTCCTAGCTGCCATCAGTTGTGAGGAAGGGTCACTGGACCCAAAATGTTAACTCTGATTTTTCTTCACAGATGCTGTCAGACATGCTGAGCTTCTCCAGCAATTTCTGTTTTTGTTTCTGATTTACAGCATCCACAGTTCTTGGTTTTTATTTAGGCCTTTATTTATTATAATTTAGAAGGATAAGGGCCGACCTTGTTGAAATGTAGGAGATTCTGAGGAGGTTTGATGGATACATTTTTGAGAAGATGCTTCCACTAGTGGCGGAATATCAAACTAAGCAGAGTAGTTACTAGAATAATGGGGCACTCATTTAAACATGAGATGCAAAGGAATTTCTTCTCTCCGAGGGTCGTAAATGTCTGGAGTTCTCTACCCCAAAGAGTTGTGGAGGCTAGATCACTGAAAATATTTAAAAAGGAGGCAGGTTTTTGAAATCTGAGTTGAGGGCTATGATGAGTTGGCACAAGTGGTTTTAAGGCCTGGAGCAGATCAACCAAGATTTTTATAGGGGGACAAGTTTGAGGGGCCAAATGACCAACTTCTGGTCCTACTAATAGTGCTCTAAAAATGAGTTGGAAATGAGGCCTCACCACTCGCTTCTTTTTCTGTGAAGCACCTTGATGTAGTTTTCTACAATAAAGGTACTATGTAAACGTGAGTTGTTGTATTTGCATGAAGAAAGAGTTCACTAAATAGCCACCAGTTTAACTGACCAAAGCAGTGGTGCAGAGGTGAGGCAATTTTTTTTTTAAGCCACAAGGGGAATGCTTTGCCAGAAAGGGTAATGAAAACAGATTCATACTAACTTCCAATGAGGGAATTGTATAAATAAGCGCATAGGAAGCATTTGCTGTGTTTTGGAAAGGTCCAGGGGAGTGGAGGCAACTGAATAGCTATGACAGAAATAAGATCAGCTGAATGGCCTCCTTTTGGTACTGTATCATTCTTGGAGTGAGCAGCACTGAACCATATTGCCCTGTTGCTGATCATGCCTCCAATCATTAACAAAATACTGAGCAATGGTGCGTAAGTAATATACACATTTGCAAGCCAGAAGAATGCATCCTTGTACCGCTCCTGACATCCTCAACCTGCTGAATTTAAGGCAATGTAAGTGGGAATTGTCACACAGTGCACTTCAGGGCCAAATGAAGTGATGGCATTAATATAAACTTCATAGAGATTAGGATCAGAGCACACACCCTCTAGAGTAAGGGGCTGCCCACTTATGACTGAGATGGGCAGGAACTGCTTCTAGGAGCAGTGAATCTGTGGAATTTCTCACTGTCAAGGGTTGCTGAGTATATTCAAGGCTGAGGTGGACAGACAGATTTTTCTGAAATCAGTAAGAGAATCAAGGTTATGAGGAAAAGGTAAAGTGGGGACAAGGAATATCTGATCAGCCATGATCTTCAAAGGTGGAGCAAACATTCTTGTGGGATATTCACAAAGTGCACGTTAGAGAAGTTGAACAAATGCAAAACACCTGTGGATGCTGGATATAAGAAATAAAAACAATGTTGGAGAAACTCAGCAGGTCCGGCAGCATCTGTGGATACTGAAATGGAGTTGACGTTTTGAATCCGATATGACTCTTCAGATCAGTATCTGGCGGTGTATACACTGCTGGGGGGTGGTCTGATGAATGAACATAAATTCTCTGTTTCTAATATCGTGTTAGAGCCATTGAATATTTCCAGCATTTCTTATGTTGTTTTGTCATCCAACCCCACATCAGAAAAGAGAGCATTGAGTGTTTTCGTGGTGTGAGAATTCATTGGTCTCAATGCTTGGTATCAAGCTAATCATGGGTTTAATTGTGACTCAACCTGAGATAGCATCCAGAAAGGAAGGATAGTGGACTCAGTGGCAAATGTGTGGGATATTAGTGCAGGTAGAAGGTGGTGTATTACAGGAAGTTTGGAATCATCTGTTCCACGTCTGATAGGACTATTATTGACAACAGTGTTTCTTATGGGGTCACATGAAAATATTAGAAAGGTGAAGTTTAGTGGGCTGTTACTTTGAAAAACTCAGCACCCTGTATCTGAATGTCTTTTTGGTGAGGGCAACTTGCAGATAATGATGTGTCCTTGAGGTGCTGTGGATATGTTCATGTGGAACTGACAAAGGTTTACTATTTCAGATGCAAGTGCTGCACTGGGGAGGATGGGCATGGAGCCACATAGTGGGCCACCTCCCTGTTCACTTGGTGTTTTCTGACTGGGATAGAAGAGAGAATGGTCACGTGAGGTCAATAATATTTCCAGTTGTTACCAGGGACAAGTGTATGTGGTCTGAAAGTATCCGTTCAGTGACTCAGTGCCTTAAGCACCACTCAGTGGTGATGATGTCATGGGGACTTGGTAGCAGAGTAAGGAAGGAGCTTGTAGGAAATAGACTTGGGGATCTTAGTGCTTCTAATGTAGATCATGTGCAATAAACTTCAGATTTAAGTATTGCTGAGAAAAGGTACCACTTTTGTCAAAGGATCTCCTTTTCATTTGTTTTCCTGCTTTATCTTCTTTTTATTGGTGTTTCTTGTGAATTCTTCTGTTGAGTGCAAGACAAAAAGCTTTGACAAAAAGTATTTTCTCAAGCAATAGTCAAGTTCTGCTCCATCAACCTATTAAAACTTCATTACTTGCTCACTGAAATATTTATTGTTCAACCAGAAAGGTGATTGTCCTCATATGCACAATACCACTGCAGGCTTGAAGGAGTCTGCGCACGCACATGGCAGGAATATTGTACTTGAAATATTATTTTAAGGTGAATAGCACAGATGTGTTTAAGGAAAAAAAGAACAGGAGAATGTGTGGGGGTGGCATGGTGGCTCATGATTAGCACCAGGGGCCTGGGTTCAATTCCAGCCTCTGGCAACTGTCTGTTGGAGTTAGTAAGAACTGCAGATGCTGGATAACAGTGTGGAGCTGGAGGAACACAGCAGGCTAGGCAGCATCAGAGGAGCAGGGAAGTTGACGTTTCAGGTTGGGACCTTCCTTCAGAAATTGAGAGGGGGAAAGGAGCTGGGAAATAGAGAGAGGAGGTGTGGGGCTGGGGACGGTAGGTGAGATGGTGATAGAGTGCAGGTAGGGAGTGGTGGGGATTGGTCAGTGAGGTGGGAGGGGTGGATAGGTAGGAGAGAAGATGGACAGATCAAGGGGATGAGAGGGAGGGTTGGCCGGGGGTGGAGAGATTTTGAAACTGGTAAAATCCACATTTAGGCCATTGGGTTCCTGAGGTGGAATATGAGGTGCTGCTCCTCCAGTTTCTGGGGGGCGTCATTGTGACACTGGAGGAGGCCCAGGATGGACATGTCGCCCAGGGAGAGGGAGTGGGAATTGAAGTGGTTCGCGACTGGGTGGTATTGTTGTTTGTTGCGAACTGAGCGCAGGCGCTCTACAAAGCGGTCTCCGAGTCTTCGCTTGGTCTCACCGATGTAGAGGAGGCAACATCGGGAGCAGGAATGCAATAGACCACATTAGACAGGTGAACCTGCACATCCGTCAATGTGGAAAGTTTGGTACCTTGAACAGGGGTGAGGGGGGGGGGGGAGGTGTAGGGGCAGGTGTAGCACTTCCTGTGGTTGCAGGGAAAGGTGCCGGCGGTGGTAGGGTAAGTGGGGAGTGTGGAGCGGACGAGGGAGTTGCAGAGAGAGTGGTCCCAAGAAAGGCAGGTAGGGGTGGGGAGGGACATATTTCTTTGGTTGTGAGGTCGGATTGTAGGTGGCGGAAGTGACAGAGGATATGTTGGATATGGAGATTAGTGGGGTGATATGTGAGGACAAAGGGGATTCTGTCTTTATTTTTGCTGAGGGTGGGGATGTGAGGGCAGAGGTACAGGAAACGGAAGAGATGCGGTTGAGAGCATTTTCAACCACCGAAGTGGGGGGAAGTTGCTGTCCTTGAAATAAGAGGACATCTGGGATGTTCGGGAGTGGAACGCCTCATCTTGGGAGCAGACACGGCAGAGGCAGAGGAATTGGGAGGAGGGGATCGCATCCTTGCAGGAAGGTGGGTGAGAGGAGGTGTTGTCAAGGTAGCTGTGGGAATCGGTGGGCTTGAAATAGACGTTGGTTTCAAGGTGGTCACCAGAGATGGAGACAGAAGTCCATGAAGGAGCAGGAGGTATTGGAGATGGTCCAGGTTATTTTGAGGTTAGGGTGAAAAGTGTTAAAGTTGATGAACTGTTCAAGCTCCTTGTGGGAGCATGAGGCGGCGCCAATACAGTCATCATTGTAGCAGAGGAAGAGGTGGGGGATGATGCCAGTGTAGCAGCGCACGAGGGACTGTTCCACATATCCTGTGAAGAGGCAGGCATAGCTTGAGCCCATGCATCCGTAGGAAGAGGGAGGAATGAAAGGAGAAGTTGTTCAGGGTAAGGACCAGTTCGGTTAAGCGGATGAGGGTGTTGGCGGAGGGGGACTGGTTGGGCCTGTGGAAGAGGAAGAAGCGGAGGGTTTTTAGGCTATCTGCGTGGGGAATGCAAGTATACAGTGACTGGATGTCCATAGTGAAGGTGAGGTGTTGGAAGTCTTGGAGGTGGAGGGCATGGATGGTGTCCTGGATGTAGGTGGGGAGTTCCTGGACTAGGGGGGAGAAATCAGAGTCAAGGTAAACGGAGATAAATTCAGTGGGGCAGGAGCAGGCAAAGACAATGAGTTGGCCGGGGCAGTCGGGTTTATGGATTTTGGGAAACAGTGATGCGGGGTTGGGGAATGATGAGGTTTGGAGGCTGTGGGTAGAAAAGTCACCTGTGGTGATGAAGTTGTGAATGGTTTGAGAGATGATGTTTTGGTGGTCGGGGTTGGGGTCGTGACCAAGGGGACTGTAGGAGGAGGTGTCAGAGTTGGCGCCTGACCTCAGCAATGTAAAGGTCAGCGCGCTATACCACTACTTGCGACCCTGTATCTGTGGGTTTGAGAGTGAGGTTAGGGTTGGAGTGGAGGGCTGCACATTCTGTGGGGCAGAGGTTGGAGTGAGTGAGGGGGGTGGAGAGGTTCAGGCGATTGATGTCTCGACGTCAGTTGGAGATGAAGAGGTTGAGGGAGGGTAGGAGGCCTTGGGATGGTGTCGAGGAGGATGGAGTGTGTTGGAGGTGGGAGAAAGGGTTTGTAGAGGGAGGGTTAGTCTTGCGGTTAAAGAAATAGGCGTGGAGGGAGAGGAAAAAGTGTTTGACGTCCAAATGTGAACGAAATTCATTGTGTGGGTGGAGGGGAATGAAGGTGAATCCTTTACTGAGGACATTCTCCACATGCTTGCGTAGGTTTGCTCCAAGTGCTCTGGTTTCCTCCCACGGTACGAAGCTGTGTAGGTTAGATGGATTGGCCATGCTAAATTGCCCAGAGTGTCCAGGCATGTGCAGGCTGGGTGGATTAGCCGTGGGAAGTGCAGAGTTACAGGGTCTGGGTGGGATGCACTTTGCAGGGTCAGTGTGGACTCGATGGGCTGAATGGCCTGATTCCACGCTGTAGGGATTCTGATACTAGTAGTGCGAGATGCAATAAGGTGGGAGGAGGCCTGTAAGCATTGCAAACACAGGCATCAGCCATTTGCGCTAAACGTCTGTTTTGACTGTCATGATTATACCACTTGTTCCTGGTGCTGTGCACCTGTCAGTGCTGCATTTATAGACATGTTCAGTTCCTCAGGATTCACAGCTGGCCACTTGGGTCCAGGTATCTGGTTAATTTGGTGAAAATTTGTCTGCAACGGTGTGCTGGGAAGGAGCATCAAAGGGACCTGAAGGAGAAAGAAGCAATTTCGGATGATTAGAATGATTGAGCTGTGTGAGTGTCATATATTGGTTGTCTGGACTGTTTTTAATACAAGAGTCCACTTGTGTATCTTTCTATCATGCTGGGTGGTTGTGTGTAAATAGTGAGCTATTAAATCTTGGACGTGTCAGATTCTTGCTGCGACTGGAGGAAACAGGTGCTAATGTCCAGCTTGAAATTGGATGAAAGAGTAGCTCTGGTATGTGGAATGGGTATCTACCATGTCTCATCAAACTGAGATGTTACAGATCCATTGCTGTATCAGATATTTTAATACAATATTCTTGTTTCTAAAACAGACATCCGACTGGAGCAAATATGATGATCGGTTGATGAAGGCAGTGGAGAAGGGAGATGTGGATAAAGTTACATCAGTTCTTGCCAAAAGAGGAATAATCTGCACTAAGTTGGATGTGGAGGGTCGATCAGCGTAAGTACCCATTGAAAAGCATCGCTCCAACGTGTCGAGTCATACAGCACGGAAACAGACCCTTCGGCCCAACTTGTCCAGGGCAACCAGATTTCCTGAACTAAACTAGTCCCCTTTGCCAGCATTTGACCCATATCCCTCTAAACCTTTCCTATATATGTGCCCATCCAGATGCCTTTTTAAATGTTGTAATTGAACCAGACTCTGGAGCTCACTCCATACATGCAACACCCTCTGTGAAAAATTTGCCCTTCCTGGTTCCTTTTTTTAAAACTTTTCCCCTCTCTCTCCCCTTAAACCTGTGCCGTCTAGCTTTGGATACCCCTACCCTGGGGAAAAGACCTTGACCTTTTATAGAGGTTTATAAAATCATGAGCGGTGTGGATAGGGTGAATAGGCAAGGTCTCTGTCTTCCACTTTACCTTCATCTGTCGTCTTGATCATCACTTCAAATAACTCAGTCAAGTTTGAAACATGTTTTTTCATGCACAAAGCGATGCTGACTATCCCTAACCAGTCCTTGCCTTTTCAAATGCATGTAAATGCTGTGTCTCAGAATCCCTTCCAATAACTTCAACCACCACTGATCTGTAGTTCCCCAGCTTTTCCTTGTAGCATTTCTTAAATAATTGCACAAAGTTAACCACCCTCCGGTCTTACAGCACCTCACCCCTGGCTGTTGATGATGCAGATATATCTGATATCGCTTCCCTAGCTTCCTACAAAGTCCCAGTTTAAATTCAGAATGTATTGAATTTCAGGGTCTTAACAGATCTGTTCCATTGGCAGCCAAGATCTTATTACTTCACAGATTATGTTCTGGAGTTTGGTTTGTAAACTTGTAGAATCACAGAACCTACACATTGTATTATCATGTATGTGTACGTTTCTTTTGCTACTTATTCAGTCAGGAGACTTGTGAACGTGTGTCTTATATCAGTGTCTTCTCTGTTTTCAAAACCTGCAGCTCTGTCCACCCTACACATGTTTTTCACCCTCCCCGGGCACCTTTTGTCCCCAAGTATATTACTTCCCATCTTGACCATCCCCAGAGCCTTCTCTCCACTCCCCACCACCCCCACTTTCTCATTAGAGGGAAGGTGGCTGGCTTTGATTTATGTGTTTATTGTCTGTGTGACTGTATATTCAGCAATAAGGACGATTTGGAACATAATTGCCCGGCTAAGGTCAGCAACTGGTCATGTGGAAAAATTGTGATCACATTCCTGCTCTGGAACCTTGCAACACTGTTTTTCTATCGAAGCTGCAGTGTCACCAAACATCTCGCGTGTTTGTTTATACTGCACCATGCAGTGAAATGTTTTGCATCAGCTTAATTCTAACTTGTCAGTGGCTTGAATGTGTCTTGTGAGAGTGGTTTTCAAATCCACGTATCCTGTTCTTTGAAGCACTAGTCACTGTTTCCCAGCTGCAAAAGATCACAAATTATGAATTGAATAGGAATACGAGAATTGTTAGGAAAGGAAAAAAGCCATTAAGTCTGGCAATAATATGTCATTAATTCTGTTCCCCTGACTTGACTGAACTAATTCTGTGTAATGGTTCAAGGACCTTTTGTGATGAGAAGGACATGGAGTGCTGCTTAAGCCAGTGCACAGTTTGGAAAAATTGTAAACCTTGTACTATTACAACAAATTCTGCTTGTATAGCACCTTTTTGGTGAAATAATATGCCCCAAGACATTTTGCAGGGGCATTATCAAATAAAGCAGGAAGGTGGTTTTGAGTCAGTTGATGAAAAACTTGGTCAAAGATTTAGGTTTTATGCAGCATCTCAGAGGAGAGAGATGGTGACACTGAAAGGTTTCAAGGAGGGATAGGGAGCATGTAGAAAGCCAGTTTCCTCCTGGGGGAGAATAGAGAACTAGGGGGTTACTTTTTTCTTAAAACTGAATGATCACCCTCTTAAGACAAATGAAGGCTTTTTTCTGAGAGTTGAGAGACTTTGGAACTCTCTTCCTCAAAATGCAATGGAAGCAGAATGCTTCATTTTCAAAGCAGAGCTATGTAAATTTTTGATAAAGAAAGAGGACAGCAGATTACTGGGAACAGGTGGGATAATGGAGTAAGTGGATTAGCCATGATCTTCATGAAGTGGCACAGATTCAAGGGGCTGATTTGGTCTGCTCCTGCTCCTAATTTGTTCATTGGGCCTCCTATGTATGACGTGTAGGTTGGTGACAAGTGCAGAGTTTGACCAGCCAATTGTCAGATGGTGGAGGGAATGGTCAGATTTTGTGAATGCCCTCCCCATTGCCTGCCTGCCTGCCTGGCAGCCTCTGACATGGTGATTTATATAGGGCTGGAGCAGCTCACTGCCAAAGTGACTCATTGCAGTGTTTCCATTGCAAACCTAGTAAATGGGAAGAGGTTTTGCAGTGGGAGGCATGTCACAGCAATGAACCACCATGGAGAAGAATTGGGACAGGAGGAGGCCAGTTGGAATCCAGAGCTTCTTGTACCATGATCTGATTGAATGGCAGAACTGTGCCCCCAATTCTCCACGCCCACCTTTGTCCCGTGTCCCCAGTACCTTTCGATGAACAAAAGATTTTTGATCTTAAATTTAAATGTAACAATTGATCTAGTGCTAATTCATAGAATCCCTACAGTGCAGAAAGAGGCCATTTGTCTCAATGAGTCTGCACCGATCCTCTGAAGAGTTCCAGCCCCCCACCCTATCCTTGTAACCCTGCATTTTCCATGGCTAATCCACCTAGCCTAAACATCCCTGGACACTATGGGCAATCTAACATGGCCAATCCACCTAACCTACGCATCTTTAGACTGGGAGGAAACTGGGCATCTGGCGGAAACCCATGCAGACACGGGGAGAATGTCTGTGTGGAGTTTGCACAGTCACCGAAGGTTTGAACTCTGGTCCCTTTAGCAGTGCTAAACCGTGCTGCCCTAATTACTGTGGAAGTGTTTCAGATCTCTTCTGCTGTTTGTGTGAAATAATATTTCCTAACTTCACTGCTGAAAGATCATAGAATCCCTACAATGTGGAAACAGGCCCTTCGTCCCAACAAGTCTGCACTGATCCTCAATGCATCCCACACAGACCCATCCCCCTACAACCCATCTAATCTACACATCCCTGAACACTACGGGCAATTTGGCATGGCCAATTCACCTAGCCTGCACATCTGTGGACTGTGGGAGGAAACTGGATCACCTGGAGGAAACCCACACAGACAAAGGGAGAATGTGCAAACTCCACACAAGACGGTCGCCCGAGACTGGAATCGAACCCGGGTCCCTGGTGATGTGAGGCTTCAGTGCTAACCACTGTGCCGCCTAGCTCTAATCTTTATGCAATGGTCCCAAGTCCTAGACTCTGTAACCTGCAGAAATGATGTTTCCCTCTCTCCCTCCAGAGAGCAACAAGTTCAGTTGGAGCCATGGGCTTTGGGACAGGGTGGGCAGAACAGAGCAGGAGAGCTGAGCTGGTTCAAGAGAGTGGTGAATTGGAAATGTAGGGGGTATGAATGCAATGTTTGCTGAATCCTGACTGTTCCTGTCACTTGACAGTAAGAAGAAAAATGAAATTAATTCCAGTCTTGTCTCATGTTTGTTTCAAGAAATGGTAGGTATTGAGAGCCAACACTTCAGTTCTCTTCTTACTTTCAAACAAGCTTGGTTAGTAACCTCAGGATTCATTTTAATGAGTAATTCTGTAATTACTGGTGTTCGGAAAGATTTAATTGTTGATGGGTTTGTTGTAAAATGTCCAGAGGGAACTTTAAATACATTTGTAATCTCCCTACAGAAAGGCGGCTGATTTATGAGTAGTACAGATTTTGAAAGAATCAGTGTTTTCAAAATCGTTCATTTTTGAAAAGTTCAATTATTCGGCAAAATCCAGAAACGTTCTTGACACTGACCCATTTAAGTGGCTGTTTGTCTACTTGTGTAGATAAATATGTGGTAAGCTGTAAGCTAAGTAATGACGGGCCCATTCAGTCAAAAAGTTTCAGGTGGAATTCTTGCTACTAATTTTGTGGTATTTTGTTGAGGATTTACTTTATTAAACACTACGAACTCTAGCTGGGGTGTAGTAATTGAAAACCTCCAATGCAGTGCTGTGCCAGAGCTGGTCATCCAAAAAGGGGTGCTTAGTCAGTTTTTAGTGTTAGTAAGGTCTGGCTCACACTTGTGCCAATTTGGTGTTCTCAATTTAGTTACGTTGTTCTTGGAATAAATTTGGCTTCAAATGTTACATAATCAGATCACTAACGATGTGAGATTTGATTGTGCAAAGTAGTCTTGCAGCAACTTTAAAAGGGGAAGAACTTTTTGGTGTTGGACTGGTTTTTTTTTTGTTGGCTTGTGCAAACGTTGTTTTTGGGAATTTCTCCCTGTGAAGGAAAGGCAGTTGACAAACAGAAATCAGGGAAAGCTGTCTAAATTTGATTCTCTCTAGTTCTGTCCTTGTGGATGTTGGTTTCAATCTTAATTGGAGCCTTCATGGAATCTGAAGTGCATTGATGATATTGAGTGGTTTGACCTTGGTTCTGTTTTTGAGGTCATGCCAGTCAAAGGTTGACCAAAACAGAAGACTGTGATCAAGGGTACATGTGTGGTTGAAGCCATTTGTGAACTTGGACCTTTTGAAAAGGAAACGTGAAAAATGATGTTGAGAACAAAAAATGCTGGAAATCTCAGCGAGTCAGGCAGCATCCGTGGAGACAGCAAGCTAATGTTTCCGGCCCAGATGACTCTTCATCAGAGCAGTGTGTAGAATGATAGCAGTATGTAAGAAAACAAAATTGGAGATATAAAAACATCCTGTCTATGGTTCAGATTTTAACCTCTTTTCGGTTTCTGTTCCTTTTCAGTTTCCATGTGGCAGCTGCTAAAGGAGATGTTCCCTGCATCAATGTAATGTTGTCTCATGGCGTTGAGGTTGCTGCAATAGATGCTGCAGGTAAATATGTTACAGCAGTGCTCATTATTAAGCCTTGGGTTATCTACTGTGTATCCTGCGTACAAAAGTACTTAATTGACTGTAAAGTGCTGTGTGATATCTTGAAGCGATTAAAATATATGTTGTCTCTTTATGTAGAGTTACCCAGTCCAGCAGCTTCATGCTGTTGTTTATGTTCCACAAAAGCTTCATTGTCTTCTCAACCCATCAATATTTCAAACCAAGTATTTTGGATTTTGATTGACCCTTGGTATTCTGAAAGTTAATTATAGTGTCAAAATTTCAATCGTGGTGTGATGGATGCCCATTTTCGTACTTCTCCCTTTGAATGCAGCAAGGTTGAGTGGATAAGATTTTTAACCTTTTTTTAATTTATTCATGGGATGAGGGTGTCACTGGCTGGCCCAGCATTTATTGCCCATCCCTAATTGCCCAGAGGGCAGTTAAGAGTCAGCCACATTACTGTTGGCCTAGAGTCACGTGTAGCCCAGACCAGCTAAGGATAGCAGTTTCCTTCCCTAAAAGGCATTAGTAAACCAGATAGGTTTTTCCAACAATCAACAATGGATTCATGGTCATCATTAGATTCTTAATTCCAGATATTTATTGAATTCAAATGCCACCATCTGCCTTGGCAGGATTCAAACCCGGATCCCCAGACCGTTATCTGGGTCTCTGGATTAACAGTCCGGCGATAATACCATTGGGCCATTGCCTCCCCTGCACCCATTGTTTTCCATTTATTGTCCTTGAGTTTATATTTTGCTATAGTCTCCATATTTGCAGTTCAAAACTTTTTTCAGTTCCTGGAAGGGGCAGTGGAACCAGCAAATATGCATTTACTGTTTTTCCCTTGATTATGTGGCTAGTTCGTGATCATCGATTTCAGCAGTTTTTATTTAATAGAAGTTGATCCTTGCTGACATTCCCAAAAATTAAACACAAAGGATTCTATTTGAAGCTGTTTCACTAAATGGGCCCAGTGTCATCAAGTGAAGAGCCATTATTTATCTATTTACCTATGGAAGTAGGCAGACAGCCACATAACTAGTAGGTGTCAAGAATATGCCTTTTGCCGAATAATTGAACTTTTCAAAAATGAATGGCTTTGGAAAAGCTCATTCTTCCAAAATCTCTGTTACCCGTAAGTCATCAGCCTTTCTCTAGGCCAATTTTAAAAATATATTCATAGTTCCTTCTGGACATTTTACAACAGACTCATCAGCTGATTGATAAACATCTGTATAATGGCTGGTTTATAGGTGCCTCACAGCTGTTTAATTTTTGCAACTGACTGGGTTGCTAGACCAGATCAGAGGAGATGAAAAGCCAGCCTGTTGTTGTGGGAATGGAGTCATGGCAGATTCTCTTCCTTGCAGGAAGGTTTACAGTTTAAATGAAAACTCTACCAAACAGGTGTAAAAATCAACTTTTATTTGTTGCTTTCCAAAGCTAGTTCAGTGTCTCAATTTTCTGACTTCACTTGGTAACAACCCCATTGGAGCACCATCACCACAAAAAAGGTGGCTCATCACTTCTATCTTCTCAAGGGTAATTGGGGATGGGCCCCAAATGCTGACCTTAGCAACACCCTCAACCTGTGAATGAATTTAAATAAAAAGCTTGCACTCTGGTTTCATGACACAACACCACCATCCTCAATACTATAAGGAAACGATTTGATATTTTTGAGCCTTGTGTTTTGAGTATCCACACAGTTGCTGGTGGGTAATTCAAACGTTCAAGCTCCTTTCATTGTTGTGTACCTCAACTCCATTCATCTGCAGTTCTATTTCCCTCAATACCTTGTCTGACAAAAAAAATCTATCTCTCTCATCTTGGAAGTATTCATTTGCTCTCCAGCAAGCCTTTTGCAGGAGTGAGGACCAGAATTTTGTGTGAAAAGAAGTTTTTAGATTTTACTCTCGAAAGAAAAGGTCTAGCTGTCCTTTAGAAGTGTGCTGAATTGTTCTGGATTCCCTGACCAAACAAAGCAATGTCGCCATGTTGGTAAGGGGAGTGAGGCTAGGTCATTTGGTCCCTTGAGCCTGTATTTATGCAGTTTTTATTTATTCATGGGATGTGGGCATCCACTGGTTAGGCCAGCATTTATTGCCCATCCTGGGTAATTAGGAGTCAGCCACATTGTGTGTCTGGAGTCACATTTCAGTCAGACCAGGTAAGGACAGCAAATTTCCTTCCCTAAAGAGCATTAGTGAACGAGATGGATTTTTCTGGTGATTGAAAATTGTTTAATGGTCATCAGCAGACGTTTAGTTCCAGATTTTCATTGTATTCAAATTCTGCCATCTGCTGTAGTGAGATTTGAACCCAGGCTACCAGAACATTTACTTGAGTCTCTAGGTCAACAGTCTCGTCACCTAATACCACGAGGCCATCATCTTCCCATCTAGTTGACTTCTTTAATTTATACATTTCCTCAAAACGCCCCCCAACCTTCTAAATTCGAGGGGATACAGATCAATTTTTTATGTCAACTTTCCTCCTAATTCAAGCCTTTAATCTCTATCATCCTAACCCTTTTAGAGGCCAGTATTTCAGTATGTTTTAAAGCTTTACAAGTAACAAATGAGTATTGTACTTCTGTGATAGCTGGCGAACAGTCTGTCCAATAACGCAATTCAGAAGGCACTGAAGAGAGACAGTAAAAACTGCCGATGCTGGAGTCCGAGATAACAGTGTGGACCTGGAGGAACACAGCAGGCCAGACAGCATCTGAGGAGCAGGAAAGCTGACGTTTTGGGTTGGGACCTCCCTCCCCCGTTTCTGAAGAAGGATCCCGACCCGAAACATCGGCTTTCCTGCTCCTCTGATTCTGCCTGACCTGCTGTGTTCCCCCAGCTCCACACTGTGTTATCTCAGAAAGCACTGAATCTCTCCCTAGTTCAACCTGTCGTCTCATTCCAATGCTGCACTACATTTGGTTCATTACAAACAATTAAACGAGATTTGTTCCACTACAAATTATTATTAAGATTTTAAGAATGGAGTTTGATTCCATATTGTTTCATGGGAAACTTAATGAAATAGTTAAAATATATTTTAATTATGTTTTGGAATGGTTTTACAAACATTGCGTAAGTTCTGTTTTGTGTAGACAGCAATAGATTAAGGCCACTTCTGTTTGTACCCATTCAGCTTGACTGTCTGTTTGCATCGTGTAACTAGGACTTTATTGTGCGCCTTCACAAAAGGCCTCTGCTGGCCTCGGCTTTCTTCAATTATGTTGCCTTCAAAAATTGTTCTTTGGGTGAAGCTCTTCACTCTCCATCACTACAAATCCTGGAATTATCCCTCTGCTCGCTGCCTGATGAAGTTTTGTCTTTGCATACAGATGACCAACTTGGAGGCGGAACTCAGAAGAAAATGCTATACAAAATTGTTCTGTACATTCACATACACTTGTCCCACCAGCCCCCACCCCCATTCTCTTCCCCGGTTTTGAAGGAATCACTCCAGCTTGATTTTGAACATGTGCATTCCAGGAAATGGAATTCTGTGAATTGTTTGATTTTATTTGCTAATTTGTCTTCTTTAGCTTCAGATCTGTTCTTAATCAGAAACAATATTACAATGGATTTGCAGTTTGAACAGGCCATTTGGCTCCTATCCATACAAACTTCCTTTTGCGTGACTTTGTCTAGCAGTGCCAATATAATCCTCTTTTCCTTTCTTCATTGTGTTTTCACCTGAACTGCACCTCTATGGTAACAAGTTCCATATTCTCACCCTGTCTGGCTAATGTCATTTCTATTGAAATCTCTTTGATTTATTAACTGCTGTCTTATTTACCTATAAGTGGAGACATGTTTTTCTGCATCAACTCTGCAGAGCTTCATTATTTTGAAGTCCTTTTTCAGGTCACCCTTCTCTTTTCTAGAAAAAAGAATCTTTAGAATCCTAATTTACAGAAAAGGCCCCTTGGCCCATCAAGTGTGCATCAACAAAATCTACTCTAGTCCTACTTTCCAGCTCTTGGCTCATAGCCTTGAATGTTATGACATTTCAAGTCCTTATCCAGATACCTTTTTTTTTTAAAAAGGTGGTGACGTTTTGCACCTCAACTACTGTCCCACAGAGAGCATTCCAGATTCCCACCGCCCTCGGAGTGAGGAAGATTTTCCTCCAGTCTCCTCTGAACCACTTGCCTTTCACCTTAAGATTATGCCCCCTTCTTATTGACCCTTAATTAGGAGACCCAGTCTGTACAGGCTTTCCTGATGGGTAGGCCTTTTAGTTCCTGGACCATCCTTGAAAATCTTTTTGGATCTTGTTGATATTTTTGTGTGGCTTATACCTTAAACAACTTATTAACATTGCATTAGTTGCATTTGCTCTTTTGCATTGCTTCAGGTCTGATTCTTTTGTACTTCTGTTTTAGTATTGAGATCAGTCCTCATTAAGCAGCCTACTTGCTTCGATGTGATACTAGTTTCTAGATGTTAGAAAGACCTTGATTACAATTTCTGTCTGTTTCCACAAACGTAAAATAACTTTGAAATAGCTGCACAGAGGCTGGATCCCATCACCAAGTTGCCCTTTATTTACATGGGCACAGTATATGTGACCAGCCAGCTCACAGTCAGTCCCTGAAGTCAGGAGACTCATAGTCAAAAGATCCGTCTGGTCCCAATCATTACAAACTTTGCAGCTTAATAACTCCTTTTGATTTCAGTAAAGCATCCATAAGCACTTCAGAGGAGTATTATCGAGCAATATTTGTCAGTGAAAGGTATGATATATTAAGAGGATGAACAAAAGCTCGGCCAAAGAAAGATGTTTTACAAAATGTTTTAAAGGAAAATGGAGAATCTAAGAGAAACTACCAGAAAATAAATCTTTTAGTGTTGGTAGGAAAAGTGAGTAAAGTAAAGAATGTAAAAGAACCGGAGGAGTGTGGAGATCATGAGGCATTTGTAAGGCTGTAGTGAGGAGTCCAGTTCTTCAGGTATCCTTTGACCATTGCCATTCCTTAAATCTCAGATGTCCATTCTCTGGTTGACAAGTCAGAAGAAAGATTAGGAATATATTGACTGCTTACTCTCGGGAGTGGTAAAAGTTGTGTTAGTCCCTGGGGGAGTCTGCGTAAGCCGTTAATGTTGGATGGGTGGATGGAAGCACTGAGTGAAATTTTTTTGTGACTTCTTGCTATGATAAAGGGACCTGATTTTTTTTTAAATGTCCAATTTAATCTTTGTTCAACTCATTATGTAGCTTAGCCATTGTAGCACTGTGATTGGTTTAAAGAAATATGAAGTAACAGCCACTCCTCACTGTAATCGTTTGTGCTGGTGAGTTTGAGTGTGTGAAACTGAGGAAGCTTCTAGATCTGGGTACCAAAGACCTTCATTTGCATCACAGCAGACAATGTGCCATTGCATCCATTAAGACTTGCCAGTGAAGTGGTCAGACTGGCATCTTAATTTTTTAATAATGTATTTCCTGTAAACTCTTGTTCCTTTTTTGTTCTGTTTTCAATGGACTATGATGTAAGTCTAATTCTCAGCGAGCCAGATGACCAATTCCCAGGCTCTGCTATTGTTGCTGTGTAGCCCTGTCCTAACTGGGACAAGCCATAGTAATGCTCCTAATTGGAGAGTTTGATATTCTTCCATCTCATCTGTCAGCTTGTGAGAAAGTATTTAATCTCCACTTGGCACCTTCCTTTAACAGCGCAGCTGTAATTAGGAGCAGGGTGTGTTGGCGTGGAGCCACATCCTGACTCATTATAGCATGGTGAGTTGCAACACATTTTTCATTTACTTATTTCAGAGGAAACTGCTTGCTTTGGGGATGAACGAAGCTGAGTGAACCAGGCATTTATCGGGGCTCAGACTCCATTTGTATTGAGATAACAAGGTGTAGAGCTGGATGAACACAGCAGGCCAAGCAGCATCTGATGAAGGGTCTAGGCCCGAAACGTCAGCCTTCCTGCTCCTATGATGCTGCTTGGCCTGCTGTGTTCATCCAGCTCT
>NC_063364.1:31484606-31508076 GCF_021869965.1 Rhincodon typus | reverse complement strand
GAAACGTCAGCCTTCCTGCTCCTATGATGCTGCTTGGCCTGCTGTGTTCATCCAGCTCTACACCTTGTTATCTCAGATTCTCCAATGTCTGCAGCTCCTCCTATCTCCATTTGTATTGACACTGTTTGAATTGCAGCAGGCATTCTGTAGCTGAAGAGAATCAGGATTACAATTGTATTTGCTACATTACACTTAAGTGTACTATAGAGCTGCTCATGTATTGTTGGGAATAATTAAAGATAAAGACTTCAATTTCTATACTGCTTTTCGTCATCTCAAGATATCCGAAAGAGCTTTGCAGCCTTTGATTGTAATCACTGCGTAAGTGTTGGAACATTATGCACAGCAAGCTCTCAGAACATCTTTCAGTGGTTGATGGTTGGAGAATGAACACTGACTGGGACATGGTGAAAATGCCCCCTTTTTAAAAAAAAGTGTTTGGAATAGTTGCTACCTGAGCGGGCAGATGGACCTCGATTTAAGATTTCGGCTGAAAGACGATACCACCCACCCCTTTCACCTGCAGCATTCTCTCAGGACTGCATTGGGAATGTCAGCATAGATTAGGTACTCAAGTCCCTGAAGTCGTATGACCTTCAGATACAGAAAGCTCCTGAAAGAACACATTACAGCAACCATTATGGCTGTCATCTTGATGGCGTTATTATAGATAAAGGAGTCTGCTTTGTGTTTAAGGTTCCATTGTTGAGAGTGACTTTTCTTTCCCTTTTCCTGCAGGCCGAAGTGTGTTACATCTTGCTGCACAGCATGGGCAGCCACTCTGTTTGCAGCGGTTACTCCAGGTATTTGGAATTACTTGTAATGAAAACAGAAAGCGTTGCAAAGTCTGTGGAGAAAGAAAAAGAGTTAACGGTTTGAGTCGACTATTTCTTCAGAGTGAACATTGAAATCGCCCTGTTGTATAATGACCCTGTTGGAGTAAATGTCATCGACCACGTTAGCCAAATTATTCATGTCAACTCCTGGTAGTATAAATATTCAATGGAAAAATTGAAATGAGCTTTCAAGACTTGATCTAAAGTGAGAGCATTTTAGTGTGGAATACACAAGTCAGAGTCAGAATCCCTACAGTGTAGATAGAGGCCATTTGGCCCATTGACTCTGCACCAACCCTCCGAAGAGAACCCTACCCTTCCCCATGACCCCACAGTTATCATTATGAACCCACCTATCCTGCATATCCCTGGACACTAGGGGCAATTTATCACGACCAATTCACCTAACCTGCGCATCTTTGGGCTGTGGGAGGAAACCAGAGCACCCGGAGGAAACCCACGCAGACACAAGGAGAACATGCAAACTCCACACAGACAGTTGCCCGAGGCTGGAATCTAATCCGGGTTCCTGGCGCTGTGAGGCAGCAGTGCGAACCACTGAGCTACCGTGCTGCCCGTGAAGTACAGTATATACATGAAGTATGTAGTTCCTAAATTCAACTGCATTATTTTGGATTTTTACAGTCCCTAAAATGCAGTCAACATCTTTTTGCTGGATTTGTTGATGACAGTTGGAGAGAAATTTAGAAGTCTTTCCCTTGACTCTTCCGAGAATTTCCATCCGTATAAGGTTGGGCTGGGAGATTAGGAGCATCACCTTCTCTGTTCTGGATGGGCCGACGTTTGATTGATAAGCAACCTGTCCTCTCATCTGTCTTTGTGTTTGTGTGGTGTTTACAGAACAGTGACAGGCCCTTCAGCCCAGCAGGTCCACAGTCGAGTTCATAGTCCACATACACCTCCTGTCATGCCTCTTTATCTCATGCTATCTATCAGGTATCCTTTTATTGAGCTCTGTTCATGGGATGTGGATGATAATGGCTGGAATATCATTTAGTGACCTTGGAGGTGGTGGTGAGCCGTCATCTTAAACCACTGAAGTCCTTTCTTCCTCATCTACCTTCATGTTGAATGTTTTTAATTCTTAATTTTGCCCACTCCTTGAGTTCTATATTCACACTACTCTGGGTAGAGACATTTCACCTGAATTCCTTTTATTAAATTTGTTATTGACTATCTTTTTCAGTTGTTTTATTTTTGCATGCATTTACATTTCGGTTTATAGTTGACCATTTAGTATGGGATCTGAATAGAGACGCTTGACTAGCAATAGTGAAGTAGAAGTAAATTTGACCACAAACCAGTTAATGGTCGATTTTGCTTCATTGTGCAAACCCATTAGTTTTAAAATCAGGCTGCCTTGTCTCCTGGACTATGATTGGTTCACGGGTGTTGGTTTGTTGCTAAATTCCAGTGGGCAACAGATTTCACTCGCCTAAGGCCGTTGTGTTAAACATCATGAGAAGAACAAGTCAAAGTTTCTACTTAGTGACCTAGTCAAATATATATATAAATAAAATTCTTCAGAGGCATCACTTTTTTTTCCTTCGGGTAGTTTATTACCCAGAATGAGCGAGTTGTCTTAGGATAGTTTGGAGAGACTGGGCTTTTTCCATTGGAGTTTAGAAGAGTGAGGGGGATGTGATTGAAGTGGGCTTGACAAGGTGGACATGGAAAGAAAATTTCCTCATGCAGAGGTGCCCAGAAACTAGGTGGCCCGGTTTTAAAATTAGGTGTTGCCTTTTCAGGCTGAAGGTGACAATATTTTTCAGGTTTTTTGAGGGTTGAGCAACTTTGGAACACTGTGCCTCAGAAAGCGGTAGAAGCTTCATTAAGTAGTTTTAAGGCACAAGTGGGTTCTTGTTACGCATGTGAATCAAAGGTTATTGGGGTAGATGAGAATGTGAAATTTGAAATACCATAAGATCAACCTTATTGAAAAGCAGAACAGGCTTGAGGGTCTGAATGGTCTACATCTGCTTGTAATTAATCTGTTAGCCATCCAGAAGCTACTTATGGTGAGAGCTTGGGTTCAGTTGCCAGGTTCTTTGTACCTTTAGAGGGTGTCTTTCGTGGAGCAAAGGTTAAAGAGCAGTGTGAAGCAATGCTAACTGTGAAGGAGCAGAGATCAAGTTGTGAGAATTCATGCTTCATTTGAGACCAAGCGCTTCCCTATGCAGCTGTAATAAAATATGCTGATTAAATATTTATTCCACGATTGAGTGTGTTTCCTTATTGCTCACTTGTACTAAACAACAAATGAATTTGTTTTGCAGCAAAATTGCCCTGTTGACAGTGTAGATCTTCGTGGTAGATCTGCCCTTCACAATGCAGGTCAGTATAAGAGAACACATATTACTTGTTTGTTTAGAAGCTCTGTACATAGCTTAGTGGCATTCTGATGTTTCATACATCCAGATAGCGAATCACTGTTGTCTCTAGAATTTCAATACAGAGCATTAGCAAATTTTAACAATGTTCACTTATGCTGCTGAAGCGCAAGCAATACGTTTATAGTCTTCCAAATTCGCTGATGGAGAAAATGTTCTGGTGAATCTATGGAATTCTTTACCACAGAGGGCTGTTGAGGTGGGGTCATGAAGTGCATTCAAGGCTGATACAAGACAGTCAGATATTCAATCCATAAGGAAATCAAGGGTTATTTGGGGAAAAGGCAGGAAAGTGGAGTTGAGGATTTTCAGATCAACCTTGATCTCTTTGAATGGTGGAGCAGACTCATGGGCCAAATAGCCTCCTTACATTGCTATGTCTTTACAAATGCCTCATGTTCAAAGATACATTTTTAAGTGAAAGGTACCATTTAGTTAGTTTTGAGTTCATTCAGTTAGGGTGAGACTATAATCTCTCAAAACATCATTTTAATTCTTCAAAGTTTTAATCCTTCAAACACTGGGAATTGTTTAAAACACCAAATAAACTTGATTCAGGACAATGAGGTCGATCAGGTATGGAGTTCTTGAGTACGAATTGTACTGATCAAATTAAAGTTCCCTTTATGATTTAGTTGAATAGATAAATTACTTTCATTGTACAAAGGAATGGGGTCGTAAGAGCCGGAAGCAGGTGATGATGCTCATTTGAAAAAGAGGCTGAAAGACCTCCTGCATGGAAACACTTCTGTGATTGTGATAAATGAATTTGATTAAAACAAATATGTCTTTGAAACAGATGAGACTTAAACCCAGAATTTCTGGCCCAGGGGGATGCGACACTACTACTGTGCCACCAGACCCATTGCAATGATGCGTGTGTACTTAGATCCATTCTTGTTTACAATCATTGATCTAACTGTGTTTATAATTCAGCACAGACTTTCACAGCCCTGGGGAATCCCAAAATGCTTTGTTGCTAATGCAGTACTTTTGAAGTGTAGGCACTATTGTAATATAGGAAACATGGCAACCAATTTGCACACAGCAAGATCTCACAAATAGCAAGACTGTAGGATGTATTTATGATCAATGAGTGAAGTTGTACTACTGATTACAACTGGTGAGTTGACTTTCCTGTACTTCACTTCTCCTTTTCTGAGGTTGTTGGATCCACTTCACTTGGGTCTGATGATGTGTCATGTAAATGATGCTTCATGGGCTGAGATACATGGAGTATGCAGCTGCTTATCTTATCCTGGAAACCCACCTTTCGCATTTGAGGAGAAGAATACAATTTGCTGCTTAACCTGTATCCTTCTTCTCAAATAAGCCTATCTAGCAGTGATCCTCGCTCCTTTTTTTTTTAAGAAAGGGGCTTGTTTTTACTTAAAAGTGGCTAGGTTCTATTGCTTAAACAAAAACAAAATACTGGAGAAACTCGGCATATCCGCTAGCATCTGCAGAGCGAGACAAACACAGTTAATGCTGGCTTTATGTCAGACTTGAATGTTGTTTGTTTTAGGTTTCAGCATCTATAGTATTTTGCTTTTATTCATGGTCATATTACTTGCTTGCCATAATGTCACGGAGAGCAAGTGTACATCGTGGAAGCCGTGCCTTATGTTAGTAGTACACTTGCCACTGAGCCACAGATTTCTGGGGTCAAGTCCCCCTCTGGGACCAAAGTACAGGTATTGAGGTTGACACTCCAGTGCAGTACTGAGGAATACTGAACAATCAGAGGTGTCATTTTTCCAGTTGAGATATTATGCAAAGTCCCGTCTGCCTGCTTAGGTGGAAGAAGAGCAAGATGTTTTCCCCGGGTACCCTGTCCAATGTTTATCTAATGCTCAACATGACACAAAAGTAGACTTTGCAGTCATTATCACTTTGCTGTTTGTGGGTATTTGCTGAGTTGCTACATTTGTTATATTACACAGACTTCACTTCAAAAAAAAATTCATTCACTGTTAAGTGTTTTGAGACATCTAGTTGTTGTGAAAAGTGATACTTAAATGCAAGTATTTCATTCCTTCTCTTACAGTATATAATATTACACGTTTTAAACAAATTGCTCCTGGTGTTTATACACCTCCTGCCCTTGCTTCATCCAACCAAATCGACATCTCTTTTGTTCCTTTTCAGTTTGTTTAGGTTTTTCTCAGCTGAATCGATGCTGTCTTTCATCATGCATTGTGTTACATTTTAATCTCTTTTGGGGTAAAGAACCTTCTTCTGACCTCCCAATTGGATTTATTAGTGACAGTCTTATTTATGGCCCCTTGTTTCCACAATCTTGAAGATGTCCAAGAGGTCATGCCCCAGCCTGAGTTATGGTGAAAAGGAGCTTGGCCTGTTCAGTCTATTGTTATTATAATTAAAGGATGGTAAGTCTCTCGTAACCAGCTGCAACCATTATTGTGCTTTCATCATCACAAGTTGAAGAGTTTCTTGTGATGTGAGCACACCAATACCAAAGAACTTCCTCATTAATCAATGAAGGAAATTGCACTGCAGCTTATCTGAGCTGACACATTGTTTCCTAAGAATTGTCGTGTTTGTGAGTAGTTATCTTGTGTATTCACACTCTGAAGTCAAGTTGTGCATCAATAAGTCCCTTTTGTTTTGGGACTGATTGACAATTTGTGATTACTATAGGAACAGGAGTAGGTCATTCGAGTCTGTTCCACCATTTAGTGAGATCATGGCTGATCTGTGGCCTAACTGCCTTTGGACTATATCCCTTAATAACTTTGCTTAACAAAAAAAAATCTACGTTAGATTTAAAACTAACAACTAATGTGTCCATGATAACTACCATACTGGAACACAGAGGTGGCATTCCTGCTTGTCCTATTTTATTGGGACTGTTCATGGAAATCAAAATACCACCTTGCCTGTGGCTCCAGAGCTATAGGAAAGAAAATAAAGACTTGTATTTATGTCACTTTCACTACCTGTAAATATCGAAAGTATTTTTTCACATATAATGTGGGTGTTAGTCTTATAGATAGATAGATTCTTGATTGGTAAAGGGATATAGGATTACATGGAGAAGGCAGGACAATGGGGTTGAGAGACATATCAGCCGTGAATGAATGATGGAGCAGGCTTGATGGGCCGATTGACCTAATTCTACTCCAGTAGCTTATGTTTTTATGGTTGCTGGCTAGGCCAGCATTTTTTTAATCTCCTACATCCCTAGTTGCCCTTGAACTGAATGGTTTGTTAGGCCATTTCAGAGAACAGTCAACCACATTGTTGTGGGTCTGAAACCATAAGTGGACCAGATCAATGAAGGTCAGATTTCCTTCCCTAAAGAAATTTAGTAAACCTAATGGGTTTTTACAACAATTGACCACAGGTCTCTTAGTCACCACTACTGAGACTAGTTTTACATCCAGATTTATTGATTAAATTTAAAATTCCACCAGCTTCCTCTGTAGGATTATGAATCCATGTCCTCCCAGAACGTTAATCTGGGTCACTGGATTTGTGGAAGAGTGTTTCAAACCTCAACTCTCCTTTTTGTGCAGAAGTGCTTCCTAACATCTCTCCTGAGTGGCCTTTCCCTAATTCTCAGATGATGCCTCTTTTGATCTAGAATCTCCGACCAGTGGAAATAGTATATTTTTATTTACCCTATCTTTTCCTGTTAATATCTTGAAGACTTTAAGAAGATCACCCCTTAACCTTTTAAATTCTGGAAAAAAACAGACCTGATTTTATAATTGCCCCTCATACCCGGACTTAAGGGGTTAAGTTACAAAGCAGTGGCTTTAATTCTTTGATGTGGAGGTGCAGGTGTTGGACTGGGGTGGTCAAGGTCAGAAATTAGACGATCCCAGGTTGTAGTCCAACAGATTTATTTGAAATCACAAACTTTCGGAGGGCTGCTCCTTGGCCAGGTGGATTCTTTGGGTTGCACTTTCCTAATAGTTGTATAAAACACAGAAACAGGCATTTTGGCTCAACTTGCCCATGCTGACCACATTTCCTAAACTGAAATAGTCACATTTTTGTTTGGCCTATATCCCTCTAAACCCTTCCTATGCATGTCTGTCTAAATGCCTTTTAAAATGTAATTGTATCAGCCTCTACCACTTCCTCTGGCAGCTCATTCCATACACACACCGTTCACTGTGTGAAAATGTTGCCCCTCAAGTCCCTTTTAAATCTTGCTCCCTCACCTTAAACCTGTGCCTCTAGGTTTGGAATCCCACACGCTGGAGCAAAGACCTTGGGTATTCGCCCTATCTATGCCCCTCATGTTTTATAAAGCCTATAAGGTCACCTCTCAGCCTCCTCCACTCCAAGGGGAAAAAAGGTCCCATCCTATCCTGACAATTCAAACCCTCCAGTCATGGTAACATCATTGTAAATCTCTTTTTACGCACATTGTTGCAACTATCCCACACCATGCTGCTCATCATTCTTGTCAGCACATTAGTAAGCTGTTTAAGCAAACAGAAATAATCAAGAGCATATTAGAACAGAAAGATTATCTGAAGTTTACTCCATTGTGACAGAGCATAAATTAAAGTAGGAGTAGGCCATTTGGTCTTTGGGTCTGCTACCCCTTTCTATCTGACTCCCTGTTCCTGCACTTTCTCCATACCCTTTGACTTGTTGTTCCCTTAACAATCATATTAAGCTGGAGGGAGTTAAAATTTAGAATTAATGTGCCTATGGAAAAGCAGACTTCAGGGTCTGATGATGTTTAATGTTTGCAAGTAAAATTGCATTGAATTTAACGCATGAAAGCAGGCCATTCTTGTTTCATGGGATTGACTGGTGGGTCTTCAGCAAACAGAATGAAATATCTAGATGGTTGGGTTTCACTGTTGTGATTGTGTCCTGTATTGTAGCGGTAGCTGGCTGCCCAGCATGTGTGAAGCTGCTGCTGGACCATGAGGCTGCTGTGAACATCAAGGATGTGGTAAGTAGAACCTTGGAAATGTGGCTGTTTAGAGTAGATGGTGGTGTAAAAGTTTAGAAATTTCAAAACTATTTCATTTTTATCTAAAACTGTCTATTTATTTTGGCTGTTAAGTGAACGAATGTTTGTAAAACCCGATTTTTTTTTTTTTTTTTTTTTTTTTTTTTTTTTTTTTTTTTTTTTTTGGTTTGATGGCTCTGGCCAGTCAGTTACCCAGGATAGGATACACCTTTTTACAGCACTTGCTGTTCAGTCCATTCGATGTTTTATGCTCTATGTAAACCTTCTCCTTCCTCCCACCCTTTCAGCTCACCCCACCAGCACATCCTTCCATTTCTTTCTCTCTCGCATGTTTATCTAGTTTCCCTTTAAATGCTTTGACATTTGCTTGAAATATACCATGTTCCACACTCCAGCCACTGTCTTCAATTTCTTCCTCTTCCATTCTTCACTGGATTCATTACTGACTGTTTTATATTCATGGCTCCTAATCCTGTTCTCCCTTGCATCTTCTCATCTGCCCAGTCAAACCCTCTGTCAATTTTAATGACTGCTGTTAGGTCACCCCATGACTGTCTCTTCTAGAGAATTCCCGATAGTTATGACCTCTCAGTTTTGGTTTGAATCCACCCAAAATACTTTTGCACCTTCTCCAATGCCACTATAATCCTTTTACTCGTAATGTGAGAACTGTTTAATTTGCCCCATGTGTGGCATGTAAGTTTACCATCGCAGCTTTTCAAATCTGTTCACCTGGAAATTAACCTCCATGCTGTACAAAGCGCAGAGAATGCTGGCAAAGCTCAGCATGTCGGGCAGCATCTGTGGAGAGAGAGAAATGGTTAACATTTCCAGTCCAGTACAACACTTCTTCAGAACGCAAGTCATACCAGACTTGAAATATTAACTCTCTTTCTCTCTTAGATGTTGCCAGGCCTGCTAAGTTTTGTTGGCATTCTCTGCTCATTTCAGATTTCCAGTATGCTTTTAACCACAGTGCTGTTTGTAACTTTTTAGTTTTGGCCTTGTCAACTTGTGTTGTACGGTCTGTAGATGCTGCTTGAGTGAGGCCGGGATGACGGCCAATTTTAGCTCAATTAGCTGGATTGCTGATTGTGATGCCAGTAGCGTGGGTTCAAAAACTTGCACTGGTTGAGGTTACCATGAAGTATTCTTGTCAATTTCTCCCCTTGCCTGGAGTGTGGTGACCCTTTGGTTAAACCATCACCAGTCATCTCTCTCAACGAGTCTGTAGGACTATGGAAACTTTTTCTTTTATCCTATTAATCACTGTGTGTTTTAACTTCTCTGTTGCAGGACGGACAGACCCCTCTCATGTTGGCCACACAAAAGTGTTATCCAGAAATCTGTCGGCTTTTACTGGAGCGAGGAGCAGACGTCAACTCGAGGGATAAGCAAAACAAGTAACCTTTTTTTTAAAAAAGAAAATGTTAATTTTAAACAAATCCATTGCATTAAAGCTCAGCTCTCCTTTCTAGTTAAACAATTTACTATTGTAGCCAACAGTGGATGGCTAAGTCACATCGCCCAGGCTGACCCTGGTTTTATATTAAGAACAGACATAGATGTCTGATCATCAGACGCCATTTCTGCCACCACCAGACACACATTCTCCTCCCCTCCCTTGTCTGCCTTGCGCAGGGACTGTTCCCTCCGGGACACCCTGGTCCACACTTAGTTCACCCCCAGCACACCCCACGGCCCTATGGCACCCTCCCCTGTAACCGGCGAAGGTGCAACACCTGCCCATTTACCTCCTCCCTCCCCAGTATCCAAGGGCCCAAACATACTTTCCAGATGAACATTTCACCTGCACTTCCCAGAATCTAGTCTCCTGCATTAGCTGCTCACAATGTGGTCTCCTCTACATTGGGGAAACAAAGCATAGACTTGGCGACCGCTTCACAGAACATCTACGTTTCGCTGTCAAAAAAGACCCTGAACTACCTGTTGCCTGCCCTAGTAAGGCACCACCTTGTTCCCTGGCCAACATCTCCATCTCTGGCTTGCTGCAGTGTTCTAGTGAAGCTCAACGCAAGCTGGAAGAACAACACCTCATTTTCCGCTTGGGAACCCTGCAGCCCTCCAGACTCAATATCAAGTTCAATAATTTTAGGGCCTAAACTCTCCCATGTCCCATCCCCCTACGCCACACACCAGGCCTTGTTACCACATAGCCTGCCATTACACATCACCTGTTGTTAGTCACTAATAGCCCCCACTAACCACTATTCACCCTGCCAGCCTGATCGTTATCAACTTTGTCTGTCCAACTGCTCTTCTCTCTGTTTAGGCTAATTCCTATCATTTACTCCCTTCCCCAACCCCCTCCCCCCTATTTTCTGCATGTAAACTTTTGTTCCTGATTTACAACATCTGCAGTTTGTTTTCAGTTTTTATTTAGACATTGATGTCTGACAGCACTGAAATAATATTTATACAATGTTAGCTGACTGGAAGTTTTACTCTTGAACCCACAGCCCTTGTGACTCAAAAGCCACTGAATCAAACCGACAAACCTCCCCAGACGACGTGCACATTAAGCCAAGATAAATGGGCGTTTTTATTTCTTCCTTCATTGTAGTGCCTACGTGCAGTCTGTGGAGAGAGTGCATGGCTCCATTGCCCTTCATTATCTTATTTGACCTTTGCTGATGTTGACATATTTAACAGAGATAATGGTGACTGTCATTTTTTTCTCTCTGAGAGAAACTAAAGCAAATAGAGCTGAATTGTTGGTGTACAAGTCATGTATTATCTTCAGTACCTAAATAAATCACTAACTGTTGAGACAGGATAATGTTATGATAGTAAAGATGTTGGCATGCGGTAGCCTTTTCATGAAGCACTAGTTCAAAACTTGTTTAAAATTGGAAAGTTATACTTCAGTTCAAACTTCTCTCCTGAGTCTTGCATTTACCTGACATCTCCCATTTCAGGACTGCTTTGATGATGGGGTGTGAGACTGGTTGTAAGGATGCAGTGGAGGTCCTCTTAAATCGTGGTGCTGATGTCACTTTGATGGATGACTATGGCCACAAGAGTTTGTATTACGCGCAACTCTCCAAAGACCCAGAGTTGTTGGCTTTGGCGAGAGCAGCAATGGAGAAGAAAATGAAAGGTGAGATTATTGCTGTGAATGCAGACTGTGCGTGAAGTTCAGGTGGATTTATTTTAGGGCTTGATTCTGTTTTGTGTTCCAGGAGTAACAGCTGTTATGTGCATTGGCAGGCTGCTTGTTTTTGTTGTGTCATTTGTCTTCCTTCTCCCCAAACCTTTCTGAAGTATGAACATATGATGGAACTGAAACAGATGGAAACTGATTTTAATAATGTATGTAGTCACTTCAGAAATTTGTTCTAATTTGTGGGGTTAAACTGAATTTTAGAGTTCACACTGATGCCTTTCCACATATAGGAAGGCATGAAGAACCCTGGTCAGTTGCAACAATTGTTAGAATTTGGAATTTGATTTTGAATTGCTTTTTGTGAATGAATGAGATGTTCGGGTACTGTGTGTAGAATTCTGACGCTGACTGCTATATAAGAGCTACAGAGAGAATGAGGTGAAATAGCATGGATATGTTAAGACAAATTTGATATGTAATGAACTGAAGGATATGAATGTAGAGTGAAACCAAGTTGGGAAGCAGTGGCCTAGTGGTATTATTGCTGGCCAGTTAATCAAGAAACACTTAAACCATAATGTTCTGGGTGCCTGGATTCAAATCCCACTATGGCAGATGGTGGAATTTGAATTCAATTTTTAAAAAAAAAATGTGGAATTAAGTGTGTGATCATGACCATGAATCCTTCGATTGTTGGAAAAACCCATCTGGTTTGCTAATGTCGTTTAGGGAAGGAAACTGCCAATTTTTCATAGTCTAGAGTATGTGACTCCAGACCCACAGCAATGTGGTTGACTCTTAACTGCCCTCTGGGTAATAAATGCTGCCTAGCCAGCAACGCCCTCATCTGTGAATGAATTAAAAAAAAGTGGGATGGGAGAAGTTTCCAATGGCACAAGTGCTAGCACAGACCAGAAGACTGGCCCATTCCTGTGCTGTTCAATCTTCATAATTCTATCATAAAATCTCTGGCAACATTTAGAGTAGAGAGTAGAATGTTGAGTCATTTGTTAAAAAGCAATATACCCTCTCAGCTGCATGTCATAGAGTCATGGCGATATACAGTATGGAAACAGACCCTCCAGTCCAACTTGTCCATTCTAACCAGATACCCTAACTAAATCTAATCCCGTTTGCCAGCATTTGGCCCATATCCCTCTAACCATGTAACCATTAGATGCCTTTTAAATGTTGTAATTGTACCAGCCTCCCCCACTTCCTCTGGCAGCTGGTTCCATACACGCACCACCCTCTGTGTGGAAAAAGTTACTCCCATAGATCTCTTTTTAAATTTTTTCCCCTCTCACCTTAAACCTATGCCGTTTAGCTTTGTACACCCCCCACCCTGGGGAAAAGACTTTGTCTATTTACCCTATCCATGCCCCACATGATTTTATAAACTCTATAAGGTCACCCCTCAGCCACTGATGTTCCAGGGAAAATAGCCCCAGTCTATTCAGCCTCTCCCTAAATCTCAAACCCTCCAATCCTGGTAATATCCTTGTAAATCTTATCTGAACCCTTTCAAGTTTTGCAACATCCTTCCTATAGCAGAGAGACCAGAATTGCATGCAGTATTCCAATCATGGCCTAACCAATGTCCTGTACAGCCGCAACATGATCTCCCAACTCCTATACTCCATATACTGAACAATGTCTGTCCCTTTTAAGCTGTCATTCATGTGTAGTTGGACAATGACTTTAAAGGAGTTATGCACATAAACCAACTGTGCCTCGTCCAAAAAAACGGAGAAATTGGTGGAATAGGAAATGGCTGTTCAGAACTTCAGATGTATCTACCTTCCATACCAAAGTTTAGACAGGTTTGTAACACAACTACTCATTATCTGTGCCAGACATCCACACAGGTGTATAATTCAAAGCAGTTGACTTAACTTCTCTAATCTAGATAAATTATCTAGATGTCTGGGTGAGTTAATTGCACAGATAAGGAAGGGTTTCATAATGGAAAAGGCATTAACAGCCTACCTTCTGTGTTAGGTCAAGTGTATTCTATTATCTGTATGCTGAAGCAATGCACTTTATTGAAGCAGCATTAATTAGTATTTTATTGGTGGCTGCCTAATCTGTTATGTGCAACAAAAGAGAGGTTTTCCATTTGATTCGGCGCTGTGAGATTCTATCGACAGAAAGGGCAGATTATTCTGTCCAGAGATGATAGGAACTGCTGATGCTGGAGAATCTGAGATAACAAGGTGTAGAGCTGGATGAACACAGCAGGCCAAGCAGAATCAGAGGAGCAGGAAAGCTGACGTTTCGGGCCTAGACCCTTCTTCAGAAATGTGGGAGGGGAAGGGGGTTCTGAAATAAATAGGGAGAGAGGGGGAGGCAGATAGAAGATGGATAAAGGAGAAGATAGGTGGAGAGGAGACAGACAGGTCAAAGAGGCGGGGATGGAGCCAGTAAAGGTGAGTGTAGGTGGGGTGTTAGGGAGGAGATAGGTCAGTCCAGGGAGGACGGACAGGTCAAGGGGGCAGGATGAGGTTAGTAGGTAGGAGATGGGGGTGGGGCTTGAGGTGGGAGGAGGGGATAGGTGGGAGGAAGGACAGGTTAGGGAGGCGGGGACAAGCTGGGCTGGTTTTGGGATGTGGTCGGGGGAGGGGAGATTTTGAAGCTTGTGAAATCCACATTGATACCATTGGGCTGCAGGGTTCCCAAGCGGAATATGAGGTGCTGTCGCTGCAGCCTGTCCGGATGTCTCTCTTTCAGGTTCCTTATTGTCGTGAAAGATGAAATGTCTTTTCTCTTTCATGCTGTTGACTTGACCTATCTTGTATGTCGTTTTTTATTTCTAATTCTGATTTCCACTATTTATTGTTTTTTTTTTCTTTCCTTCCCCCATGTTTTATTGGCTGTTAAAACCTGAGGAGGAAATCACCAGATTTGCTGTAAATTGGTCAATCAGCATTCAGAAAAAAATCGTCTTTGTGCTGTCTGCTTTGTCGTGATTCTTTCCATGACTATATGTAATTAGGGCATACTGTGTTTCACTGCTTTTTCATTTACTCAGCGGGTCAGAAGGAAAATAAGACGACACGAGGGGGCGGGGGCGGGGTGGTGCTTGAGGCAATTATGCAAGAGTGTTTGAGTCATGTGGCACTATCTGAAGGACAATAGACTTGATGACATTTTCCCCTGAGTTGTGAGAAAGGAAGGGTGTGTCCCCTGTAGAATACAACTGATTGATTGATTGCATTTGAGTTGCGTGATTTGTGAAGTTTGATTAGTTGGCTGAAGTTTGAATAATTAAGACTTTCTCCACTGCTGCAAGATCTGCTACGTTTCTCCACTTCCTATTCGTTTTCTAAAAAGATTTCCAGCATCTGTAGAGTTTTGCTGTTTTCAGATTTGAGATAAGACTCCCATGCAGGAGTTGAGAATTTTTGCAGAGAGTTGTGATTTGGAGCACACTGTCTGGAGGGGTGGTGGAGACGGATCAAACATTTTCTAAAGAAAATTGAAATTATACTCATAGTAGAAATTTTCTTTGGAAAATGGCTTCAGTGGAACTCATTGGAAAGCGTAGCTTCTTCTGCTGGCAATCTTTCACTAATTTTGTACGGTGATGAATAGGAATCAAATGCATGTGTAAAAGTAATACAGATGCTGGAGAAACTCCAGCTCTGGCAGCATCTGTAGCGAGAAACAGTTAATGTTTTGAGTCTAGTATGACTGTTCTTCAGAACTGCTGAGTTTATCCAGCATTCCCTGTGTTTGAATCGAATACATGCATTGGCAATTGGCTGAAATGGAACCAACAGGGAGAGTCTGATAAATGTCTGGTTCATCCATGTTGAGTAAACAAAATAGTAAAAGGTGGGACATTTTCTGCTGTGTAGCTGATATTGTATTGTAGCTTGTGAACTGCGACATTTTTGCCTGATAAAAGCAGTTGCTTATGATTTGTTAGATACCCTAACGTCTTGGGACAATAATCTGTCTGTCTAATCTTTTGCCCTACCTAATGTAAATAACCATCAAATAAAACCGCAGGTATAATAAAAACTGGAAAACGCCAGAAATATGCTGTGGTCGCTGTTTGCATCTATAATAAAGTTAAATTAGTGCTTTTGTTTATAGACCCTTGTATTTGCAAGTACGCATCACAGGGTACCCTGCAGTTAACCAACAATCTGAAATCTGCTGCTAACTATGGCTTGGCCTCACCCTTTTCCTTGGAGTCAAAAGGTTATTTGTTGAAATCCAACTCCAGGAGTCCTGAGCATGTAGTGTAGCAGAGATACTGGGAGAGAGTTACTTTGGAGGTGCTCCCTTTTGAGTGAAATGTGCATCCGAGATCCCTCAGTTGTATGTAAAATACTCAGTGGTCCATGGTGAAGATGAGTCATCCTAGATACCCTTTGAACAATGCTATTTTTAAAAATAGCAATCTTTATCTGGTGGTTTCATATTGCAGTTTGTGGGAGCTTGCCATGTGCAAACTGACTGCCACGTTTCCTGTATTAAACAGTGGTTTACTTTCAAAAGTAATTCAGTGACTGTAAAGAGTCTGTGAAATCCCATACTCATGAAAGGCTGCGTATAACTGCAAAGGTAGTACTGATTGGCAAGACATCATACTGTGGTTCTGGTTTCTAATCCCTGGCTTCTTGGGGTTTGGTCCCTTTTGGGGAGTTGGGATTGTGAAATATCTTGAATCATGGACATGACAGTGCCTCTTTGTGTGAGAATGGACTGATGGTTGGATGTGCGTAACTGGACTAAGGATTAAGAAGCTATACCATTGCCTTGTTAAGGCCTGTCCTCAGCTTTATGTTGCCGTTATAAATTCATGCAATATGTTAACCATGGAAATTAATAATCACTATGATTACACCCCGTTGTCAACAGTATTGCAGAGTTCAGAGCATGCCATGCTTATATAAACATAATACTTAGGAATTGATGCTGGAAGAAGTTGCCAGCAGATATGTACAGATGTAATTCTAACATGCACATAGATTGTTCAAAACCACCATCATAATTAATAGCAGGATAGAAATGACTGATTGCGATCATTGAGTGTACCAAAAAGCTACACAAAACAGTGTAGGGTTTGAAGGGTCTAGGCCCGAAACGTCAGCGCCTCTGCTCCTATGATGCTGCTTGGCCTGCTGTGTTCCTCCAGCCCTGCACCTTGTTGTCACAAAACAGTTAGTTACTCGCAGTATCGCAATCTTCCCTGTTTGAGTTGGTGAAGCATTTGTGTGGAAATTCTAGTTCTTAGGCCTATTTGTGTTTAAAATCATACTGGAACTTTAGTCCCAATTCCTTCACGTTGTAGAGGATATGGGAAGATGAGGCTATCACATAGTGTCAGAGTCTGTTCTGCTGATTAGTGAGATGACAGCTGATGAGTCGAGCACTTTCATGTCCACTTCATCAGCCTTTGGCCAGGAGAAATATTTTCACATGGTTTACTTGGGTAGCTGCTGTACCAAGGCACCACACTTTGAACAAAAAGCGATTCCTGGGTTGGGGTATTGATGGCTTTCTTTGCTCATCCCTAGTTCCCCTGACAGGTTGGCTTGGAGACCACTTCTGATGCACGTTAATAGTCAACGAGATTGGGTGTGGAAATGTAGTCGTACTGTAGACCCAGATATAATAAAGACACTGGTATTAGTGAGTTAGATTATGTCGCAACTTCATGATCACTTTTACTGGATATAGCTTCTGGTTTTGAGATTTTATTTAAAGAGTCACATTCAAATTCTCAAGTTGCTGAAGTTGAATTTGAATGTTGATTCTCTGGATCACTAGTCCAAGCGCCTGGGTTACTGGACCTGTAATGACCACTTCGCATGACAAAACATTAATCCTGTAGTTTTATTTTCTTGCAAAGGATGAGGGCAGCATTTATTAGACCAAAGGTCACAAGATAAAGGAGCAGAATTAGGCCATTCAGCCCATTGAGTCTGTTCTGCCAGTCAATCAGGGCTGATATGTTTCTCAACTCCATTTGTCTGCCTTCTCACTGAAACCCTGATTTCCCCGTATTAACCAAGAATTTACCTCTGTCTTAGAGGCATTTAATTACTTGGCCTCCACAGCTCTCTGTGGCAATGAGTTCCGTGGATTAATCACCCTCTAGCTGAAGAAATTCCTCCTCATCTTGGTTCTAAAGGGTCATCACTTCACTCTGAGGTTGTGCCCTTGGGTCTTAGTCTTCTCTACGTCCGTACTATAAAGGCCTTTCAGTATTCTGCAAGCTTCAATCAGTACCCTGTCGTCCTTCTAAATTCCATCAGGAGCAGATTCCGAGTCCTCAACTGCTCCTCATGACAAACCGTTCATTCGCCACCCCCCCCACCCTGATCATTCTGCTAAACCTTCTTTGGACCGTCTCCAACACCAGCACCTCATTTCTTGGAAACGGAGCTCAAAACTGCTCACAATGTTCTAAAATGCTAGAGTCTTCTATAGCCTGAGCAGTACATCTCTGCTCTTGTAATCTAGCCCCCTTGAAATGAATGCTAAAATTGCATTTGCTTTTCTAACTGTCAACTGAACCTGCATGTTAACCTTAAGAGAATCTTGAACTACGATTCCCTAGTATGTTTGTGCTTCAGATTTCAGAAGCCTTTGTCCATTTAGAAAATAGTCTATGCGTCTATTCTTCCCACCGAAGTGCATAACCTCTCACTTTCCCACATTGTATTCCATCTGCCAATTCTTTACCCACTTTCCTAGCCTGTCCAAGTCCTTCTGCAGCCTTCCCACTTCGTTAATATTACCTGTCCCTTCACCTATCTGTGTCATCTGCAAACATAGCAACAGTTCCCTCAGTTTGTTCATCCAGCTGGTTAATGTACAACGTGAATAGTTGTGGTTCCAACACTGACCCCTGTGGAACTCTACTAGTCACAGACTTTCATCCAGAAAATGACCCCTTTACCTCTACTCTCTGCCTTCTGCCACTCGGCCAATCCTGTATCCATTCCAGTAGTTTGTCTGTAATGCCGCGGACTCTTATCTTATTTAGCAGTCTCCTGTGTGGCACCTTGTCAAAGGCCTTCTGGAAATCCAAACTGATCAAGTCCACAGGCTCTCCTTTGTCTAACTTGCTCATTACCACCTCAAAGAATTCTAACAGATTTGTTAGGCATGACCTCCTCTTGAAGCCATGCTGACTCAGCCCTATTTCACTGTGCACTTCCAACTATTTCACAATCTCATCCTTTAATAGAGTCTAAAATTTTACCAATGACAAAGTAAGTCCGGCTAACCAGCCTATAGTTTCCTGTCTACTGTGTCTCTCTTCTTAAACAGGGGTGTTACATTAGCCTTTTTCCAGTTCTCTGGGACCCTCCCTGACTCCAATGATTCCTGAAGGATCGTCACCAACATCTCCATGATTTCTTCAGTTATTTTCTTCAGAATCCTGGGGCGCAGTCCATTGGGTCCGGGTTATTTATCCACCTTCAGACCTTACAGCTTCTCCCACACCATCACCTTGGTGATGGCCACTACACTCACTTCCACCATCTGACACTCTCGAAGTTCTGGTATGCTGCTGGTGTCTTCCTTCAGCTCCTCTGGTATTTCTTCGTTCCCCACTTCTACTTGTCTAGCCTAATTTTCCAGTATAGTGTCCAATCTGCCCTGTTTTACCTTTCTGTATGTCTTAACAAAAAAACTCTTGCAATCTTCTTATATTACTAAGTAGCTTACCCACTTATTCCACCACCCTCCTAGTTCCTTGCTTAGCTTTCTAATGCTGTTTTTTAAAGGCTTCCCAGTCCTCTGGATTCCCACTAATGTTATTGATGTCTGCTTTTTCTTCTTTTATGCTATCCCTGACTTCCCTTGTCAGCCGTGATTGTCTCGTCCTGCCCTTAATATATTTCTTTGTCCTTTTCTGTGGTAGAGATTGCAGGTTTGAAGGTGATTACTAAGAGGCCTTAGTGAGTTGCTGCAGTGCGTCTTGGTGCATTGGATGTTGCACAATGAAGCCACTGTGCATCACTGGTGAAAGGATGGACTGTTGAAGGTGGAGAATGGCGTTCTGATCAAATGAGTTCCTTTTTCCTGGATGGTGTCAAGCTTCTTGAGCGTTTGAGCTGCACTGGGCAAATAGAGTATTCAATCACATAGCTAACTTGTGCCTTGTAGATGGTGGACAGGCTTTGGGGAGTCAGGAGATGAGTTACTCACCGTAGAATTCCCAGTTTCTGACCTGACTTTGTAGCCAAAGTATTTGTAAGGCTAGTCCAATTCAGTTTCTGGCCAATGGTAGCCCCCAGGATGTTGTTCATGAGGAATTCTGTGATGGTAATGCCATTGAATGTCCAGGGAAAGTGGTTAAATGGTTTCTTATTGGCGATTAGCCATTGTCTGGTAGTTATGTGGCACAAACCTGTCCGCACAAGCCTGAATATTGTCCCTGTCTTGTCGCATATGAATATAGTTCCAAATATTATTAAAAACTAGGACTTTTTGCTGTAGGAAAGAGAAGGATGAATGGTGATCACATTTAACATGATTGACTTTGAAGAAATTTCTACTATGCAGAAAGTTCGAAACTAAGTCATAAATATATGATAAATCCATAAGAGAATTTGAGAGAAGTGTCTCTGGATAAACATAAAAGGGAGAAATAAATAGGAAGATGTTGTTAGGGGGAGATGGAGGAGGCTCATGTGGTGCGAACCAATTTGCTGAATGACCTGTTTCTGTGCTGGGTAATTTTAAGTAATTCTATGTAATAATGGGTGGAGTGCGTCTACTTAAAATTAAATTATTCCCTGCCTTTCTATTTACATGGTAATGCCTGAGGGTGACCCTAATGCTGAAGGGTATAATTAACATACTCTTTCTCTAAAGCAGGGGCTCTGCTCCTAAGTAACCACGAATGAATGTTAAATGGTGACAATTTTTTTTGAACTTTCTACTCAATCACTGAGTACTGCTTTAATTAAAGGAAAAGGTTCTGTTAATATGCTGTGCGCTTGTTGAATGAATCTGTGTTTTATTCGATTCTTGTTGCCACAAGAACTTCTTCCTACTGCATTTAGAAATAATTTCACAAATTGAGCACTCTGCTTATTTAGCACCTTGAGTGTGCTTTGGTTTTTGGCTTTTAATCTTGCTACTTTATGGCAGTTACCAAGATTAAACTTACAGTTTCAGTAATGGACTTTATTTTCAATTCATTTGATTAGAGTTTTCTATTTATTTTCCTGCTACTGCAGTGTTTAAAAACGTTGTTAAGGACTTGTCAGTTGGTATAATAGCATCATGAGAAATCTGTGTTTTGTGACACTTTCCTTGAATTTGCTCTGCAACTTCACTCGCTCAAATTTGCAGTTTGACTCATTCTTGTTACTTTAAATCTAATGCACGCTATTTTGAAGTAGTCATTTTTTAATTTCTTGATTGTGTGAGAAACTATGGAATGACTAAAGGTCATTTGAACCATCTGATTCAGACAACAATCTAAATGCAACTTTCCACCTTCTGTATTCCAGCCATTCCATTCAAATACTTGAATACAGTGACTATAAATCATGAAATTATACCCTATATTGCTCGATGTTGGAGGCCTCCACTAGTAATCCACGTAAAGTTGATTTCAGATTCCAACAGAATTTGTGGTTTAGAAAGGGTGAGTAACTGTATCATTACCCTTCATGGACCGGCTGGGGGAAACAAGAACCAGGTTTCTGAGGAGCTTGTAACTCGAGACAAGTTCCCAACAAGAGCAGTGTCGAGGACCTTATCGATGAACGATTGGAGATTCTGCAGGAAGTATGGGGAGAGATGTTGAATAGTCCACAGAAAGAAACCGAGGGGACAGGTGTAGGGCTCGATTTTATTCATTAATAGGATATGGACTTTGTCAATATAATCTAAGCCAGGCAATGAGGTAGGTGCCAGCAGGCATAAATGCTTTTTTTTGTAGAAAGAGTTTATTAACTTCCTCAGTCTCTCCTACCACATCCCAGTGACTCAGCTGTTATATAGTTGTGTGTGAATATTTTTAAAGGCAGAGGTAGTTAGATTCCTGTTAAGCAAAGAGTTGAGAGATTACCAAGAGTAGGCAATATTGTATGTTGCTGTAGCAACCACGAATGGCTTGTGATTGAAGTAAGAGTGCTGCCAACAATCCTTCCTCCTTAACTAAAAGCCACGTTTTTTGAATTCTACATTTTTCTAATCAACCTGTTCAAACATGTTATGACACACCTCTGGAGCAAGTAGGACTTGAATCGTAGAATCATAGAATCGCTTCGGCCCAACGAGTTCACGCTGAACCTCAGACATCCCACCCAGACCCATCCCCCTATAAGCCACCTAATCTACACAACCCTGAACACTACGGGCAGTTTAGCATGGCCAATCCACCTACCCTGTACATCTTTGGACTGTGGGAGGAAACCGGAGCACCCAGACGAAACCCATGCAAACACGAGGAGAATGTGCAAACCCCACACAGACAGTCGCCCGAGGGTGGAATTGAACCTGGGTTGCTGGTGCTGTGAGGCAGCAGTGCTAACCGCTGTGCCGCGCCAAACTTGAACCCGGACCTCCTGGCCTATAGGTAGGGATACTACTTCTGCACTGCAAGAACCCGTTCCATTTTGTATTTTTTTGGATATCTCTGTACGTTTTCAAAGATAATTAATACCCACTACCTGTTTCACTTAACTGTAAGAATAGCATTAACAAACTGTAACAATGTGATTGGCTGGACAGTTATCACTCGGAAGGCCAGAATTTATTGATATGATTTCCTTTGCAACGGTAGAGCTCAAAGCAGGGGAAAAAAAACATATAGTAGTGAGTGGCTGCCTTGAATTGATGTAGTCCATGTGGTCTAGATGCACCCCAGTGCTGTTAGGATATGAGTTCCAGGTTGTTTGATCCAGCAACAATGAAGTTGCAGTAAAATAATTCCAAGTCAGGATGTTGTACAAATGGAAGGGGAACTTGCAGGTGATGGTATTTGTATGCAACTGCTGACCTTGCCGCACAAGGGGGCAGAGATTGTGGGTTTTGGAGCTGCTATTGAAAAAGCTGACTGACTGATTACTGCAGTGCAACTTGTGGATGGTGCATACTGCAATGATGATACACTTGTGATTGAGGGGGTGAATGTTGACTTGGTGGTAGGGATATCAGGTAGGAGGCCTTGACCCTGATGGATGGATGAATGCGAAGAGAAGGAGCCTGGATGATTTATCCCATAGGCATGCTGTAAGTACACATGAAATAGCAAAATGGTCCCTTTGGTCCCTGAAGCTTGCTACGCTGTTCATTAAGATCTTTGCTGATATGTCTGTGTTTAGTATTCCACATTCTTATCTAACCTGGTTAACCTTTGATTCCCTGTCTAACAAGAATATATCTATCTTTCCTTAAAATAAAAAGCACTGTCTTTGACACCTGCTGAGGCAGAGCTCCAAAGTTGCACATTCTTCAGAAAACCGTTGTTGTCCTCTCTGTGTTAAATGGGCACCCCCCCCCTTCCCCAGTTTTAAATCAATGCCCTCTAGTTCTGGATGCACCCACAAGAGGAAACATCCTTTCTCTGTCCACCCTGTCAAGGATTTGACACACTTCAATCAGGTCACCCCCCCACTCTTCTGAACTCCAGTGGAAGCTAGCCCAATCTGTCCAACTTTTCCTCATAAGATAACCTGCTCATTCCAGGTAACAATCTAAACCTTGTGAACTGCTTCCAATGCATTTACATCCTTCCTTTAAATAAGGAGACCAAAACTGCACTCAGCATTCCAATATGGTCTTTCCAATGTCCTGTATAACTTGAAGCATAACATCCTTTAATGTTCAGTTTTTCTCATAATAAAGGAAAGCATCCCATCAGCCTTGATTACATGCTGTACCTGCTTATTATTATATTTTTGTGACTAATGCACTAACCACCTAGATCCCTCTGCACCTTGGATATCTGTAGTAATTAATACTCTCCTTTTTCTTTCATCTTGCCAAAGGGGACAACTTTACACTTAAATAAAAACCGAAAGAACTGCGGATGCTGTAAATCGGGAACAAAAACAAAGTTCCTGGAAAAGCTCAGCAGGTCTGGCAGCGTCTGTGGAGGAGAAAACAGAATTAACGTTTTGGGTCCGGTGACCCTTCCTCAGAA